>NW_024040374.1:248015-633015 GCF_014851395.1 Micropterus salmoides | reverse complement strand
CGCACTGTTTTTATCTGTTCGTGCTTCCTTTTAAAAGCTGTTTCTGTCCGTCCCTGTTTTCAGGTTGGACTGAATGTGTTTGGTTTTTGGTGAATATTTGGACACGTCTGTTGTTTAAGGGCAGAATCAAACCAAGTCTGAGTTCTGCCTTCCTCACGTCTGCTGTCCCTTCTGTGTCTGACAGATGCTCCACAATGGCAGCTCCCCGTTTCCATCCTCCTCCTCCTCTTCCTCCTCATCGGGGTGCTTTTATTCATCTGTTGTAAATGCTACAGAAAATCAAAGAAGCAGAGACGGTAGGTGTAGCAGTAGTAGTAATTAGCATGAACAGTCGTCTGACACCTGTTGACCTGAAGTGGTTGATGATGCATGAATGAGTGAGTGAGTCTTCAGACTGAGACTGAATGATCTTTGAAGTTTATTTGTCGTTTCAACAGAATGAATACAGCTGGAAGAAAATATCGGTTGTTTCAGGACGAGGGTGTAAAACCGAGAAACACACCGGGTAAAAACAAAAGCTGCAGCACTACATGTGAAGTAAAATAAGCATTTTTGTTCTATTTATAGAAATTCAGTACAGAGATCAATAAATGAAATGCTTTGTAACACACCTCCAGATATCTAGCACGCCAAATATCTGGAGGAGTCGACCAACTCGACATCCACATCCAGCCAATGAGAGCAGGCAGCTACTTTTTCTCTGCAAAACACTTTTTACTCCCCTCCAGCTCTCTGTAGCTCAGATGATCCCTGATACCTGCGTTTGCTGATCCATCCTTTGTCGTGTAAAAAATCAAGACTTGGGCCAGATAGGAAAGCTTGAACTTTAACCAACATTTTTATTATCAACAAAAACAGACACCAATTAGAATACAACAGTTCCACCGGAGTGAGTCGGAGATCGGTGCAAAATAGAGCCGCGTTCTGTTACCAGAACAGAGACCCGAGTCGACATGAAAACCATGTAACGAAATAATTCACAACACTCCCTCCTCTGAGGCTGTAAAGCCTCACACTTTATACACCAACACTGTGACCACTGAAAATAGGCGGCCTCTTGTATTTGCAGATCTGAAACCAACTTGCATACCTTCAAGAAAATACCCAAATTAGTGTTTACACGTTGTGAAATAATCAATAATCATGCGGTGGGCTTTTTCTGTTGCTAACACATTTGAGCAAGTTATAATGACAAGGATTTCCATTACTCCTCTCTCCTTATTACCCTTTAAATGATTTTCCCTTTAAATGTGCTTAACATATTAAACTACCTATACGTGCTGCAATATAGTGAGATATACCTTGTAAATGGTTTACACTTGTGAAACAAAATATCTTTATGCAGTGAGCTGTTCTTTCGTTATATACTTTAGCAAGCTAACAATTATAACACCTAATGTGTTGAAAGGCACACATCATATATCAAAACAATCACAGGGTGCATAGTGAACTTTCTGTGTAACAATACAGTAACCAGACATAACAGTGTTTCGACAATCTTTCATGTGACATTCAGAATGATGCAAAATGTCCAATAAACATGTATGATGTCCATTTTGAAAGTTTAGTCCGTGGTACTGTGGAAATTATTTTGGCACTCAGGTTTCTTGGGGAACAGGCTGGGTACCAATTTGAGGGCGCTCAGTCGTTTGTAGTTTCAGTCTTGTTCTTCCCTGTGCTGGTTCATTTGGACTCATAGCTGGTGAAGTTGTCTCTGTGGTGGTGCAGGTCACGCTCATATCTAACTCTCGTCTCCTCCCTATCTATTATAGCCTCTCTTTTTCCATCTCTCCTTGTTATCTTAACTCAACCCTTTAAAGACCCTAATTCTTTTTTCCTCTTCTTCTGCCTGTACTGGCCCTTAAATGCACTTACTTATATCTTCCTTCCACTTGCTGTGTACGTTTCTTCATCTGGGGGTATATCTATTTAGACCTTATCTAACAGGATGGGCTCTTTCATTATTCCGTCTCTGTGACTACTTTTCCTTCACTGACGACTATATCGTATGTCAGTATTATCTACCTGTTGGTCAAACTGTTTCTCCCTACTTTCCCTTTATTCTGAGCTTTCTCCATCTCTTATCTGACGTCTTTTATTTTATCTTTAACTACTTACTTGTGCTGTTACCACATATGTTGCTGCCACAGCTCCTTTGACCACCTTTGCGGTTAATTTCTCTTTTTTCTGCTCTTTACCATTTAATTTCACCTGCTGTGTGCCTCCCAGGACAGCCATCGCACACTCACTGCGAGCAAACACTTACTCTCTGGAAACTTTGGAATTTGGACGGCCTTCATGCCTCGAAAAAGAAAAAGACAGTTAATTGTAAAGCCACACAACCAAGAAACTAGAATGAAACAATTCATTGAAAGAAACTCAGGCAGCTCCCCTTGTTTTTATATCAAAGAGCTATTCAACTGAAAAATCATCAAAGCAGAGTTTACTAAAAATAACTAACTTCAGTGAAACTAACAACTATTAAAATATCAAATTCATTTTCTCACATCTAATACAAAATTGATGGCTCTCAATCCCTTCTCCAACTTAAATCCTTCATAGATAACACCTCACATTGCTGCCTATCAATCTGTACTTCTATGTTTCAATAAAACTTTATCAGATGTCATAATTTTTCTAGTTTTGTTCCTTCTCCTCGACCCAAAAAGTGTCTTCAGCCTGTTATTCTGAACTAAATTTCCTTTATTATCATAATACTTTAGTAGGCTGTTTCAACTACACTTTTCTTTTCTGTATCCAGTCATTCCCGTTCTTTTACTGACCTGCTTACTGTCAAGCTGTGTACGCGTGTCTCTGAGTTACAGGTTGTCCTTCCTTGGTCAAGGTCATCCTGCCCCTGTTCAACTCTCCTGGCACAGCTCGACAAGTAATGTCGTGTAAAAATTCAAGACTTGGGCCAGATAAGAAAGTTTGAACTTTAACCAACATTTTTATTATGAACAAAAACAGACACCAATTAGAATACAACAGTTCCACCGGAGTGGGTCAGAGATCGGTGCAAAATACTGTAGAGCCGCGTTCTGTTACCAGAACAGAGACCCGTGTCGACATGAAAACCATGTAACGACTGACTTTAACCTCCTTTTATAGCTCTGTTTCTTGGCTTCACATCATCTCTTGGCTCTCTTTCCTGCTGCACCTGAATCTGGGAAAGTCCCTGACTGCCTGCTCCTCCCCTCTGTGTCCTTTACATGCACTCCGCTTGATCATGCCATTTCATCCATAACCTGACTTTTATAGAATAAACTGGTGTCGTTTGTGCTCTGTGCTAGAAACAGGACATTCTTACTGTGATGAACTATATTGATGTATGTTTTTTAATACAATTTTAACAAAATCTGCTTCTGTATTTTCCTTTGTAAGTGTTTTTGATGCTGCCTCCCTTTTCTCCCAAAGCACACGAACTTGCTCACACACACACACACACATGTGCTACTGCTGAGCCTGGGCAGGAAGGAGCACACACACTCACAGCTGTAGAGTTTTCACACTGTGATCCTAACTTTACACTATAAAATAACACTTTAAATGATGACAGTGTAGACCACCATTGCTCTTGTAATTAATGATAACAATTTAGGCTATAATGCTCCAAAATAATTCACAACACGTTTCACCCAGATTCTTTGTCTTTATGTTCACCTGATGAGTCGACTGTGATGGCAGAAATGTGTTTTTTTCTTTTCCTTATAATCTTTTATATTGTAATAGTACTATTTTCTAACATATTATGTCTTATATATTGTTTTTAATCTTTAACCTTTTCCTTATATTATTATACTAGTCTGTCTACATGTGTAGGGTTTAGGTCAGAGATGTGAAGATCTTTTATTTTATTTCCTCACTAGCTGTTCCTCTCCCAGTCTTCACTGGGACCATCAAGACCAAGAGAGGATCTCTGTTCCACAAAACATAGAAACCTAGACTGTGTAAATGATTATGCATCCCTTTGCTGGGGGCCAGACCTTAGTGATACAGAACCTCTGGTCCAGCTGATTTGTGTTGTAGTACTTTTCTGTTTATTGCTTTTTATTAATAAAGACAACGGTTTGTTGTAATTCAATTATTTGCTCAATCCCTCACCAGAAATACTACAATTTCTCACGGAAACTTGGCACCCCCGATGGGATGGATGAGGGATTCGGACTCTGTTGAGCAACAGAAGCTGGCTTATCTATGGGAAATCCTTCCTACTGGGAGGAGCTGTGTTCAGCAGAGCCCTGACCTTCCCTCCGTTCCAGAGAGAAATGGAAAACAACTAACAAGGTGAGAAATGAGTGTGGACTAAAATAAAGAGAAGGACTTCAAGTAGTGGACTGACATGGACCTGAATCAGTGCACATGGATAGAAATATTTTACTTAGATTGCATCAAATCCCGTCTTATTTTCCTGATAATCAAATCAACTTTACTTTGTCACATGAGTGACACACAGTACAACCTATAGCAAAATGTCCACACAGAACATAACGGTACATTAACAGTATTGTCATCATATCGTCTTTACTCAACCTCCAATCCCTCACCTCTGATCATTAAGGTCAAAGTTGTTCTGTTTCTTTGCTGCTGATTTATGACCATAGAAGCACAATGTTCAGCTGCATCTCTCCTTTGTTCACAGAAAAGAAACCACAGAAGGTGAATCACTCGCTCGGACTGACCAGACACCATGAAGGAGATCCGCTGACTAACTTATATTTTCTACATTCATAACTTTTCTGACGTAAATTGTAGCTGTTAAAATACTAATAAAATTAACCCCCCTGCATAGAAATATTTATATAAAATATTTATTCCAGCATCCTTTGCACTGTGCTGTCACTTTACACTTGCCCTGCTGTCTCACTGCCTACAAATGTTGTTTCTGTTTATAGTGTAGTCTGCTTCTTGCCTAGACTTTCGCTAACACTTGTTTACGCTGTCCTGTGAATGTAAATCAAGAGCAAAGTGTCACCCAAACTTACGTAAATGTCATTTGTCTCTATTTTATCCTGTCGATAATAAACGTAGTAAAAAGAGCAGTCAACTCTTGTGATGTTTTACAGATCCGTGTGGTAGCGCCAGGGTCCGAAATTAACACCTGCCAAGCGCCAAATACGGGTAGATTTTCCGTTTGGCGAGTAAATTTCAAAAGGCTATCCGCCACACTGGCGGGTGAATGTTCATACCAAAATAGTAATGTAATAATCAGTGTTTTCTCTACAATGTATTCATCAGCACCGCTGCAAAATCTTTCCATGATCAGTAATATCGCGACATTCACTTACACTCTGTTCATGGTTGCATAGCAACGTCGGCCACGCGAGTGCTTGTGGAAAGGAGAAAGCGCGGTAAGAACTGCAAAGTCACCGCTAGCTGCCGCTTATTAGCTGTTATGTGGCGACATTTACCAGGAGTGAGCCAACCTTTAAAACGAAAACCCACAGACGAAAAGGGGGACGAATTACATTAAAAAAAAGAAAGTTTTGTGAGAAATGGAGGTTTGGAGAGAAAGGAGTTTCAAGAGGCTGGCTACAATATGATTCTGACGCGGTCGTGATGAGTTGTTCTGTGTGTCGCCAGTATGCTAAAGATAAAAACAGAAACAACTCATTTTTTCATGGGAAATAAAACGATGAAACTTGAGAACATTCGTGACCATGAACACAGTAAGTGTCACATTGCCTGCGTGTCTGTGTCTCTGGCTCAATCTGAGCCTCTACTCTCGAAAACTTCTGTGACAGCGCTAATGGCAATGTCAGAGCAGACCAGCAAGAAGATGAAGCTACTGTTTAGGACTGTACATGCCATTGGCAAGAAGGCCAGGCCACTTTCTGACTTCGAGTGGATGTTCGAGTAAGTGAAACTGTTTTTCCTCCTGTAATGTTTGCTAGACTAACATTTTATATGAAGCTATGGTAGGGTGACCATCAGTCCTGTTTTCCCAGGACATGTCCTGTTTTCACGTCCTGTCCTGGCCGCCCTGGCTGTTTTTTTTTTTATTTTTATAAATGAATACATTTTCAATAAACTGCTGGGAAAGATCAGCTCTACAGCAAAATATATGGGCAAAAATGGAGGATGAGGAAGAAAAACAGGATAAAGAGGAAGAAAACTAAATATATAAATATATTTTGTTAGTTCATTTTTGTAAGTTTGTGAGTCGTCGTGTGACTATGAGGTTTAAGTTCTGATAGTTTTACAAAACCTTCAAATGTACTGTTATGAGCGCTAGTTCCACCTCTTCCATGTTTTACTATTTGTTGCTCTGTTTTGACTTCTATGTACACTTATTCATTAAAAATACCATATCAATTAAATGTACTGAAATTAATGTATATGTGATTTGGCCGGTAAAAATATGCTTGGCTGGATTTTTTCATCTACCAGTCCCCGTGGCAGGTGAGCCAAAAAGTTAATTTCGGCTGCATTATGAAATGAAACTTGTAGTTCCTTCAATGCTAAACACACAACATAGGCCTATAATTAAATGTAGCCATATTAAAATATGGTAACATAAAAAAAACATTTTTTAAATTAGCATCTGGGGTGAATGTAAACAGCAGCAACCAGATTTGGGAAACAGAGTCCATCTTGACTGTGTTTGAGCACCAAGCATCATCGATGTACAGAGGAGTCCACCTCCTCTCATCTTGCAGGAGTCTTGCGCTGACAGCTCGGAACATGGACCGCCTGCCGAGCGCTTGACCCGGGATGTTGATGACGCAGGTCTCTGTAACGATGTGGGCACAACAATCTCTGAATTCCGTTGTCTGGTCAAAATGAGTCCAATTGTGTCCAGACCTGATTTTTAGGAGCAGAATTAAGTCCAAGCTGGGCGACCGCCGCACCCGCCGTGGCGTCTGGTCCGGTTATTTGTGGTCTGCTGCTCATTAATCCAAAAACCCCGTCTTCATCTTCCAATAACTATATACATGTTTCTGCAATAAAGCCGGGAAAAACAGATAAAAAAAACAAAAGTAGTTTAACGCGCCCCCCACCCCCCAAAAAACTCAAGTTAAAGTAGCCTACAGTTTTAAAAAGTAGGCCTAATGTGAAAACTATAAATCATTTGAGTTGCTTGTAACAGTTTAAGCCTAGGCTTCTAACCACCCCTGTTCTGAAAAATAGCTTGCACTAAGAAATGTTAACTAACAAATTGAAATGCTTTGAGAAATGTTTATTTGCACAATAAGAAAACATGCAATGCAATTTCGTCGAACAAGCAGCTGATTAGGTCACCTCCCAGCTGAATCTTTTGTTTGCCTTTCCATGAAGAAAGACATTTCCACAATACATTGGAACAGAAAATGTCTCCAGAATGCAGGAAATTAAGTGTTTAATGCTCCAGTTTTCTGGGGGAGGGTACCCAGACCCCCGCTCATTCAGTAGCCTATCCAGGAGGGACCTCCTATTTCTTCAAATAGTGTTAAAAATCTTCTCATCTCGTTCTCGTGCATGGTCATGTCTCATGATCCTAGCGTATCATCACGCCCCTAATCTGAGCCCTCATGTCCCCACCACTTTTCAACACAAAGTGACGCCCTGGGAACCCAACTACTAACGTCTAGCCTGTCCTCGAGCATTCCCCTCGAGCATTTCCCCTCCATGCGGCACGGGTTTGTTTTCCCCCGGCAGAAACCACATTACAGAGGCCTGTTGAACAAAAGCGATCTGCTTAGACGCCTCAATGCCGAAAAATGACAGGTTTAATGCACATGTATAAATGCACACAATGCAAATGTGTGTATATATTTGCATACCTAGTCTGTGCCGTTTATTTGGATTAACATTTAAATAACACAAGAGGAAATAGGCTAATCTTAATATGCAAATTGTAGCCTATCCTGTAGCCTGTGGGATTCTGTGTTGTCTTGTTTTGTAAATCTGTTGTTAGGCTACTCAGCTGTTCTGTCTTTCGACGGCATTAGGCTACAAAACGTGTTTTGCCGTGATAGCCGTGTTATCAGCTCTGCTGGGTGGAGAACACATGCATGTTGCCTAGCAACAGAATCAGTGTTTTTATTTGTTTTGACAATTTATCGGAAGGCTGTTGATAAATTAGCCTTTGTGTCACAATGTATGAGTCACTGTAGCTCTCTCTCTCTCTTCACAGCAGCACAGACGTTCTTTGAAACAACTGTTTATTACATGGGACACCTGTAGTTTATCTGATGGCGTGCACACCCGTTCACCCTGAGAACATCATTTATTAATAAACATCAAACAAATACAGTGTGGGGAAATAGCTCGTGGTGAAATAATCCCATTAAGTCCATCTGACTGTCTGCTTTGAATTCAGACATCAATAGTTGTAACTTTTCCTCTGCTGGTGCGCTGACTAAAACCTTCGTAGCGTTAACACAAACAGCCGGGACAGAAGCCTGAACACAGAAAATGGACTCAGTTGCCTATGCTATCTTTTAGCTCTAAGGAGATTTATTTACAACTCAAATAAGTTAGGAACTGTGCATCATGAACATAGGCTAACAGTAGGCTGTTTAGGGGGTGGTGGTGCAGTGGATAATACACACGCCTTTGGTGTGAGAGACCCGGGTTCCAACAGGCTACTAATGTGTCCTTGAGCACACACTTAGGCTAGCCTAAGCCCTAGTTGCGTTCGGCCTCTGGCATTGTAAAAGGCTTTGGATAAAAGAGTCAGTTGCTCCAGGGACCTCTGACATATCCTCTAGGCCTATTGCAGCTGTAAGCTTTGAATAAATGATGTAACACAGTCACTAAGAGCGATGCATTTCACGCTGCTGACCGAAAGTCATTTAATCTATTTGAGAATGTTAAATTACTAGGCTTACATGTTACCTTGTTTAGGCTATTCATAAGCTCCTCATGTGTCCAGTGCATTTAGCTTCCTTTGCGTTTGGTTCTTTATGGGTTATGCCTCTTGTGTTTTGTCTGAGTGTTTCCACCTGTGCCTCGTTTTGTCACCTTCCTCTTGAGTGTCCGTCTCTTCAGAATTTGTTGTTGAATTGTCCAATGTCATTTTGTTGAGCCTGGTTTCCGTTGGATTATTGTGGGCTACGTTGTTTCTCGCCTGACTTCATTAGGCTACCTGGATTTAGCCACGCTTTCCGTTTTGTTTTGCATTTTGGACTGCCTGCCTCACCTTTCACGTAAGTCCCTTAACACTGCATCTGTTAAATGTCAGAAACAAAAAAACTAACGTCCCATAAATCAAAGTGACGTTTTTATTTGATAAAAACCCAAAGATATTCCGTTTAAACAGCAAATTCCTCACATCTGACAATCTGGAACAAGAGAATATTTGATTAAATGATCAACTGATTGTGGAAATAGTTGGATTCATTTTCTGCTATAAACAAGTCAACAATAATATAAAGAAGAGCTCAGTAAACATTTTTCAGAAGATGTTCCACATCAAAGAGGGAACAAAAGGCAGAGTTTTCTCTCCAATGCTCTTCCACAATCAGGCTGGCAATTTTCCTCCTTGTCTAACTTTAAAGTCTTGCGTTACCAGTAGTCATGTGTCCGTAGGGCTACAGCTACCATCTAGCGGTTGAAAATAGTAACTGCATCTTGTTTTAAATTAAAATGAAAGTTAACGTAGGGAACGTTACAGCGAAAATAAAGATAATTTAAATGTTTCAAACGTTTACTTGCAACAGCTGCATCGGGTGAAAACTACATGTAACCTATTTGATCTAAAACAGGGCTACAGCCAAGCCTTTGATATTAGACCACTGATTGCCTCCATTTACCCCAGTGGGCGAAATGGAGCTCTTGAAATTGTTCAATTGTAATTTGCATAATTAAGAATTTAATTAATGTTTGTTTACAAACTTACAGGTGTGAAATGTTTGAGGGTGGTCACTAGTTATATTAGCAGTGGTTTGAGATTTTTATGTTGGGAAAAACAAAAAAGTTATTGAAGATTGAAATGGATGTTGCAATTTGCAGACGGTCCCTAACTCCCCCTGCAGCCACAGGTGCATTTGACAGACATTCAGTGCATTGCGCTCTGGCGTCGTTATCTTTAGTGATTTTGAGGTGATCACAGCTGTGAAACTTCTGCCTGAATTAGCTCTCCAATATATCCCAAAACTGGGAGAAATGGAGATTTTGACACGGAGCTATTGAATGTAACAGGCGCGAAAACCGACAAATGTTGAATATTAAACTAACTTCACCCCGATCTAAAAGCAGACTACACGTAGCCTGTCCAAATAAAAGCTAAACCGTGGCTTCAGATAGACCATGTCAATTTAATGACACTAAATATCTTGTTGATATAACTGGCATTGCAAAAATAATGGGATATCAACCATCTCACGTGCAAAAACACACTAAAAGTGGGCTACACACAGGCTGCACGTAAATCATGTGTAAGAAATGAAACAAAAAACTTTGTAATCACTGTAGACCTTGCTTAAATGATGGAATATCATACACATTGCAAGTTATTTTGGCAAAATGTAAAGTTATTGCGGCCAGAAGTGGGTAACTCATAGCCGGACAGGTCTATAGGAAACCTAGACGGTGAAATGACGGCTATTGCTTGCAGGGTAAGGAGGTGAGTTTTCAGGAGGAGATTCAGTCTTTCACCTCTATTTGAGCACTTTTGCGGGGGATTAATTGATTTTTCGTTTTGTTTCTTTATGAAGTTAATTTAGAACAATGTTTGATAAATCTTTGAGTGCGTTGAATAAATAAACGAAGTTCTAAAAGTGAGTTGAACCGAACACTAAATCAGGCTTTTAATATGAAGCCGTTCTGTGTAGGCCTACATAAAAGCAACACACTCACGCTTGTTATCCTTCAGACATTCGAGATTTTCTGTACTCCTGCATGTGGCAGCAGCAGCTGTGTTGCTTTCAGTCTGGATTATGGGTTTCACTTCATCCTATTAGTTTGCTCTTCGGTTGTAAAATTTGCCCCAGTAGTAATTTGTTGGCGGTTGGTCATATACAGCAAACACCGGCCTTTCATGTGAACATGGCTGGATTGGGGAAACATAGAATTTACCGGGTTGAAAACCGGTCGACTTTATTTAAACGACTTTAATGTAGCCAATTAAATGAATGAAGCATAATTCTAGATTAATTTAAAATGTGCTCTTGTTAATAAGTGTGTCTGTAATGATGCAGGAAAGACTTCTAATTTAGATCGCATTAGGTTGGAATACCATGTTGCTGCACATCCCCTCTTTTATAGCAGTTTTCTTTTCTTATAGGCTAAAGTTGCATCTTCCTTTTTCTTGAATGCAGTTTTCTCTCATCATTATCAGTGTCGACAAACGAAGCGATGCGGAAGGAAAATGTTGGTAACTGGTCTTCAGGGTTGTTTCTCTGCTTCGGTTTTTGATGCGTGCATTTTGTCCACTGCACCCGTGATGATCTAAAGCAGGTTGGAAACTCCAAATCGCGCCTCCGCGGATTTTGATGTGACACTTCTCACTAGTCGGTTGTGGGTTTCACAGAAAAAGTTTAGTCCTCATGTTTCAGTCAACCTTTCTCAAAAGTAGAGTTTGCAGTAAAAGTAAAATTACAGCATTTCATTAATTTTAATAAAATAATAGGCTAAAACTATTACAGTTCCCATGATGCTTTGTTTGCCTCTTAGTGAGATTTTAATGACTGATTACATCATCAGATTTTTTAAATTCCAATTTTCATATTTGTTTTGTAGTTGAGATTTATTCGAAACCGAACACTTTGACTTTAAACTTTGATGTCTTATTATATTTGTTTAGATTTAGTTTTTAAAGCTCAAAATTTAATCTGAAATGGTGAATACGACTGGTAAGTTTGACTGACAGTAAACTTAATAATAAAGCAATAACGCAAATGTTAAAGTAATTGTGCATTTTAATTTTCAATACCAATAAAAGTACAAATTCCAGGGTACCAGTTGTTAAAATTAAATGCAACATTCCATTTGAAGTGGAGAGGTAAACTTCTACAAGGCAGCTTCAGCAACAGGTTCCACCTCACTGGAGTCGACTGCACTCGCCACTCTGTGAACACAGGACAGCTGCAATATTAACCAGCAAGTCAGGTTCATGTGGCCATGAAGACAAAACCGAAACGTTCAGAGGAGGTCGTTAACAGTCAAAGATGTCTTTGCTAACCTGCACTGACAACATCATTATATATTCACAATATCAACAGTCAAATTAGAAGCTGGGGGAAAACCTTTTCAGATATTTACAGTTTACTTGAACAGCTCATCAGGACTGCGGTTGTGGTTTGGTTGACACGGTTTTGACACCAGAAGCAAACAAGTGGGTCTTCAAAGGACAAAGCTTTTTTTATGTATCATGTTTTTGTGATTATTTAATCCCAAACCAACTGCGTGTTGGCCTGTCCCCAAATACTTTCTCACTTCCCTAAAATTCTGGAACAAAATGTAAAGTTAAAAAAAAACGGTCAGGCAGGCCTGTTTTGCTAGAATGACTGATTAAATATTTGGCCTCTCCATTTAAATAAAACATACTTTGATTTACCCTGCACATATATACAGCCGCAGCACAGAAACGGCCGTACAGGTGGATTATGCAGCAGTTTATGCGTGGACATTTATTAGGCAGCGACCTCTAGTAGCAGTAAAATAGCGACAAATTTGTAAGGTGGGGGTGGATTGATTAGTCAAGTAAACTCAGGACTTTCATTCAAGAGGCCGAGGTTTAAAACCAGTGCGAAATAAAGTCCAAGATGACGTGTTTTAATTTAAATAACATTTTGTACTTATTTGATCCCAAACCACGATCTCTTCCTAAACTGAAACACTTAGTTTTGTTGCCTAAACCTAACCAAATTTTGACCGTTTACCACGTGTTCCTCAAAACTGGCCTGGTACGAAAAACACTCATATGTTGTTTGGGGAAGGTCGTTTTGGGGCACTTGACAATTGTCCGACCTTGTTGTTTAGGTTTGAGGACGTGTTGGATCTTGCGATAGAAGCCAACCACATTTTGCAGACTCTAAAGCTGATGATACACAGAGCAACTTTTAGAGCAATCGTGCAGGGCAACGTTGCCATCAGTGGTAATGAGTAAAGATTACTACCGTAATTCCCTTCCCCCACCACTCCGCCACCCGCCCCGCACCACCGCTATCCGTTCAAAACATAGTCGGACTTGCCACTAGCAAGATTGCCCAGCAAGATTGCTCAAAAAGTTGCCCCGTGTATCATCAGCTTTAATGAGTCGTGGTCGACATATTCAGGGTTAAAAACCAACTTAGTCCGTTCAGTGTCTGTCCAGTTTAAGGGACTTAAAACCAGTTGCGACATACTAGTCTGTTTCAGGCATACCCTGGCCTTCCAACAAGTCCTCGAACCTACATGACCGTAGAGGCCTGGGTCTTTTAACCACTCCTCCAAATACAAATAGCGCCTCTACTGGTGGCGTTTGTCCCTGCGTCCCTTTAAAACAATTTAGAGCGGTTGTGACCTATGTCATGTGACCTACGACGTACAGAAGTGGAGACCGCAGCAACGGAAAGAAAGGAGGTTAACCCTTCCTGCTAGCACATCGGCCGTGACCAACTGTTGGTTTAACCGGTCGGCTCATATGATCCCTGACTTCGGTTCAGGAGCGTAAAGGGGCTTCGGGGAGCTGTCAACGCCTTTAACCCTCTCTTAGTTAGCTAGCTACCCTAACAAGTTACACAACCTACGTGAACTAAATCAATCTTTTTTCACACGGGAACCAAACACGGGCCTGCAAAGTTAGTATTGATTGGTGTAGATTTGTAGGAGGGTGGGTGTCCGAAGGGAAAGAGGGGAGTGAAGCCGCTTTCATACAGAGATCCTGCAATAAACGCAGAAAGAAGTCAGTATGTACGCCAGTATGCCACATTCATATTCCACAGCCATGTGTGTTTTCACACAGCACTCCAGAAAATAAGGCAGTGTGAAAGCGGCTTCTGTTAGGAGCTGTGAAAGTTGTGCTTGGAGTGTTTTTTAGCATTTAGCTAGCAAGTTGCCATCGTAATGTGGCAAGATTTACCAGCTGTACCAACCAAACCAACAAAATTTAAAAAACACTGCCGAAAAGGAGGCTGAAGCAGACCCTAAAATTAAGTTGGCAGTCCAGTGTTTGACAGTCAGATCTTCTTTTGGTCCATCTGGACATCAAGGAATACGATTTTTATAGACTGTATAAAAATGTTGACACTGTCGGTCAGAACCAGGTTTAGTTGAATGATTAATAAGCATCTTGTAAGTTTAGAAAACAATTTACTGTTATGTCTTAAGTACATTTAATAGCATAAATTTATTTTTGCCTCAAATTCAACACAGTCTCACTCCCTACTCGTCAAATGTCTGACGCATGGTCAAGGCCCTTTGTCGTCGCTTTTTAAAGACTTGGGTAGCCCTTTTGCATCAATTATTGACGTTTAGGGATCCACAGTCAAGTTAGCAACGCTTAGCAACAATAAATATGCAATATCCGGTTACACTTTCAAGATAAAACGTAACGTTTCGATACATTGCCATGTTGAAACGCGCATAATTAAAGTCGTGAAACGTTGCAGTTTCGTTAGGTTTAGGCACAGAAAGTACTTGGTTGGGTTTAGGCAACAAAACTACTTGGTTAAGGTTAGGAAAAGATCATGGTTTGGGTTAAAATAGCTATGTATGTCAATTAAGACTTAAGTTAACTAACGTTAATGTCAATTTACCTCACTCGCCTAAATAAAAACATTTAATGTTTTGTTTCGCACAGGGTACACAAACCCTGTTCTCCTTCTTCAAGGTCCGGGTTCTGGCCCTCTATCCACCCCAATCACCTCCTTACTTCGTCTTTTCTCTTAAATATCATACTTGCCTTTACCATCAAAAACTGACACAACAGGGCTTCCCTCAATACGTCGAACTATGACGTCAAAGGGATCCCTAGTGCGTCACAAACTGACGATTATGGCTCTTGACCAAGCGTCCATATGTGACGACTTGGGAGTGAGACCGGGTTGTCAAATTTCACTCTGGCCTCTTCTTTAAGTTTGTATTTGACTTAATACCTTATTCCAATTAAAATGACTGAAACAAATGTGACACAAAAAAGCAATTTATTATTTTGGCCGGTAAAAAATATTTTGGCTGGTGGATATATATATATATTTTTTCATTTACTGGTCCCATTGGCAGGTGAGCCAAAACATTTATTTCCACCCCTGAACTCAATCCACTACCTCCACAAAAGGACTTTCTGGCTATTTAGAATACACAACCTGTCTTTCTCATGTGCTATTGTTGTACAGCCACTAGAGGTCGCTGCCAAAATAAACGTGAATGTGTCGTAATTTTGTGCTGCACACACTAGCTATGGTTGTATTTCTTGTGAGGACAGTCTCTTTTTCTCTTTTTAGAGAAGTGGGAACACAAACTCCTCCTTACTCTTTGAGGTGCTTTGTGGTTCTTTCACATCCCCTTAGTTTCCAGCAGAAAACCACAGAGAGCGCAATCATGAGGGTGACGACGAGGAAGACGGCCAGGCACCATTTCCAAGTGTCTATCAGATGCAGAAACACAGAGGAGTGAGAGACGAAGAGTAGCTTTGATACCCAAACAGGAAATATTAGAAGCTGGTACTCAACCGTATGATTGATTTGTTGCGTTTATTATTATAAAGACTCATCAAGCGACACGCATTGTATACTATGCTACACATCCTTATTGCAATACAAATAAACATTTGATAAATACTGTTAATTAGTGATCTTATGAGGTGCTGGTAGGTGTGAGCGAGGTTTCCCTCTGCTTCCAGCCTTTTATGCTAAGCTAACCTGTCTCGCGTGTCACAGCATTTGTATTTGTGGTTGTCCAGACAGAAAACGGTGTATTTTAGAGAGTCATGTTGCCAACAGACGTTCCTCTCGCTGATACCATACATACAGACCTTTTAAAGACTCTCACCATTTCTAAGAAGTCCGGGGCACTCTGCAATAAAACAGACGTCAGACGTTAGCAGTCACATTACAGTTTCAGACCAGTAGGCTAATCAGTGCTTTCCAATGAACACGCTAGATAGCCTTAACATGATGATAGCTGTTGTTGGCTAATGGTGCTGCTGTTTTAAATAAAAATAAAAAACAGGAGTATACTTTGATTGCTAAGGTGAGGTAGCTGAAGAGGGTTGTTTGGTGTATTTGCTTGCTCAGGCAGCATGCTGGTTTGCTTAACGTCGCTTGCTAACTAGCAACAGCAGTGTATGCTAAGGTAAGATGGCTGAGGATGATCGTTTAGTAACTGCTCCACCCACCACGCAACAACTAAGCTTTAGTCGTTGCGTGGTGGGTGGAGCAGCATGCTGCCACTGATAGCAACATGCTAGTTAGCATTACAAGATGTTAGTTGGTTGTTATCAGATAGCATGCTGGTAGCTAGTGGTGTTGTGGACAAGAATAGGCCTATAACTTGCTACAGGGGGGCTGTGTTGAGTGTGTGTGTGGTGCAGGTAAAGTGGGGGTGGTCCTTCTTGGTGTCGTGGGCCAAACTCAACCAAACACCTTAAAGGGTCCCCATCTGATGACCAAAGGTGACCAGATTTCTGAAATGAAAACCGGGGACATTTTTGGTTTGGTGCTCAGTATGTCATTAAAAAATGTTATGTTATATATGAAATAAAAACGTGACAATTTCGATTTTATAATCTGTCAAACATAACTCTTCTGAAAGAAATCAAGTAATTTTGAGGCAGAAACTAGCTTTCAATAGTGTCAATAAGTAGAGGCTGCAGTCTGGTAAGTAGAATACGGCATTATATGTGTTGTTTTGGCCATTTAAAGGTATTTTAAGAGGTAAAACGTACTGGATTGGTTGGTACACAGCAGGTTAAATAATGTAGAGTAATGAGGATAATTGCAAAAGAGATCATGTTAATTATAGGCTACATTCAGTTTTCTAAATGTAAACAAGGATATTGGACATAGGCCAACGCACATTCCATCAGCAACAACAGGCTTCGATTATTGCCTATAATCACGTAAATGTCAGGCCTGGTTACGCTATAAAGTGTGATTATTCCATTTGCAACACAAAGTGATGTTTATTTGCACGTTATGTCTGTTTGCTCCAGATAAAAGCAGCTGTACGGTAAAGAAACTGGGTGATAACGTTACATGCTGCACACGCTCCCGCGGACGGGCATCAGTTTCTGGCCAAGTAAAATCTGACTTCATGTCTGTTAACACCTTAATACAGTCTATGATTAACACACAGTTAAAAACGGGGGGACAGGCCACCAAAACCGGGAACTGTACCCGGAAAACGGGGACGTCTGGTCACCCTACTGTAGACTGACAGCAATTTATACTTCTGCATTGAGTTTTAGCAGGTAGCCATGCTGTTGTGACAAACTTGGGCGTTGGTGTCTTCGTCGCTTTGCAAGTGCATTGGCAAAACGTTAGTTGGCGACTGCGGGGTTTCTATGTTTCACTGTGGTGAGTTTCTTCTTCTTTGTTGGTGTAAGCAGCTACAAACAATGGCGACAGAAAGTGAGCGGATCATGTTGGAGCTGATGGACGTTGAACAGCAGTTACTTCCAGTGAAATTACTAAAACGCAGAAATGAGAGCGTCGGAGGAGATGGGATGTACGACCCTTGAACCGGTTGAGGCAGAAGAAGGATAAGCCGGGAATGCGTAGGAGGAAATGCGACGCTACCAAGCCGTCCAATTACAGTTGTTACATTTGTGGGGAGGTTCTCATCAGGCTACACTACACATAGCGAGGATTCGACATAGAAGAATGGCCTTTACACGCACACCCGTTTTCTCGATTACTTTCTGAAGAAGGGTGGTGATGGCGCCTGCTTTTGGTGTGAGACCCGGGTTCAATCCCCCACTGTGACCCACCCACCATTGTGTCCCTGAGCAAGACACTTAACCCCTCGTTGCTCCAGAGGCGTGCTTGTACCAAGAGTAAATGAACCTGATCCTTCAGCTCTTACCGCTCTGTATAAGGTCTATCGGACTAACGTTTCCCTCCATCACCAGCTTCACATCCTCCAGCAGGTCGGCGCAAACAGCGTGGACGAACTGGTCGAAACACACCACACAGGTGGAGGGTGGCGGAGGGGAGGTGGAGGAGCAGAGTGGAGGTGTGGCCCCATCGCTTCTAAAATAAAGGTCACCTGTATCATCACTGGCATCGTACAACCGCACTACGTTTCTGATGTTCGGGTCAGAGGAACGAAGGCATCTGAAAGGCATCTAGAGAGAGAGAGAGGGGGAACATTAACAAAACTCCTGACCTTCAGGCAGATCAGTGAGGGAAGATGAGCTCAGAAGCTTTTCAGCCAATAAAGGCCTGCTGGGCAGAAGGAGACACAGTGAAAATGAATGATCTCTGATAAAAATGAATTCTTCCGATTGACTTCCCCTCAGCTGAAATCTGGCTGTAGCAAATAAATTGGAGCAGAAACCTGATAAACCTAAATTAGCATATTTGTACACTTCAAATAGTCTTTAAAGGTATGTGTTTTGTTTTTGTTACACAGCCTGGCAGCTTTTCGGCTTGTTTTGTTGAAGCTGAATGTCTGTGCACAGAGTAGAAATTAACCCACAATCAACTTGGAGCAAAGCAGTGCTGCACACACATAACAATTACAACAGGGCTGGAAAATGAAATGCAATTTGTCGTTCCTCTCTGCTACAAAGCAGACAATATGTAGGCTCCAGAAATTAGCAAACCGAAAGAAATAGGCTAGCAGTGCTGAGGATGAATTTGAATTATTGTCTTTGTGGGATTGTATCAGAATCAGAAGCAGCTTTATTGCCAAGTGGTGTTTTACACATACGAGGAATTTGCTGTGGTGATAAAGTGCTACACGCAGACAAACATACAGTCAACATAAATAAATGTAAAAATAATCAGTGACCCCCAGTGGGAGGGTGGGGCTGGGCTCTTCCTGAAGTCCACGACCATCTCCGCTGTCTTCAGAGCGTTGAGCTCCACCTGCACCAGGTCACCAGATGGTTGATCTCCCACCTGTAGGCGGACCTGCCAACCTCAGCTGTCTGAGGTTTTCATCATCACCATCATCAATCGCTGCAACAATTAGGCTTCACACAACAGCTGCTTGTGTGGTGTATAACATATGTGCATCTGGCCATTACGTGTATCCGGCCATTACAGTTTAACATAATGCTCTGCAGCTGGTGAGAGGGACAGTGAACCCTTATGGGGAAGTAATGATTGATGGGTGCAGTGTTAGGGGAAGTAGAAATTAGGTATAAAGAGATTAGTGTGTATAAAGAGATTAGTGTGTATGAAGGGACTGTACCCTTCTGTGGTGTCTAATAGATGGTTACACTTATTTTACAGCACTGTGCCCTTATATGGTTTTTAGCAGAGACCTAAACATGTCCTATATAAGCTGTGTTCGATGTACAGAGAGACAGAGTGGCCATCGGGCTGGGTCACTCTCCAAGCTGCTGCAGAGCTTGTAATTGATGCTGAATTCTTTGATGTAATAAACTTTTATAATCAAGAACAGTGTCAAGCGGATTTCTTCTCAACACATCATCGCAGCATTATCGTTCGGACACCACACTTGTTTCAATGAGAGAAAAGGAACAGGAGGAGAGGGTCGCAAAGCTCCCAAATAAGGTTGTTTTGGATTACTGAGGACAAATATTTCGCTCAATGCAGGCTCGTCGGATGCCTTTTCAAATAGGTGAGTAAATTCCTAAAGTGCTTTTTCAGTGGATGTGGTGCAGCTGCTGTTTTACAGGCTGTTGTGATTTCGGGGTCAGCTCGCCGCTGAGTGGGCCAAATACAAAAGTCTAGGTGACACAGACTCTGAAATCCATCACACGACGGTGCGTTACTTTCTGCTGCAGCAGCGTGTGTTGGGGAGAGAGACGCACACAAAGAACTGAGATGAGCTGCCCGGTAGTTTGCCCCCTGCATAGTAGGCAGCTCTAACTTGTTTTTTTTCCACTGCCTAAGTACCAAATCATGCATCAGGGGTTTTTTTCCAAGACACTTTGACTTCATTGTTCCTTCGCCACCCAAAGCCCTCCTTCTTGCAAGCAAAGCCTGATATGAAACCAACTTTTGATATAGATGCTTGAGCGTTTCTCTGTTTAAAAACCACACAGTCTGGCTACATGTCTACAGGACTTCCTGGCGATGAATTAGCAGAAAACCTTCCCCGCTGATCACAGCACTTCCCCCTGTTCCGTGAGGAGAGCCCGAAGCCCGCTTCCTAACGGTAAATAAAGGCTCAAAGGCGCCTATTATTTAATGATTTTTAAGATGTAATCTCATGACACCGCGTGTGCGCGCGTAGGCTGCACCTGTGCAACTTCCGAACCATCGTTAAAATGAGCGCTTGATGGGCAGCAACGTTAAATCATCCAAGAGTTATTCTAGCAAGAAGAATTAAGAAGAGTGATCGAGTCCAACTTCTAGCCTATGCCCCTTCTCCTCGGGAGTTAATTACTTTGCAGAGAACCAGTCTGTCTGTCCACTGATTGAGTAATAAAGCAGACACTCTCTTTTATATCATTAAAACGTGGAGATTTAACAGGAAACAATGTGGAAGGAGAGATGAAGGCTGCAGAACTCACCTCGGAGAGCGGCGCGTCCGGTGATGCTTTAAGAGCGAGTGGAGGAAGGAGGAAGGAGGAAGGAGAGCATTCGCCTCCAACGCTTTAACCACTTTTCCTTTGTGCTAACTGTGCCATCTGTGCCAGGTAGGGGAGGGCGGGTCTGTTGTCACACTTTTCACGCAAATATTTACCGAGCACCGTACATCACAATGTCATAACGAATGAAAGAATGAAATCTTTGTCAGGCATTCGTTACATCTTCATAAATGATCTGATTATGGAGCTGTAGACTGTTGAATAGAGAGCGCGCACTTGTGACAATTTGCCCCATCGGCAGGTAAGTTGTCACACTTGATTATGAAACAGAACACTTAATTGTGATTACTGATTTCAAGTTGTAACCAGAACTAAAAATAAAACAAACAATCAAGCATAGAGAATTTGGAAAATAAATCATTTAATTAAAAACAAAACTGTTGGCAGAGCACGCATTAACCTCTTTACTTTGAACTTTAAAATCAAACGTCCTCTGGTGCAAATAGATCTATGGTAACTTGCTTAAATGTATAACGTCCTTACTAAACAGATGTGGTGTTTAAACACTCATTTTGCATTTTTGTATGAGGTGTGTCTGACTAATCAGACATGTTTACAGTCACAGTTCTGGCACACATAAATTGCCTGTAATGAGGTGTGAGCATCGCAGGACCATTTGTTGCATTTCACACACTTAAACCACGTCTCCTTTAGAATACTGTATGAAAATGGCTCCACATAGATGAGGCCAAAAGAGATGTCAGCAGCTCATGTCAAAATCCTCAGCTGTACTTCTGATTGATCTTCAGCTTCACCTGCCTGACTGCCTTTAACATTATGTCAGGTGGTGTACTGTCATTCTGTCTTCTGTTGATAATTTTCTTCTAATTACAAATTAATTACAAGCTTATTTGTCTGCTACCCTTGTTGCCTAACTAAATTAATAACTGTATGATGTTGGGTGGGTGTGTGTGTGTGTGTGTGTATCTACTAACACACTACAACTGCTCTAAACTACAGCGTATAATATTCTATTTACAGAATCATTTGATACTAGTGTCAGAGGTAATTACACAATTTGACAGTGTTTTTGAGCATTTTCTATATGTTTATTTGCACTGAGGCAAGTAATCACGTGTGACAACTTGCCCCAAACTGACATGTGTGCTAATGTTGGCTAACTCTCAAGACATAGCACTTCAGCTGAAGTATCAAAAGACACGTTATTGTCTCCTCTACTTTGTGCAAAGTTATCATTTTGAACATTCACACCTAATAAGGTTGGAATACATAAAAATGCAAATGTTTTACTTTTGAAGCAAAAAAAGTAATAAAATTGTGCTCACCTCCAGATTAGAGTGATCGTGACCACATGTGAACAGGAAGTTGAACATAGAAAGTCACATAAAGTGGCTATTTGATTTTTCTCATAAGCAGCGTGACAACCCACAACCCCACTCTCACCTACGTCCCTGGTGCACAACTGTGCAAGACAACTCTACACACAAATGCCACATGAGTAATGAGCCAGAGGTGGAAAGTAACTTGGTCTGTATGAGCCATTTGTTAACTGGTGCATGATATTATTTCAACACTGTTAGAGAAAGTCACAAGTGGCACGGTTCTCACCTGCCCACATATCAGAAAACGCGCTAGAATTGAGGAATCATCCGCTGTTCTATTAGTACAACTATTTTCCACAGCAGTAAACGATAAACTTCAACTGCAGAAATGACTGGAACATGTCGCGTGTAAAACTTCACTCAGAAAGAGACTGATTGATTAGTTAATTGTCCTTCTTGTAAAGCAAAATATGTCAAATGTGTTTGTGTTGGTTTCAGCTTCTCAAATGTCCGGATTTGATGCTTTTCTCTCTTAGATGTGATAGGAAACTGTAAATCTTTGCATTTTGGACTGTTGGGTCAGATAAAACAGCCTTGATGTCAGTGTTGTGTTGTCAAAAGGCTTAATGGTGCTGAATTAATGCAGCTTCAGTTAACAAACTCTGGTTCCACATGATTCACAACTTACTGTGGGAAGTACAAAACCACCACAAACCATTATGAAATTAATATGTTGTAGAAAATGAAAAGGTTGTTCCCACGTTGGTGTATCAGACCACATTTCTCCGTTTGCACTGCCTACTTTCTTCCACCTGATATAGTGGCACTACATCACGTTCACCCCCGGCTCCCGTGTGTCCTGGTGGCTCGTTAACTCAGTGTGAATGTGCTTGAGCGGGTGGAAGACTAGAAAGGTGCTTTAAGTACATAGTAGTGTATACTAACCGATGCACTACAGCAACATTTATTAATCTCAAACACTATCACAGCCATTTTAAAACATTTTATTTAGCACTGCGGCAGAAATAAAGCCATTTAGATAAACTGCAAGCAATATCATGCCCCAGTCATTCATTCTGATGTGTACAGAGCCAACAAAAATAAATGTTTATATCATACTCTGAAAAAAGCGATATATTAATCTTCATTAAACTAAGCTCTAGTCAGTTAAAATAAGAATTAAACATTTACATTTAAACAGAGGAAACGTTTCCTCTGGACAACATGAGCACAGACTGCAAACTTTAAAACAACCCGACCAGCGGTTCCCAGTTTTTAAAGCTGCATTAATCAATATCCTGAGAAGGGATCAAAAGGAGCCACTTGTGGTGATGAAACCAGAGCTTTTAGCTTCTTTTAGCTCCTACTTTTGGTTTTGCTGCACATTTACGGTTTTGCTCAGTCCCAGTGTTATGGCAACTACTCAATTGATTAATTGTCCTTTTTTTTTTTTTTTATAAAGCAAAATATGCCAGATGTGTATGTGCTGGTTTCAGCTTCTCAAATGTCCAGATTTGATGCTTTTCTCTATTATATGTGAAAGTGTAAATCTTTGAGTTTTGGACTGTTGGTCGGATAAAACAGTGTTGTGTTGTCAAAAGGCTTAATGGTGCTGGATTAATGCAGCTTTAGTTAAACTCTGGTTCCACATGATTCACAACTTTTTCAACATATTTAAAGCACATGACTGACTTTTACACTTGTTTCCTGTCAAAGATACCAACACCAAAAGAAACTCAGATAAAATGACGATCAGATATAAAAGGGAAGTCCCCCCCAACAAAACCACAATAAATCAAGAATATATAATGACCTCAAAGAGGAAATAAAATTTAAAAAAGGATGGCTTTGGACCCTCTACTGAAATCATGTAAAACTAGAAATCAATTTAAGATTTTATTGATCCTACACTGGGTATGTTCACCCAAATCCAGGAGCGGGTTGCACCAACTAGTCTTTAGAAAGCCCGGTCCTATAGCTGCTAAGTCTGTACAATGATATTTAAATTGGTAGCACCAACCAAACAGAAGCAGAAAGCTTCTGGCTGTACAGCCGGCACAGGAGCATGGTGACTGCCAAGCAGTCCGACATGATAACAAACGAGTAGAAGAACTCGCCTTGGAGAGAAATAACTGATATAAACTGAGCTATGCAGGAAAACATGCGCATTCATATGAGTCTTAATATCACACATTAAACTTTCTGCATTGTACAGAGAGTTATCAGGTAATATGACCTTATTTATTATTATAAATAAATCTCCCGACTTCCACAGTGGAAGATCAATATCATTATCAGCAGTCACTGTCTGAAAACGCATCTTCCAGTCAGATGACCTGAATGAAAAAGATCTTCACTTAATTTTTATTTTTCCCATTTCTGTCGACCATGGATCATTGTTTTGGTCACTGGAATATTTATCCTACATTTTTGTAGGTTCCATGACCTCTGACCTTTTTTATCCTCCACTATAATCGAAGGCTGGCGACACTCGGGATTTAGGATTCAAAGCCTGTTTAATTGTTGCAGTCATTGGAGCTGAAAGCCCTGACACACCAAGCCAACCACTGGCTACTGGGGACTGTCGGGCCGCGGTCCCCCGTTTACAGCTAACCACCACGGCTGGGGGTGGGGTCGGGGTTCGATAGTATTTCATCTAATCTGATTCCCAGTTTAGCTTTTAACATTTGCAAGAAAATAACAGATACATGATCCCGACCTTAATATTATTGTGAGATTTTACTGAAAATGGCCGTATAGGTCGATTATGCAGCAGCTTATTATGACCCATATTCACGTTTTCCGTAAGGCAGCGAATTCCAGTACGCGACACGACAAGTCAAGTTAACTCAGGACTTTCACACCGGAGACCGATGTTCCCGTGTGGAAGAAAGTCAAAATTTACCCAAACCACCATCTTTTTCTAAACCTAACCAACTAGCCCGTTTATATTCCCAAGTCGTCACACATGGACGCATAGTTGAGATCCCTTTATAGCGTGAAATTTAAATGCTAAAAGCCTCAGTAAAGTCTGAATAAGGAGGTGGTTGTGGTGGACATGTGGGCCTTACCGGGGTTTATGTGTTTTTGGACACTTGACAATCAACCTATACTGTCGTTAAAGGTAGGAGGACATGGGGAAGTTAAAAAAAGGTGTAAAAAGGCCAATAATCCCCCCAAGTCAGAGTGCCGATTTATACTTCTGCGTCAAATCTACGCTGTAGGTACTCCGTACCCTACGCAACTGTAACTACACGTCACGGCGACGCAGACCACCAAGAACTGCATTTCCTCCTCCATCTGCCTCAACCGGTTCAAGGGTCGTACACACCGTCTCCTCAAACGACTTCTCTCGTTTCTGATTTGCAGTAATTTAACTTAAATTATCTGCTGTTACTTTGCATCTTTTTCTTTCTGTTTCAGCCGTTGGTCGCCACGGCACTATGTGAAAATAAATCACTATTTGTACTCATGTAGTTGTCTGACAGCAGAAACAGAAAAATGGGAAGAAAATTATTGTGAATTTGAAGATTTAGCCGTGTTTTTATTGTCCAGGTGTTTCACTGTGGACAGATGTCTTCACTGAAATGACCTGCTAAGGCTGAGTAGACGCAGCCATAGCAGGTCTTTTCAGGAGTCGTCCAATTCTTTGAGGACAGCTTGGTGTGTCGGGGCACTAAATCTGAAAAACGAGACCAGCTCCTTTGTAACCAGACTACATCTCTCCGCGTCCATGCTCTAACGTGAGAAGCAAAGACTGGCAGTGTACTTTAAATGACAAGCACAGCGTCAGAGAGGAGCACGGGATTGAAAATGAGGGGGAGGGGAAGTCCGTGAGCGCTTGCGAAAGTCTTTTGAGTTTTTCTCAATGAACTTCACTCGTGACTTCTCCCACAAACCTCAAAGATAAAAATAAATCTTTGAGCGGATATGGCAAGATTGTTTCACAAAAAACCTGAAACAAGTTAACAGACTAACATAACCAACTTTTTTAGTTTACAAAACTGTCCCATAACGTCTGTGTGCACAGTCACACCAGCATTTATAACAATATTTCAGAGCTAAATCTGTAATTTAGCTGGAATTGAGGCTGAAGGGAAGTAAAACTGTTTCAGTGCCGTTTGACATTCAGACAGTTTGCTTATTTGCAAACTGTTATGACAATCTTGACCTTTTGAGAGAACGGATAGCCAACGGTAGCTTGTCACATCATTCAGTTTCACATTCCCTGCTCTAACACAGCTCCACAAAAGAGAAGCAGTTAACTGTTTAGTCAATTTACGTAGTAAATGAAAAAATAATATGTAAAAAAATTAAATACTTTTATAAAACTGCTGTAAATTCACATAGAAAATCTAAAGCACCGGGAAAAATGGAAAATTATTTTCTGGACTTCTTAACTGGAACCTGAGCAAACTTATATAATATATATATATTTCTATTTTATCTTAATTAGTCTTTATTTTACGCTAAGTTAGGAAAGTGTTATAAAATATAATATTATTTATAATTATTATCATTGGACAGTTCTTATTATCACACTAAGGTCACAAGCTCCACTTTAATCTGCTCATTTGCAGGAGTGCATGAAGCTGTCGTGGCTGCAGATTTTCTTCTAATGCATTTGAAGAGTTTGCAGAGGTACGGAACCACGAAGACACTGGCAATAAGAATAACAATGACAGCAAGGACAGCAAGAAAAATGGTTAGCCACTGTTCTGGACACCAACTCCCAAAGAAGCAGGCCAATGTGGAGTTCACTGAGGTGGAGTTCCCAGAGGTGGAGTTCACTGAAAGGAGACAAAGATGAGAGGAAATGGGTCATGTTTTTATTTCAAAAACATGATTGTTTTAGCTAATATAGTGACAATGTTGGTCTGTCACCCCATCATTTTGGCCTAGATGGAAATATCTCAACAACTACTGGATGCATTGTTTCCATATGCAAAATGGAAAATACTCATACAAAAAAAAATATTCCATCATTTCTTGGTTCATTTTGGGACATTATGATGATAAAACTTTTTTTGACCTTCCCACCCCAAAATATTTATTCGTTGTTCATAAGACTACGCTCAGACAGCAATATAAAGTCATAAGTCTTTTTTAAAAATGGCAAATCATTAGGCAAAAAGGAAACAACTTAGATTTGACGCAGGCATAGGTTTGTATCATGTAGGGTGTTGTGTTATACTGTTATTCATGTACTGACATTTCACTCATGTGAAACTTCACAAAACACTTTCCATTGCCTGAGGGCAACGCTGTGCTGTAGAGTGTTATCTATGCGGGTCCGCTGCATTCCTGCATGCAGTAAATTGGCCCATATAATCATTTCAAAGAGACTAAAGCAAATATAACGGGAAGTAGAAAAGGCCAGATCAGCAAGCAAGCAAGAAAGCAGTGAATTAACTAATTCTGTTCTTATTTAGCATTTTGTTTGTGATGTAACTAACTCGTACTGAACTGTTTCAATCTGAAGTGTCAGGAATGACTCATGAGTGTGACATTCTGGCATCCTGCGTTTTTCAGAAATCATGATCAGATAAACAGAAACAGAGATGCTGAACAACCACAAAGGGAGGGGTTAGAGAAGTTTACCAGAAATTAACTGGGGGTGGAGAGGGGGCTTCTGATTTTCTGTGATTGTTTTTATGAATTGACACGTTCTGCAAAGTCATTTGTGGTATGAAACAATACTCATCTTTAAACTATTTCAGAATTTCACTCTTTCAAAAGGAGAAGTCAACACGCTCGACTATAAAAAGATGCTGGAAACTTAATTTAGAATCATATTTTTATTAAATCTAAAGGCAGAACGTCTGAGTTGTTATGCAAAGTATCCCTAGTTTGTGTATCTGCTTTTCTCAGCTCCTTTGCGAAGCTGCTGGAAGGTTGCGAGATTCCTCAGCCTGAAACTCACACCAGTACAGCAGCTTTATTATTGTTTTTACTTTTCTCTACTGGAGTTTTTTGAGTCTGTGCTGAATCTACGAGCTTCCAACACTGACGTGACTTTACCATCCCAGTCTCCAAGAAAGGACGATTATATACAACTACATCACATTAGCAAATATGTTTAGAAGGAAACTGACCAAATTTGTTTTACATATGTGCTTAACATCATGAGGAAATGTTCATTAGGGGTCAAAGCCCGAGAAGGGCATAGGAACCCGCGAATGTAAGGCATCGCAGTTTCCAGGACCAGCAGGGCCTATTGGAATCGTTACGGTTTTTATTATTTTTATTCTTCCGACGCTAAAAGTGATACTGCGGCCTAGACGTGACACTCATAGGGTAGGTACAGGCCCCTTATGCCTTGTGCAGACTACACGACTTTCAGAGTCGGCCGATCCTGTGACGGGAGTCTTGAAGTCGTTGTGGCGTGACTGACCTGTGACAGGGGGGTGACACACTACAGGAGCTGACAGCGGCTGAGTCGCCCGATGTTATTATAAAGAGAGTAATTATGAAGAATACAGGTGAAAGGATGGATCAGCACACGCAGGTAGCAGGGATCGTCTGAGCTACAGAGAGCTCGACATGCGGCTGTCGAGTTGGATGTGGATGTATTTGGCGTGCTAGATATCTGGCTGCCGTTGGCGATCAGGGATCGTGTCGGGGAGCCATTTTGATGCGTCCTTGTGTAGTTCACACAGAACGACTGCCGAACCGCCGACCGGCCGCTGATTTACCCCCCGATCACAGCCTGACAGTCGGCGAGTGAACTAGGGAGCACACTTCAACCTCAAGGGGGCGCTTTAAGCAAGGTCAACGCATTTGGGCTTGGAACTCGCGCATACCCAAAAACCTTATATCCACGTGTTTGGGCCACACCCATTTCGGTCTATAATTTTATAATTTATTTTTGGCAAAATGGCGAAACTGAAATACCTATTTTAATTAACTCCTCCGAAGCCACACGGCTCATCTATGGACGAAGCTGATAAAAGTTTAAGGAAATTTTGATCTGCGAAAAAATGTGCGAATAGTAAGCTAACATTTTTTACACCCAACACAAAAAGTGGAAGTGATGTCATAACCTAGGGTAGTGATGTCCGATCTACAGCAAACTTGCGGAGCTTATGTGGCGTGCCGTCCCAAAGGGCTGTATGAAATTTTGTGTCATTCGGCCTCAAGGTGGCGCTGTTAATTCATATCAAATAAGACTCCCATAGACATACATTCATTTTATATCTCCATAGCCACAAGACCATTTAATATGAAACTCTGCTCATTTATTCACCACGGGCCCCCGACGCCATGTAAAACATTTCATTCAATTCGGGACAATAAGTGGCGCCATTATTGCATTGTATGAACACAAAAGGTTCAGTCTCGTTCATCTCTCTGCGAGCACGCGGCCTCTGCTCCCTCTTCATCCTCGGGGCGCCCAGGACAACTTGCCCGGCCTCCGTGGGGCAAGGGGCGCGGCTGGCGTCAGGAGGCTTGGACCCCGCTTACAACTGCTTGCAGTTCTAGTTAATGTTTGTGATGTGTTGCCCAAAAACATGTTTTAGTTTCCCCCCCAAACTGTCCTGTTTAGAAATGCTGAACTGTTTTACAGTGACATTTAGAAACTGGCAGTACTTGGGTGCAGTTAGGGAAATATTATGTCCCTGTTGTTCAATACTTCACAGGAGGCGTCCTGCGGTTGACCTGTGGTTCTTTCAAGCTGCAGCCAGCAGTTCATAAAGTGGTTTACTGCGCTTTAAGCAACAGTCGTAAAACCACAAGCGTTAGTACATTTGTTGAAGGAAAAGTGGTAACTCACGGGTGGTTGGATGAACGCCACTGTCCAAAAGACGGCTGCAGTTCACTAGAAAACAGAAACAGATCAGTGTGAGAAGGGATAATCATTTTACAATCATTATTCACACAAGTTTGTACCCAAATTTTGCACAAATGTTTACCAAAGTCCAACTAGACACAGATTTATTATAAGAACTATCAGCAGAAAAAGTTTGGGAACAGGTTTAACCTTAAATATGTTTTTAATGTAAAATCTTAATGTATTGGGTACCATTATCATTTCATTCATTTAATTTTCTTCTTTGGAAAATGCCGTCTGCTGAAACACTAAAAAAAAAAGGTTGTAACTGATCATCACACATGCATTTCAGACTTTTTAAAGAACAGAAAACAAGAACACATTTTAGCTCTAGTGACTCTATATTACTGTGTATTACGAGTCTTTTATAGTGTGCCGCGTGGGCCGTTAACTGAAAACGCACATTAATGGTGTATTTTGCAACTTGAGGTTTTCATGCATCACTCACCTCTGCAATGGGCTTCCTTAAAGACCTAAAAGGAAGTGATCCACAGAGATAAAAACAATGAGAGGTTAGTGTAGATTACATTAGAAATTGGTGCTAAAATTAGAGTGAACATGTCTGGGCATGTTTAAGGTCTGAGTTGGTGGGAGGATTAATGAGGTCAGATGAACTTGCAACAAGAGTATCTGGGCTGCTAAAGATAAAGGTTATGCACTGAGCATATTTACCATGTTGTGTGTATTCATTTCAGTGCCATAGCTCTAGCTCTCTATTGATCAATAAAGAAGAATAAATAAAATTAAATAAAGGGTCATCAAGCATTTCTCTCTGTGCTGCTCGGACAGAAATGGCTGCACATTGTTTTCCAGATGATTTTTTAAAAAAAGCCGATTTGGTGACATTCCCCAAATAAGCTTTCAAGGTTAGTGTGTTAGCTGCCTGCAGCTGGATTAAAAGTTGGTTATTAGAGTTTGACTAAATGGTATATGTATTTTCTGATGCTGGCACTGAGGCTGGATCAGAAGCAGTTCTTTACCCCTTCACAGTTCTCCCTGTAGTGCAGGTAGCCGTGGCACTCTTTGAGGAAGACGGACTGTTTGGTCACATTCTGCACAAGCTGTTGATCAAATGTAAACGCCTCACTGACGATCACAGTCTTCTGAAAAATAAACACAGACCCATTAAGAGGTCAGATTTTATTCAGTTCTGTCAAAATGGGAATTTAACAGATTTATTTCTAAACCTGAGAAAACAACCACTCTTGACAGTGCAAAAAAAAAGACACAAACAGGGTTCAGGTGGGGTTTTTCCAGCGATCAGCAGCAGCTCATTTCTTCAGATCGATTCAAACAATAAGAAGTAGAAAAGCAAATGGAGTTATAGGGAGTTCCCTGATCACTGAGAGACGATGGCGCAACACAAACTTCCCAGACCTTTACAGATAGTGTTGCATCACACCATCACAAACAGCTCAGCCCAAATACCCAAATAGTCACTTTGCAAGCAAATCTGCGTCCTCTCCAGCAGCCAGCAGGGGGCGACTCCAGCGGCTGCAGAAAGAAGTGTGATTATATAGAAGTCTCTGAGAAAATGTTTCTACTTCTCAGCTGATTTATTCCCTCAGTAAACACTTTCCTGATGAGTTTATGGTCTCAGTCACTAGTTTCAAGTCTTCTTCAACACAGCATGATGTTCATTTAGTAAATTATGGTCCCATTTAGAGGAACAGAGACCAGGAAGCAGGGGAGGCTTTAGGGCGGGGCTACAAGCTGATTGACAAGTCTCTACTGTGGCGGCCTGTCAATCAGGATAGAGGTGACTCGTATCTGCTGCTCTGTGTAAAAAGGTATTCATTTTTTGTTTCAAGCCCGTTTATCGCCTGCCAAAATTAGCATCTTGATTAAAATCACGTGAATTACAGCTGTACCTTCCTTACAAGCTATCTAGCGCCACCTTCTTTTCCAAATATGGTCACATCCGGGGCCTGGTTGCAAAAAATTAACATGGCGGTGGCCAAATTCCCAAACTCGAATCTACGTCCACACCGCCTGTTAGCTAGTTAGCTGTGCATAGCTAATGACATTCCCATCAGCCTCGTCTAGACTTTGTGTTTGCTGCTAAATAAGCAAATGTTGACATGCTAGCGTGCTAAACTAAAGATGTGTTAGCACTTTGTTCAAAGCACCATTCTGCCTAAATACAGGGGATTACCCTCCGTACACTTAACCACAAAATACGTGTTTATTAATGTTCTGGGGGACTAAAGCTCCTTTCCAGACTTTTAACAGTTTACTGCTGCACTGAGGGAGAGAAGAAGAAGATTCATGATAAAAGGAACTAGAGTGTAATCTATAGTTTTCTTTACAGTCACAATTTAAAGTCTCAGTAACTGTAAACTGAAACTATCACTCATACTCACTCACATGTGCTCATATTGTGATTTATTGACGATATACGTCTGTGAGGATTGAGTCATCCAAGAAAGTTTCAAGTTAAGGGTAACTTTAACTAACTGGATGTGGTTGAAGAAGTGATGGTGTCCTTCAGAGCCCTGATGTTTAACATCATTCAGTCTAACTGGGATTACATGAAGAGAGAGAAGCAACTGAGGCTGCCTAAATCCACAGAAGGACTGAGGGGAGTTCCTTTAAAAACTCTGTGCAAAGGTCCCAAGAAGGATTTATGCTGTTTTGAAGGCTGATTTTAGATCTTCTCATTTTGCATTTTGTTAATTGATAAATGTAACTCATGAGTAAACATGTAATTTTTGAAAGACTATCCAGCATTTTTTCCCCGCACCAACCTTTTGCACAGTCGTGTATTTATTTATTTATATCACCAGAGATTCCTCAGTCCACGTCTTATTTTGGCTTGTCATGTTTAATTAGCGTTAAACAGTCAATACGACCTGTAGGCCAACGACGTGACGCCTCTAGCCTGAACACATCCTGTGTGTAGACACTAACTAACCCGAAGGGCCGGTGTGCTGTTTTTGGTCGGGCCCCTCACCTGAGACCAATCTGGCTTGGTTGAACCTGCAGGGAGCTGAAACTCCCTCCGGCACAGCTCTCAGGGTCTGTGGGACACACAAGCCTCTCCACCACGACAAGGTACCAGCACAAGGAGAAGAAGGAAAAACACTACATGTTCTAGTTCGACAAATTCTATGACGTGTTCGGTGACTTTGACCAATAGGAGCACAGAAAAGTAATCTGTCATGCCTCTCAGTTGATGATCGCCTAAAACACCCTGTAGTCTGTTCTCAGCATTAGATCTTATTAACGATGAGTGTGAAGGACTTACGTTCACTGTTTCCCAGTTCGGCCTACAGCTGGGTGAACTGGGCAGTCGAGAAAGTTCGTAGTTGATTAACCCGTTGGGTTGTTTTGCAACGTCGCAGGTTAGAGCTGGTGGAGACTCGTGTTTTTCATCTGCAGCAGAAGCAATCAGTAGTACAGAAGCTGAAAATGAAGAAGGGGGGGAAAAAAACATGATTAACTCAAACTGACCAAAACCAAACTGTGACCAGAAACATGCTCGAGTTACCTCATTTTTATTTGTAATGCAGCTTAAGACTGATCTAAAAATCAGTGTACCACGCACCCATAATGTGTTAAAAACAGTATAATGTTTATGGAGTCTGGATTGAGCCACCAGAGTAATTTAAGTTTTTCTTGTTATTAATTTCTCAGAAACTGCTGGGTGGATTGTGACCTTCATGTTCCCCTCAGGATGAACTATAACAACCTTCGCGCCTTCATCAGGTACACCAGTAATATTTTGGAAAGGGGGGCGCAGAGTTGATTTTGGGGGGCGTTTGTTAGTTGGAAATTCTAAGGCGAGTTTACACTAATTTAAACTTTAAACTACTTACAAAAAAACTGTGGTCTGCAACATTAAAACCTCCCAGTTTAGTCCACTGCGCCTGGACGAGAAGGTGTATTTTATATTTGTTTTTTTTTCTCTGTCCGCTTACTTGTGGTGCAGCTCCGAGAGTCTCACTAAATTCTATTATATTCTATTTATATATTTGAATTGTCACCTGCCACCTGAATTTTGTGTTTCCTTTATATAGTAAGATTTAGTCCATAAACTGATGCAGAAAAGGCAGAAAATTTCACCAGACTGCAAGAAATTACGTGTTTGATGCTTAAAATCTAAGGCTTCTGGGAGGAACATTCACTTATTTGTTAAATATAATCACTTTTCACATGGATTTTTTGTTACCTGGGAAAGTAATTAATGTCGTTTGTGATTCAATTATGTGTTTTTTTCCCCCCATGTTTTAAATAATAGTAACAACAATAAAAATAGCCAACATCAGTAGGGAGTAAATTTCCTTTCTCTGAGGCCAACGGTGATACGTTTAACATTTAAGCAGCAGGAAAAAAAGACATTGACATTTATAATGTAATCAAAAACAGACGTCTTGTTTTACTTGTCTCTGCAGGTCAGGGGTCAAGCCCACAGGGCTTTGACATGAAGTCAAAGGGGATAAGGGCTCTCAGGAGACGAGGAATGGAAGAGACGGATAAGATGGAATCTTGCAAATCTGACCTCACTAAACTGGGAAGAGAAGTGAATTGAGGTCTGGCAGTCAATTCTTTATATCTGCTCACACCCAGCTTATCATAGCTCATATAAAGGTTCAGTTTCATAGAGATTAAGAGCTTTTCATGATCACCAAACAGATCTCTGCACATACAGTGTGAATGAACGTATAATCAGAGCTGGGTTTGTGTAGAAGCCCAACTGCGGCGGAGATAAAAGTGTGAATCAGTGCAGTGATGAGCTTTGGTTTCTCAAAGATAAACTCTGACTGCGGTTTAGTTCTAACAGAGTTCACATCAGTTCATCGCAGAGCCGCCTCGCTCCTGACTCAGAATAAACAGACTTTTTAAAAGCAGTCAAACGTAGATCTAAACTTTGTATTGTTGTAAGAAAATGTTGTGTTTGAGTGGATCCGTGAAAAACCTTTTATAGATTTAGCAACTGTGCCGGCTCAGAGCTCTTTCCCTGTGGCCACCACAACACAGCCTTGAGGCAGAGTGAGTCGCCTAAAGAGGGCTGCGGGAGTAAAGTCCATTGTTGTAAAGCAGGTTATTAAGACAACTCGGATCCAAAAATAAATGACTTAATATGTCAGATACGTGAAGACTTGGGAAGGAGCTGCTTATTAACTTTTCTCTCATGCTGAGCTAATGGCTATTTTCATCTGCACGTCAGGAGAAAGGAATGCAGTGAATAAAAAAAATGCACAGGAGTAAAGAAAAGAGCAGCCGGGGTTTTGTTGCCCCCCCCCCCCCTCCCCCCGCCTTTTTACCTGCCACGCCCTGGGAAATTACTTTCTTTGACAAACGACCTTTTTTCACACGCTCGAGGCAAAAGGTGAACAAAACAGTTTATTAAAGACACGTCTGGTGATACACTGAAGTAATTTAGGTTGACCCTCATACATCGTCCTGCTGTGACCCTTCTTGTGGTTCCCCAACTTTCACCTTAGAGCTGAGCCTGATTGTCTCTGCTTCCTTTTCACAGACTACAGTGTCGACCTGCCGTTGGTCCTGGTCACAAGGAAAGTCCCAAACCCAACTGCCACTGCTCTGTCTTTTCTGAGAATATCTAACGGTGCCCCTTCCAGGAATCTCAGATTGAAGTTAAACCTGATGATGTTTTTACCTTCATACGTCTTTCAGCACATACTTCTTCATGTGACTCATGTGAGTCATTTGACATGCATGACACACTTTAGTTGTGCGTGTTAATGAGAAGATAAAGAGGAAGAACCATAAATGGAGATTGGGGGGGGAGGAATGGTGAGGTGGGGTGACCGGTTTCCCTGGAGCACCAAGACAAGGAGAAATGTTTTTCTGATTTCAGTTCCTTTTCTGGATTATTGTGTTTGTTTTCTTTTTTTGTTTTTTTCCTTTTTGGGATACTTAAGTTAGATACATTTTTCATTTCTGTAAAGATTTTTTTTTTTTTATTCATGCAATTTACGGCAGCTTTCATTTTGACTGACACACGACTTCCGAGCACCTGTGCCAGAGAACTGGTTTGAAGCTAGTTACCCACAAAACGACCACAAAAAAAGACTCTTTCAGTCAGGTGGTTGTTGCTCCTCGTGCTTTGTGGGGTCTACACATGATATCTGTTGTCAGGACAGCAGAATAACACCATGCTGATCCCTTTTTGATTGTCAAACAGACTTAAAGACTTTTTAAAGACCTGTAGGCTCAGATAAAGTTGTTTGTCTTGCACTTCCGTGATGATTTATCCACGTGTGGCGGTGTGTTTACTCAGCTTATTTGTATTTCCTCACTAACAATTACTGTACATGCTGAGAGAGATGCAGCTTCCCACAACACCCGCCAAACATTCACTTCGTCACCACCACTATTGTTTAAAGCTGTTGAGAATCAGAGTGCGGAGTAACATGACCACATCAGTTTCATCATGTTATACACACACATTCACTCACACCAAACCTCTGTGAAATCCGATCTCGATTCAGTCATTATGTAACACTGAGGGCTGTGAGGGCTGCTACTGAAATACTGCACACACGACGAGCTAACTATAAATATCCACATCTACTGTTTCTTAAAACTGACATTGATCCTGCTGGCAAGAAAATGGAGCCTGAATAAACAGACATGCTATTCAGAAATGTATGAGGAAGTATGTCACCACGGGGTCGGTGCGCTATGCCATGAGCAGCAACTGAAGCCCTGTTTGTTTATCTGACACATAATCAGACTCAGTAGCTGAATGTGCTGATAGCAGCTCCTCTTTGCATTGTGTCCGTTTACAGACCACTTTCACCGGATTACTGTGATACAGAAGAAAACTTAAAAACATGAAGATTCTCAGGCAGGTTCTGCAAGTTCTAACGAGTGACTTGTTTTTATGAATGATGACCTCAGAAAGTGTGAGTCACAGTGAATCTAAAAATATGTGTATCACGTCTGTGTGTTCAGATTAGATGCGTGCTCCCTCTCTGAGTCTCTGAGACTCACAGGAGAAAGGAAGCCATTACCTGTTTATGTGCTGAAGGAACAGCTGTACATCTAATAAAATGTCTGCTGTGGAGCTGAAATATGATGAATATACAGTCTGACTGTGGCACAAAGAGGAAATCAAGTAAAAGCAAATCAATACTCTTTATTTTTAAAAGCAAGCATGAGCTACAAGTTGAGCTCTGTTTGTTTAGCCTATATCTGCTGACATATAATCAGATTGTCACCATTAACAGTAGCTGAATTAGCTGTTAGCAGCTCCTGTTTGTTCCCATGTACAGACAACTTTCACCGGATTACTGTGATACAGAAGAAAACTTAAAAACATGAAGATTCTCAGGCAGGTTTGGGGAGGAAATCCCCAAACCCCAGTACCCAGCAGGGCAGTGAACACACTCGCACTGCAGTGTGTGTGTGTGTGTGTGTGTGTGTTAGGACTGTGGCATGTGTGAGCTCACACACACAGACAATACAAGACATTCCCATGCTTCACTTCCTGCGTGTTTCAGGGTAATTTTTTTCTTCATTTCAGTCCGATCTTATAAACATGGTGTGATGATATGTAATCTTATGAAGTTGGGTGGGTGTTACCTGATCTGATATCAAGTAAAAGCAAATCAATACTCTTTATTTTTAAAAGCAAGCATGAGCTACAAGTTGAGCTCTGTTTGTTTAGCCTATATCTGCTGACATATAATCAGATTGTCACCATTAACAGTAGCTGAATTAGCTGTTAGCAGCTCCTGTTTGTTCCCATGTACAGACAACTTTCACCGGATTACTGTGATACTGATTCTGATTCTTATTTGTAGATGTAATGATGACCTCAGAAAGTGGAAGTCGCACTGAATCAAAGTGAGCTATGGCTGGATGCAAGCCAAATCAAACGCCATGCGTGCTCCCTCTGAACTATATAATGTTCTTTCAGTCTCTGTTTCTCTTAAGCCACACCCTTTACTTATTGGCTCAGTATTAAGTGGCACATTGCAACTGTAGAATATTAATATTTTGTACACTGACATCTCACAGAATGGAAATCCCCAAACATCGGCCCCTTAAGATGAAAAATAAAGGAAATGGTTTTGTATTATTATTTGTATTATTATACATCAACAATCACAACATGTGAGTGTCTGTGTGCTATCTGATCTGATATCAAGTAATAACAGAGCCATAATCCCTGTAATTGCCTTGTTTGCACCTTTTCTTTCATTCATTCACTTGGTGGGTTGTGATAAGCTGAGTGCATGAGCAGTGTGTGGTTTTAAATCATGACCTGTCACTATGAGAAATGGGCGGCTGAGGTGTAAATTTGCATAAGAATCACCCGCAGCCATGTTCCTTTCTTTAGACACGATGGTCCTAGAAAGCTGCCGAACCTTTTAAAAGACACTGTGGTAATTTCACTAGACTCATGTGATCCACTTCCACAAACACAGCAAGTACACACCGAATAATCTCCCAGACAACTTGGACACACGTCTGCATGAAGCTGGATTAAAGAACATGTAGCTTTAACATGAGTGTTTGTGTGTTTCCTTTCTGCAGAATCATCAGTACCTGCCTCCTGCTCGGCAAATGAATTTCTCAGAGGCAGACTTCAAGGTAACTCGCACACAAATCACTAAAAACTAACACGATTCACTTTCGCAATGTACTGTTAATTTTAAGCATTTCCTCATTATGAACCACACAACATAAAGACAAAACACACAGCAGCACCCCTTTTCTGGGAATCAATCTTTCCACAAATGTGATATGACGACTTTTTTTTTTTTTACCTCCCTACCTGTTTCAACACACATACAGGGTTTACATGTAATAGCCTATAAACACAGCACTACATCATGCCACTAAACTGGAATATTTCGTCTCATAATAAAAGGTGTATGGATTCTGTAAAGGACTCAGCATTGGTAACTGAAGGCATGTGCTTGTGCGCAGAGAGCTCCATGTTTTGAGGGATGGAAAGCCCCGCCGGCAGCAGGACCGTGTGTGTGTGTGGGATTATTGTTTTACATTCTGTTTTCTTTATCGTAGCCTAACTTTATTGAACTGCACCAATAATTTCCTTTTTTTATTTATATATAATAAAGTAGAACATATGTTCATTCGTGTGAAGACTTCACATCTATCGGTCGTGTGACTTTACGCACGCATCTCGCATCAGCTTTGATTTTTTTTTTAGCGACACTCGACGTCCCTAAAGTCTAAATAAGCAGTAAAACACAGTAAGAATAAGCCTAATCCGTCCTAAAAACACCTTAACCTCACCGAGGGGCTGGGGGGAAAAACGCGCACAGACCCAGTGATGGTGAGGAATGAGCCACAGGTGCACTGAAACACCGACAGTGAAGAATAAACATGTTAACAGGTCGCTGGGAGGCAGAAAGGGGTGCTGGGATTTATAGGCTATATCCTCCTCTCACCCTGTTCATGCCACCTCTGGTGCCGATCAAGCGGAAAGTCCCCCATCGATACCGGCTGGATCCGGTCCTCTCAGGGCACAAAACCACACGGACCATCCTTTACAACGCGCGCACCAACCGGCCGCTGATCTATAAACCTTTTTATTTAAGAGCTTCTCTGTTCGCCTGTTTCTGCAACTCCGAATGCGTTCATTCATAATTTCACACCCACAGCTCAGCCGAGAGGACTCGCTCTGTAAATGATTGACGTTTCTCTCTGTGCTGCAGCTGGCGGCTGTTTTTGGTTTGACAACGGATTTAGAAACCTTAAAAAATAAAAATAATAATCACACGCTGTCAGAAACTTACCGATGCAGCAAATCCCCGTCGGGCCCATGATGATGTCGGCTTGTGTGGAGGCAACAGGCTGAAGAGCGAGATGAAGGAGTCTCTCTGATAACGCGCTGTTGATCAGGACAGGATTGGATCTGTGTGTCTAATGAGCTGCTATTTCCGCATGTCAGAAATTAAAAGCCTTCTCGTCTCCTTCATCTAGGTTGCACGCTTTGTCTGCTTGTAATTAACAAGGCCAATAGGAAACAGAAAGCGAAAGGGTGGAAGGAGAAGTTTATTTGCAAAGCACACTTCCACAACAAGGCAGTTCACAGCGCTTTACATGAACCATAAAAAGCAACACATCTGGCAATATAAAAACATTTAAATACAATTAAAAAGAGTAAGCCTAAGAACATTGATATTGTTTATTTTAGGCTATTTAATGCTATTTAATTTAGTGCTCTTGTGTAAATATTTAATGGTATTGTGTATGTACTGTGTGTATAGCCTATGTGTGTTGTGCTGCATATTCTGTATAATCAAGGCAGGGAAAGCCAGAGCTCCAGCTTTTTATTGTATTTTATCCACATTACAGTAAAGTGGAACCTTAGACGTTATCAAAGCCTCAAACCTGATTTACAAGAACTGAAATTTTCAGCAGAATTGCAGTTTTTTTAGAGTTTGCGGGGAGGCTAAATATAGTTCAATAGTTCAGTGCTAATTATATGAAATAACAACAAGTTCTTCTTTGAAAACCGGAAACATGTGATGGGACATTCTCTCCTCTTGAACCTGATGACATTTGCGTAACAGCTGGAGCAGCGAGTCAGTGGGCTCCAGCTGATCTGAGGGGTCTTTTGTTTTTCCCTGAGTTCACTGAAAATGTGATGGAAGTCCATCCGAATTTTATTCAGATTGGAGACATTTTATAAATGTCTCGAATTTTATTCAAATTGGAGACATTTTATAAATGTCTCGAATTTTATTCAAATTGGAGACATTTTATAAATGTCAGTGCAACAACGGCTGGGTTTGGTGACTGCAGCCAAAAACAAATATACAATCCAAATGAAACCAGAACTGACGATTTTATTCAAGCACGCAAAAGGACCTAAATAAATAAATGGTTATAATAATAAATGTTTGTTAGCTGCTGAGTCGTAGTTTGGATTACTGAGGGGTCAAACTGCTGCGGGGCCCCTCACCTACAACCTGCTGTACTATGACCCTGAAACCAACCGGAGCGCGGCCCAGCGCCCAGTGTGTCAGTATGTATTAATGTGGGAATATAAAACGGTGATTATTTCCTTCATTAATTCTTCACTGATTGTTTGGTTTGTAAAGATTCTGCTGTCACAGGATGTCTGAAGATTCTCAGTCATCCAGGTCATAGTTATCCAACGAAGGTTAAAATCAAGGGCAACTGGGCTTGGTTGAAGATACTGGAAGACGTTTCGTCCCTCATCCAAAGGACTTCTTCAGTTCTGACTGACTGTTCCTGACTAGTAACAAGCTTAGAGTCACAGCACCACCTTCTGGATACCTGCATTCATACTCAACCGCTTATCCTGCGTGCAGGGTCGCGGGGGGCTGGAGCCAATCCCTGCTGACATCGGGCGAAAGGCGGGGCATAACCTGGACAGGTCGCCAGTCCATCTCTCACACCTAAGGACAATTTACCTAGGTCGCATGTCTTTGGATGGTGGGAGGAAACCAGAGCACCCACCGCCGGAGCAGACACGGGGAGAGCACAGACCTTCTTGCTGTGTGTGGCAACAGTGAGAACCTCCGCATCCCGCTCTGCCCTGCAGTTTTATTTTAATTTGTTCGTCTCTTTCCTGTTTTAAGCAGCGTTACATTCTTAGATTAGATTCCACTTCAGTCAAACTGCAGAAATAAATCTTGAACTATTTAGGGGTCAGCTCACTTAAATATTGTGTGTTTCTGTGCACTGTTCTGATTATTGGGGAGTTTAATTTACAACAAAAACATCATCATATTTTAGAAACTCATCCTGTGTTTTGGGTGTGAAAATCTCAAGAAGTAACTAAAGCTGTCAGATAATAAATACAGTGAAGTAATTAAACTGTATTTCCCTGTGGTGGAGTAGAAGGTATCCACAAGGTGGTGCTGTGACTCTAAGCTTGTTCTTACCGGTCAGGAAATAGTCAAAACAATCATTCATGAAGATGTTTGTGTCAGCAGAGATCAGACTGGTAACATAAAGTAAAGTCAGACAGATCATTAGAATAGAATAAAGTTTATTGCCATTTACACAGGTACACTGGAATTCTTGTGCGTCGCTCAGAATCATCTTTAAAAAAGGTAAAAGTGTGTGTGTATATATATATATATATATATATATATATATATATATATATATATATATATATATATATATATATATATATATATATATGTGTATATATATGTGTATATATGTGTATATATATGTATATATATGTGTATATATATATATGTATATATGTGTGTATATATATGTATATATATGTGTATATATATGTATATATATGTGTATATATATGTATATATGTGTGTATATATACACATATATATATATATGTGTGTGTGTGTATATATATATATATATATATATATATATACACACACATATATATATATATATATATATGTGTGTGTAAATATATATATATATATATATATATATATACACACACATATATATATATATATATGTGTGTGTATATATATATACACATACATATATATATATATATATATATATATATATATGTGTGTGTATATATATACACATACATATATATATATATATGTATGTCTGGGGAGAGAGAGAGAGAGAGAGAATAAAATAAGGTATATACAGTACATGTACAGTACTTGTAAATGCAAATTTACGTTAATGTGTGTAGGATCCTATAAAAGACCCAGTTTGTTGATTGATTAATTGGGAATTTGGGAGTATTTTTCATTTCTTATGTAAAGGATCTGAATACTTCCTCCACCGTTTCCCATCCATCAGCTTTGAGCCGGACCTGATGTCCAGCATCACTGTTGGACTCCACTGATGCTCTTGTGTCTGAACGGGAGCAAATCCCTGCGAGACTGAAACCTGAAGAAGGGAGGCTTGGTTTCAAAATGACATGAATGTCCATGTGTCCACATACTTTTGGCCATGTAGTGTATGAATAAGGCAATGCAAGTTTATTTGTATAACACATTTCAGCAACAAGGCAATTCAAAGTGCTTTACATAAAAGCAACATTGGGACACATAAAAAATACATTTTAAATACAAATTTCTTTTTTTTCTTTTTTTAAGAAAATAAAAACAGGTTAAAACAGGACAGCAAAAGTTACAGCACATGTAAGATATTAATCAAAAGTCTTAAATTTGATAAAATGCAGAAAGCGGACCTGATCCCGGATGACCTGAGAGGTCTGGATGGTTCATAAGGTAGCAGCAGCAGCAAATTCAGTGCTTTATAAACCAACAGCAGTATTTTAAAATCAGTTCTCTGACAGACAGTAAGCCAGCGTAAAGACCTCAGAACTGGAGTGATGTGATCCACTTTGCTGGTCCTAGTGAGGACTCGAGCAGCAGCGTTCTGAATCAGCTGCAGCTGCCTGATGGATTTGTTTTTTTAGGGAGTCCTGTAAAGACACTGTTACAGTAGTCGAGTCGGCTACTATTATAAACGCATGGACTTGTTTTTTAAGGTCCTGCTAAGACATTAGTCCTTTAATGACTGAAGAAACCTGACACTGACATAAAATCTGTGCCTTTAATCATTGACCTATTCTTCAGGCGATAGATGGACTGACTTTTTAACGGTCTGAATGTGGCTGCTGAAATTCAGGTCTGAGTCCACGACTACACCAAGATTTCTGGCTTGGTGCTGATTGAAGCCGAGCGCTGACCTTTCATCGTTTTAATCGAATACTTTCTGTAGGTTTTTTGTTGTTTTATTCTCAAAGTTCACAGGTGCTCAGATCAAGACGGAAGAAATGTGTGTATTAGCCATAACGTGAGCCACCACTTCAGTCCAGACTGGTGATCTGGTGCTCCTCTGACCTTTTGCCCAATACTGTAGTTTATGAATATGAACATAATATGTGCAAAACTAACTAATGACATTCCCATCAGCTGAACCTTGTGTTTAGTGCCAATTAGCAATTGTTAACATGCTAATTTTGGCTAATAACACGGTAAACATGATACCTACCAGTGGCGTCGTCTCGGTCTTGTCTCGGACATTGAGGACTCAGGATTTTGATCTCGCATTTTATTATGTAATGTGGGGAACTGGTCTTGGTCTCGACTTGGTTTCAGCCCCTAAAAGTCTTGGTCTTGTCATCGTCTCGATAAACTCTGGCGCTCTTGACTCCAACACTACCTACCAGTTTTTAGGCAGTGACATTTAAACATATTAGCATGCTGACATTAGCGTTTAGCTGAACTGTGCCTACATACAGCCTCACAGAGCTGCAGACTCTTTGTCCAGTATGCTAACATGCTTGAATCTGTTGTGATTCCTCCAGGTGTTTAAGTTTCTTCCCAAAGTCAAACAACATGCAGGTAAAGTCAACTGGAAACTTGTACCAGTTTGTACCCAGGTTACAACGGGAGAGTCTCCAGGCTCCTGCAACCCGAATCCAGACTACAAACTGACTCTGAGCCGGTTTACAAAAACCAAAACTGATTATTTTTAAACAGAGAAAATTAACTCATAGCTGTTTTTGTACTTTCTGTGGAACGTTAAAAGGTAATAGTGGACTAATCTGCAACAGCACCTCCTGATCTGTATTGTAGTTAAAAATTTTTGACTTTTGTTGATGGGCAAAATGGCCCAGATGTCATTTTAGAGCCCCGTGTTCCAAACACCCTCCAATCATGCACGTCCGTGACCTCTGCCTCTCTGAAACTGAAACTCCCTCCACCTCCCCAGCCTCCTCCTTTAGTTGTATGTGAGTGTGTACTGTTTGTATTATGTGTTCATGTCCGTTAGATGTTGTGTATCTGGAGCTCTGTTGGTGGTTTCCACGCTCAGTCTGTGTCAACCTGCTCAGATTTTGTTCCAGCATGCATTTTTTTTGTGCAATAATAATTGAAATCTCTTGGGGAGTGTAAGCGCTTTATTGGAGACACACGTGATAATTAAATCTTAGTGTAGCAGCCCCTCAGTGAGTTTTTTACACTCATCATGTCGGCTGATGTTGTGCTGTTGCGAACACTGAGAGAGTAGCTGCTGCAGCTATGAGTCATTTTCATTACTGATGAATCTGCGGATTCATCTTTGTGATTAATCAATTAATTGTTTGGTCTATAAAATGTCAAAACATCTCGTCACGGTTCTGTGTCTTTTTTGGTTGGTTTTACTTCCCGTTCTTGTGTTTCTGGGTTGATTGTTCGCACCTGCCCTGATGTGTTTCACCTGTGTCTCGTCGCCTCCAGGTGTTTAAGTCTATGTCTCACTATTGTCTAGTTGTCATTTCACTGTTTACAAGTGTTTCACCCAGCCTGGTTTACACTGTGTCGTGTCTCACCAGTGTTCCTCCTGCCTCTCCTGTGTCTTGGGTTTACTCACTCATTTTGGATTTATTGTTATTCTCCTGTTAGTCTTTTGTTTTTGGACTGCGTCACTTCCGCATGTCTCCTGGATTAATGCTGTTTCCTGGGATTCTGGACTTTTATCTTCATGTTTGGATAAATGTTGCCGTATTTTGGACTGCCACCTCACCTGTAAAGTTCACCTTTGTTTTATAAAACCCCACTAAATATACCTCTTGTTGTGGAAATTATATTGCTGGTGAGGGGTTGAGCAAATAATTGGGTTACAACAAACCGCTGTCTTCGATAGATCTATAAGCCATAACAAAATTAGTAATAATAGCAGAAGAACATGCATAAAAGATTAAATGTAAGAGGACAAAATTTTCTGCCATAACACCTCTGTCTCATGAGTGCCTGCTTCTGGGCCTAAATCCCTGTTTCCCGCGTGTCATGGATAAGGCTGCAAATGAAATGGGAGGATGTGCAGTTAAGATAATATTTATTAACACAAAACTTAACTTAAACAGGCTTCCACAGGAGCTCGAGGCTAGAGTTCAAACAAAGGTAACAGAGCATAATACACAGTGAAAATCCAAAAACACGGCGAACAGAGCACGGGAGAACACTCAACCAAGACGAGGACGTCACAAACACTGAACACAACTGAGGACAATATATACACAGGCAAACGAGCAGGGGGGGAAGCAGAGCTGAAACACACCAGGTAATCAATGACAGGAACAAAGCTAGACAAGAACACATGAGAACAGAACACTTCAAAATAAAACAGGAGGACTACTCTAAACATGGAGACACAGGACTGAGACACAGACCAAAATAATAAAACACCGAAGCACACAGACCAGGAAAAACACTAAACATGAACTTAAGCACAAGACTAAGAACTAAGATAAGAGATAAGACAGATACCAAGAAAACTTAAACATGCAAATTAAGATTAAACTTAACTACAAAACCCTAAACATGACAAGATCAAAGCTTATAGAAACACAGAACCTCAAAAAAACAGGAAAGACATGAACACAAAACCACACTCCTAACACCGTGTCAGCTGGATGGCTGAACGTGACACATACCAGAATATCCAAAACATTTTGTTGGACCAACAGTCCAAAAGGTAAAAATATTCAGTTTAATTTCACATAAGACCAAAATAAAGCAACAAATCTTTCAGTTGAGAAGCTGGAATGAGCCAAATAATTAGTTGATGATCAAAAAAAGTTGATTATTTTTTCTGTTTATCAACTTATCAATTACTCAACTCATTGTCTCAGGATATAATAGTGTAGCCAATAATATTCAATTCACAATGACATCAATTAAAAAGTCATTTAAATGACTTTTCCAGCTGACATTTGTACATATTAGCCTTTCTTTATACAGCCCACTTACACTGCGGCAATAAACACTTCAGCATTTTGCTTACACTATTCAATTCAATTTATATAGAGCCATTTCACAACAAGTTATCTCATTGCACTTTTCACATAGAGCAGGTCTAGACCGTCTTTGTGAGATTGTTTACAGAGACCCAACAATTCCCACTTCACTATGCATTTATCATTTTTATATTCTTAACCTTTATAGTTATAGTTTTTAATTCTTATTTTTATTCTAATTATCTTTCTTTAGTGCACACAGGCCTATTTAGTTGGAAGTTTTAATCCAAAGCAATTTACAATAAGCTCAATTAACTTCACCAAACCAACACCAACTTCATCAAATATGCTGAACTGCCCTCAATTCTGCCACATTTAGAAACAATAAGAGACAGAGGTTTTTTTGTTTTGGGCTTTCTTATTGGCCACGGTGCAGTCTTTTCACAGTTGCTGCTGTCCTGATGTTCATGGGGAGCTCGGACCACCATTGTGGAGGACCGTAGCTGGAAAGCACTCATAGTGATGGGGTAGCAAGCTGGAAGATCTGGGGTGTCATGTTTAAACATGTCCTGTAGTCCAGTGTGTCTTGAATTGATCCATCGGTAGCCGGTGCAGGAAGTGGAGGAGCAGTGTAGTATGGGAGAACATGCCACAGTGGTCAGATGGCACATGCAGGCAGCCCAGCGAGTTGCAGTTGTCAAAGTGCTAGATGACAAGAGCCTGGACCAGAACCTGAACGATTCACCTCATGAGTTTCAGACCAGGGAAAAAGAGTAGTTGAGTGTCATCTGCATAGCTGTGGTAGAAGAAGAAGCCAAGCGAGCGAGGAACCAAGCAGAGTGACTTGGTGTAAAGAGAGAAGAAGAGGGGACCCAGAACAGAACCCTGAGGGGCCCCAGTCGTAAGGCTGCAAGGTTAAAACAGATTCTTTCCAAGTTACCCTGTTAGTCCAGTCTCTGAGGTAGGATGTGAACAGAGTGAGTACAAAGCCTAAAACTCCCAGTTCTTAAAGGGTGGAGAGGAGGATCTGGTGGTTCGCAGTGTCAAATGCTGCTGAAGGGTCCAGCATAGGGAGGCTGTTCTAGCAGTGTGGAGTTCCTGTCTGTCTCAAAATCAGACTGGTGGGACATTGTTCTGGTAGAGATATGCAGAAAAATGAACAAACACAGCATGCTCAAGTGTTTTAGAAAGGCATAGAAGAAGAGAGACATATCATTTAGCACAGTCAGTCTGCATTTCTCTGCAGATGTTGTCTGAGCAAGTGACAAATAATACCTGTGACTCTTAAAATCCTCATATTTCAGGAGCTTTAACCTGAAAATAAATCACTATTTTTAACTGGTGCATGACAGTTAATCAACTATCAAAGACTAATTGATTAACCAAGTTTGAAACACATGTGGTGTTGTGATGATGCAACACTGAAATGCCAGAATGATACTGTGGAGGAGAAGCTGCCCTGAAAGCCTCTCAGGTGAGTGTGCTGAATGTGAAATGATGCTGCAGAGAGCAGAAAACACACCTGTGTGTTTGTGAGTTTTATATGTTTGTTGTTGCAGCACAAATAAGCATTACTCTTTTTCAGGAGGATGTCTGTGTTATTGAAGCTGAAGCAATTACACGCCTCACTGCTACAGTTATGAGTCATAGGAACCAAATGACTGCCGCTCCTGCCGCTGCGCGTCTGCAGAAATCTGCCGTGTGATAGGGCGGAGGAGCTGCCTGCAAACAGCCTGAAAAAATAGAAAGGCTGTTCATTCACAGAGAAGCCGGTGGTGGTTATTTTTAGGGGAAGGAGGTGACTGGTAGCAGACAGCCTTTGCAAATACTCCCACATCGCCTCGCTCCACCTTGAATTAAAGCAGGATGGCATTGTCAAGCCGTGCGTAAAGCAGCTGCGTGCGGCACCGCGGAAAACAGACGTTTTATAGGCAATTTCTGCAGAAGAAAATTCTGCTCATTGCAAACGACGCAGCCGGCGTTTCCTGATTTCCTGAACAGACCTTAGGTGGACCAGATCGGACTCGTTGTTGTTGAGGATACACCTTTTGGTTTACCTTATTTTTGGGAGAGACACAGAGCGAGCCGTCTCCATCAGGTGCAGAGAGAGAGAGAGAGAGAGAGCATCAGATCCGCCCAGCAGAGGTAAGAGAGAGACACGGATGACCGGCGGTGACACCACAAACACCGTTTAACACTTGTTTAATGAACACACACACACACAAACACACACACACACACACACACACAAACACACACAGGCCTGACGACTGATATGAATCTAGAAACGTCGATCACACCTGAGCGGAGCCAATTTATTCCTGTAATCATTATACAGGGCTATTTATATTCTAATCTCCTCTAAAATCTCCAGTAACAGCCCTTATAACCCATCTCTCAGGCACCCTCTGTGTTAGGTTGTAAATTTTAGTCACCATCATCATTTTCTGACTGTATGGACCCGTTTGCGCTTTGTCGGCTTCATATGTCGGTCATAAAACCCAATGCTCCTATAATATCCCGTAATGATCTCACAGGTGCAGCGTGTCTGTGGGGAGTGGTTAATCTGCTGTACTATGTCTGATATTTCATCTCCCTATAGGAATGTATGGTCTTCCTGCGCTTGGCCCTGTCGTGCTGGATGACTCTGTATTTTAATAAGAAAACGAGAATATGATACTCGAAAAATCATTCACATTTGTATTTCATTGTATTTTTAAAACTAATTGGCCTATTGAATCTTTACATTAGGCTGCTGTATGGTGCTTTCTGATATGTTGAGTTTTATCTTTATCTGCTGCATCTGTGGCTCTCCTTACTGTTCACTGTCTCTTCTCTCTATAATGTGTTAAATTTCTCTGTGGGCTTGTGTAGTTTTCAAAGTGTGCTGCAGAGTAAGTTTAAAATGGTCTTATTGTGATTTTTATGGTGCTTTTTAAATTGTAGTTTAATATTATCATTAATAATATGGTGAAGATATGATTTTATCGTGGTGCTTTGAACTCAATACTAAGGTCAGTGCTAACATGCTGATGTTAAGCAGGTGTAGTTTAGCGTGTTTGCATGCTGAGGCTGATGGGAATGTCTTTAGTTCTGCTGATATTTGGTCATAAACCAAAGTGTTGGGCACACTAACATGTTGACCTGATGATGGCACTAGAAGAAAAGTCAGAGGATCAGATTTATTACAGCTCATCCTGAGGGAGACATGAACATCCGAACTACATGTCTTCAAGTCCACCCAATAGTTGTTGAGACGTTTCAGTCTGGACCAAAGCGGGGACAGACAGACAAACTGACATCAATCCCCAATTTGACTTTACTTGAATTAAAATTTTTAATCAGAATTGATTTGTGTCTGAATTTATGAACTCTAACAAATAAAGATGATGGAGATCAATGAGATGGTGTTTAATGTATAATATTTGAGAGCTATAAAGTCTGGGAATCCTGTGGGTGGTACTGCAGGAGGATGGGGTACTGGGGCCATTGCTACAAGCCATCTGGTCCTTGTTTAACCAAAGTGAGAGCTGCGTCTGTTCTTGGCACAAAGTCAAACACGTTATCAGAGGGTGTTGGACTCAGCCAAAGTTGCCCCTTGTCTCCGATTCTGTTTGCGATATTCAAGGACTGGATCGCATCTCTGCTTTTCGCAGATGACGTGGTTCAGATGGCTCCATCAGAACGTGACTTTCAGCGTGCGCTGGGGTGGTTTGCAGCCGAGTGTGAAGCGGTTGGGATGAGGTTCAGCACCTCCAAATCTGAGGACATGGTTCACTGCCAGAAAATGGTGGATTGCTCCCTCCAGGTGTGGAGTGAGTTGCTGCCCCAAGTGAAGGACATTTAAGTATCCCAGGATCTTGTTCATGAGTGACGGCAAAATGGATCGTGAGATGGGCAGGTGGGTTTGTGCAGTGTCAGCAGTAATTGCACCGGACTGTTGTGGTGAAGAGGGAGCTGAGCCGGAAGGCAAAGCTTTTGATTTACCAGTTGATCTTTGTTCCAAACCTCACCTGTGGTCATGAGCTGTGGGTAGTGACCGAAAGCATGAGATCGTGGATACAAGCGTGCCTAAATGAGCTTCCTCCGTAGGCTGGCTGGGATCAGCCTTAGAGAAAGAGTGAGTAGCTCTGACATTCAGACAGAGCTCGACGTAGAGCAGCTGCTCCTTCATGTGGAAAGGAGCCAGTTGAGGTGGTTCAGGTATCTGATTAGGATGCCTCCAGGGCAGCTTCCTTTGTAGGTTTTCCGGCACGCCTAGCTGGGCGGAGACCCCAGGGTAGCGCTCTCTGGAGGGATTAAATATCCCATCTGGCCTGGGAACGCCTTGGGATCCCACAGCTGGAAATGGTTGCTGTGGATATGGATGTCTGGAATGCTCCGCGTAGCCCGCTGCCGCCGTGACCTGACCCGGGATGAGTGGAAGATAATGGATGCATGGTTGGATTTAAAGTCAGTAGTATTTATTTGTTTTCAGCAATTATCTGCTGACAATTGCATCAATCAAACTGCACCTTGGATAGCCAATTTCAAATTTGAAATCTTCACAATCTTTGCAAATACAAGAACCACTTAAGAACTTCTTTTTGCCCAGATGTCCTTGAAGTGTTTTTTGAAGGGCTGAAAGATCCAGAAATAAATGTTTTGCCAACCGGATGCCTATCCACACATCCAGCAGTTACAGAGCAACATGATCCTTCATGTGTTTTGTCACCTGATGAATGTAAATCCAATATTCTCTCTATCTTAGCTCTGTTTTTGGTCTCCAGCAACTCCCAGGGAAAAGATCATGCTACAGCTAAATACTAAATGCTCCATTATGGTCACCAGCTAATTTGCTGCTTAGCAGGTCATGAACAGTGGCTTTACCAGAGCTTGTTTAATGACAATCCAGTGATTTTACCAAAAAGGTGCAATCTTTGTGTCAGTATGCTACATTTTGAAATTTTCCATTGTTGATGTGTTAAAAAGAATCTAAACGTGGTTAAGATAAGTATTGGGACAAAGGCTCTGTCTCAGAAACAGTAGAAGACATGACAGGTCTTGAATAGAAAGCAGAAGAAATGGAGTGACGAATGCCGCAGCAAACTTTATTTCGATCTGAGTGCAGAAACTGACTGTGTTGAATAAATAAAATCTTGAAAATCAATCAACACACAGCAGAAAGTCAGCTATTTTCCACCAAACGGTCTTAAATGACTCACATGATACGCCTCATAAAAAAAAATCCATGGATTAGAAATGTCAGTTTAGCTTTCGATGTGTTTTGCAGTAATTTTTTTTCCTCCCCCGGTCCCTGACAGAGAGGATGAGTCTCCACTGACTCAGCCATCCACGCTAGATTGAACGCAGCAGGATCCTCAGCTCTCACTCAGCCATCACACACTAAACTTTCAGACCGACCTCTACCTGCCCGCAAGGTCAACAGGAGAGGCAGCTCAAGCTTTTATTTGACTTGACAGGTGAAGTCTAACAGGAAGTGTTTGTTTGCACTGTGTCTTTGTTTAACACACTGTGGGTTTGTTGGCTCTTGTTGTGTTGAATGATATTCGGCTGCAGTTCGTCGTGGGGAAAACTTCTAAAATGTCAGCTTTCCAGGAACGAAGAGGAGCAGCTTTGTGCAGTTTTCGACTCATCACGACAGGTTTCGAAAAAGTTTAATCACAGAAGGAGGTCGGAGGATTTTCTCAGAGGAGTCTGAAGTTTAAAAAAAACACAGAAAACCTGTGAAACTGTGAGCCTTTTAAAAACACAGATGAATTTTAAGCACATGGTTTGTTGGTTGTTGTGACAAATTATTTCACACGCAAACAGACATGAGAAATGTCGTTTTCTGATGTTGAATGAACCTGTGGCATAACTCTGGGGCGTACACGGCATCAACGTTGTTAATTTTTTGGATTAATGTAGGTCAGTGATGTTGAATATACAAGGGTGTCAGTTTGGTTTCAGAGGCATGAGATAAATCTGTACTTAAATATTTAACCACCAATAGCGTACATGTCATGGAGTACACTACATACACTATGTACTTAGTTGCGTAGTGTGTACATTTTGAAAGGGTAGTGTCTCAAATCAGAAACTGCCTTTAACTGCACTAACTGGAAATGACGATTTCAAGATTTGACCACTTCTTCTTCTTCTTCTTCTTTTTAAAGGCGAATTGTAACCAGGATCCTTATCACCATCATTTGGCCTTGATTGTCACCCACTAAAATATCTGCTGGCTTTTTGCTCACTTGAGTTTAATTCAAATTAATAAAAATGTATGTACTTTTACGTTTGTGATTGCAACCGCTGCTGCTTCCTCAGCCAGCGGCCAGTCTTGAGAGAAAATGTTTCTACTTCTCAGCTGATTTATTCCCTCAGTAAACACTTTCCTGATGAGTTTATTGTCTCAGTTGCTAGTTTCAAGTCTTCTTCAACACAGCATGATGTTCATTTAGTAAATTATGGTCCCATTTAGACGAAAATGGACCAGGAAGCAGGGAAGGCTTTAGGGCGGGGCTACCTTGTTATTGACATGTCTCTACCATGGCGACTTGTCAATCAGGATAGAGCCGACTCGTATCCGCTGCTCTGTGTACATTTAACCAGCTGTGAACTAGTTTTTGGGTGTTGTCGCTGTTTTTGTGTCAGAGCTTTGACCCTTTCACAGTTAACTATAATTTTGCGCCTAAAATGTCTTTGGCATTCAGCATTTCTGACACTAAGTAGTCAGATGTAAAGTTTTTCTGGTACATTTTGTTTTAAGCCTAATTTTCACTAGCCAAAATTTATTCACGCCACTTACTATCACAGTTAACATGAATAATCAGTGTCTGGTGGAAACCAAGCTAGCTAGACTTTGGAGGATCAAATTCATGGCTACATAAACCCTCACTCCTCCCCAGCTCCGTCCTCTCATCCAAATATGGACACTTCTGGTTCCAAAAAACCAAGATGGCGATGTCCAAAATGCCAAATTTGAGGCTTCAGAACGGTAGTTCACAAACCAACAGATGACACCATGGTGGCCACATCCCCTTCTTTAATACAATCTAAGTCCACCCTCAGAGAGCAGCTAGCATGGCTGTAGACGTATCTTTAATTTTGACAGCTGAACACAAACATTTTAGCAACAGAGTGCAACTTTAAAGAGGTGGTATTCTGCTTTTTGGCTTTTTCCCTCTCCTTTACTGAGTTAAATTTCTTTTTTGTGCATGTAACAGGTTTGGAAAGTGAAAAAGCCCAAAGGGAGTTCCCATCTCCCACAGAAAACTCTGCTCTGAACTGAAAACAGCTCGTTTGTAGTCCAGCCGCTTCCCTTTCATCCCTGTGATGTCACAGGGATGAAAGCTAAACGCGCCTCATATAACGCTCGCCAAGCGGCTACTCCGACACGCCCTCCGAAACACCAGTGGAAAAACAGTGAGCTTCAGCACACAGCTGTCCTCTCCCTTCCAAACACTAGCTACCCTCCAGGCAGTCAGTGGACATAAAGTTGTTCCTGTGATGTAGAGACAGAGCTCAGTTAAAACTTTATGGATACAGATTAATAACTCACCGCTCTGAAACTCTCGCTCCAGTCCGTGTTGCCGAGCCGGTCGGCAACACGTACGGCTGAACCCGAGCCGTTTACCGGCTTCTCGCTGACCCGCCCTTCTCTGCTTCTGATTGGCTAGTAGTCCTTAACTAGGAACTGAGCATGTGCAACTCCCAACAAAGATCATTTAGAGACCAGATGTATCACTCCATAGCTAAAACGAAGCCTTCAACACAGGCTGAAAAGAGGAGCTGCAGCAATGTGCAGTAGGACAAACATATGGTGTTTTTTGAAAATTAAACCATGTAAAGCTGTTCTAGTACAACCCCTAAATAAGATTTTGAACCTGAAAATGAGCAGAATGCCACCTCTTTAAAACTGTAGAAGTGGAGAGATAAAAGGTTGTCCCCCAATGATTTCGGCCTTGTTTAGATTGATCTTTTTGATACTGATTGTGCTTTTTTCTCTCTTGTCAAACCAGACCTCCAGATGGCGAAGGCAGACCAGCGTTTTGGCCAGCGAGATGGCTCCGACCAGAACTTTGACTACATGTTCAAGCTGCTGATCATCGGCAACAGCAGCGTCGGGAAAACGTCCTTCCTGTTCCGCTATGCCGACGACTCCTTCAGCAACTCTTTCGTCAGCACCGTGGGCATCGACTTCAAGGTGAAGACGGTGTATCGCAACGACAAGAGGATCAAGCTGCAGATCTGGGTGAGTATGGATTTATGTTTGTCTCATAGTTATGCAGCTCTACACCATGCAGTAATAAGATCCCAAGAATCTCAATTTACTGTTGAGGGTTTATCATGAAGAAATGATTTTTGATATGAGAATGTTGTTGTTCATTGCTGAATGAAAGGCTTTAATAATTATTTTATCTTTATCAGTCCAACAGCAGATTCTTTCAGATCCTCAGCTGTTTCTCATTCAGACAGAAATCCTCAGGAACATGTTTCCTGTTTGAAGAGACTCAAATCACCCCAAGAGAAAATACACTATAGTGCAGAATGTTAAGCTGAAGTAGTCATTGGTTCAGTAACTGGGATGTGCTGATCTGTGAAGCAAATGGGAGTTGACACAGCTGATGTTGGTAAATAGGACAGTGATGTGTGCCCTTTTTGCCCATTCCATACGGTAATATCATATTCTGTTAGAAAACACTATGGAATTGTAATAGATTTGAACATAACATTATATTTTATACTTGTGTATGCCCCATAAATTAAAAAACATAAAATGGTTAAATATTTTACTGTAACATACCATAAGATTTTCTAACATATGGTAATTTAATAAACTGTAACATAACTTAATATACTGTATATAACAATGTGAGACATTAAACTGTAATATATATATACTGAAATGTAACGCAACATAACATACTGTGACATGACATAACATAATATGCTGTAATAACACAACACTTTTGTTTTTGCCCCCATTCATCATGAGCTGAACTCAAAGATCTAAGACTTTCTCTATGTACACAAAAGGCCTATTTCTCTCAAATATTGTTCACAAATCTGTCAAAATCTGTGTTAGTGAGCACTTCTCCTTTGCCGAGATAATCCATCCACCTCACAGGTGTGGCATATCAAGATGCTGATCAGACAGCATGGGTATTGCACAGGTGTGCCTTAGGCTGGCCACAATAAAAGGCCACTCCTAAATGTGCAGTTCCATCACACAGCACAACGCCACAGATGTCCCAAGTTTTGAGGGAGCGTGCAATTGGCATGCTGACTGCACGAATGTCCACCAGAGCTGTTGCCCGTGAATTGAATCTTCATTTCTCTACTATAAGCCGTCTCCAAAGGCAGTACATCCAACCGGCCTCACAAATGCAGACCACGTGTAACCACACCAGCCCAGGACCTCCACATCCAGGATCTTCACCTCCAAGATCGTCTGAGACCAGCTGCTGCAACAATCTGTTTGCATAACCAAAGAATTTCTGCCCAAACTGTCAGGAACTGTCTCAGGGAAGCTCATCTGCATGCTCGACGTCCTCATCGGGGTCTCAACTTGACTGCAACTTCGCACAGCCATTGAAGAGGAGTGGACCAACACTCCACAGGCCACAATCAACAACCTGACCAACTCTATGCAAAGGAGATGTGTTGCACTGTGTGAGGCAAATGGTGGTCACACCAGATACTGACTGGTTTCCGGACCCCCTGGATCCCCCCAAAACAGTGAAACTGCACATTTTGGAGTGGCCTTTTATTGTGGCCAGCCTAAGGCACACCTGTGCAATCCCCATGCTGTCTGATCAGCATCTTGATTTGCCACACCTGTGAGGTGGATGGATTAACTCAGCAAAGGAGAAGTGCTCACTAACACAGATTCTGACAGATTTGTGAAATAAGCCTTTTGTGTACATAGAGAAAGTCTTTTTTTTATAATTTTGTTCAGTATGTAACCCACAGTTGCATATCATAATATAATGCAGTTACATGTTATAATATAATGCAGTTACATGTCATAATATAATGCAGTTATATGTCATAATATATTGCAGTTACATGTCGTCATATAATGCGCAGTTACATGTCATAATATAATGCAGTTGCATGTCATAATATAATGCGCAGTTACATGTCATAATATAATGCAGTTACATGTCATAATATAATGCAGTTACATGTCATCATATAATGCAGTTGCATGTCATAATATAATGCAGTTACATATCATAATATAATCCAGTTACATGTCATAATATAATGCAGTTACATATCATAAAATAATGCAGTTACATGTCATAATATAATGCAGTTGCATATCATAAAATAATGCAGTTACATGTCATAATATAATGCACAGTTACATGTCATAATATAATGCAGTTACATATAATAAAATAATGCAGTTGCATGTCATAATATAATGCAGTTACATGTCATAATATAATGCGCAGTTACATGTCATCATATAATGCAGTTACATATAATAAAATAATGCAGTTGCATGTCATCATATAATGCAGTTACATGTCATAATATAATGCGCAGTTACATGTCATAATATAATGCGCAGTTGCACGTCATAATATAATGCTGTTACATGTCATAATATAATGCAGTTGCATGTCATAATATAATGCGCAGTTGCATGTCATAATATAATGCGCAGTTACATGTCATAATATAATGCAGTTGCATGTCATAATATAATGCGCAGTTACATGTCATAATATAATGCGCAGTTACATGTCATCATATAATGCAGTTACATGTCATCATATAATGCAGTTGCATGTCATAATATAATGCAGTTACATGTCATAATATAATGCAGTTACATGTCATCATATAATGCAGTTACATGTCATAATATAATGCAGTTACATGTCATCATATAATGCAGTTACATGTCATAATATAATGCAGTTACATGTCATCATATAATGCAGTTACATGTCATAATATAATGCAGTTACATGTCATAATATAATGCGCAGTTACATATCATAATATAATGCGCAGTTACATGTCATAATATAATGCGCAGTTACATATCATAATATAATGCGCAGTTGCATGTCATAATATAATGCAGTTACATGTCATAATATAATGCAGTTGCATGTCATAATATAATGCGCAGTTGCATGTCATCATATAATGCAGTTACATGTCATAATATAATGCGCAGTTGCATGTCATCATATAATGCAGTTGCATGTCATCATATAATGCAGTTACATGTCATAATATAATGCGCAGTTGCATGTCATAATATAATGCGCAGTTGCATGTCATAATATAATGCAGTTGCATGTCATAATATAATGCGCAGTTGCATGTCATAATATAATGCGCAGTTGCATGTCATAATATAATGCGCAGTTACATGTCATAATATAATGCAGTTGCATGTCATAATATAATGCGCAGTTACATGTCATAATATAATGCAGTTGCATGTCATCATATAATGCGCAGTTACATGTCATAATATAATGCAGTTGCATGTCATAATATAATGCGCAGTTGCATGTCATAATATAATGCGCAGTTGCATGTCATAATATAATGCAGTTGCATGTCATAATATAATGCGCAGTTACATGTCATAATATTATGCGCAGTTGCATGTCATAATATAATGCAGTTGCATGTCATAATATAATGCGCAGTTACATGTCATAATATAATGCGCAGTTACATGTCATAATATAATGCGCAGTTACATGTCATAATATAATGCGCAGTTGCATGTCATAATATAATGCAGTTGCATGTCATAATATAATGCGCAGTTACATGTCATAATATAATGCAGTTGCATGTCATAATATAATGCGCAGTTGCATGTCATAATATAATGCAGTTACATGTCATAATATAATGCGCAGTTACATGTCATAATATTATGCGCAGTTGCATGTCATAATATAATGCAGTTGCATGTCATAATATAATGCGCAGTTACATGTCATAATATAATGCGCAGTTACATGTCATAATATAATGCGCAGTTGCATGTCATAATATAATGCAGTTGCATGTCATAATATAATGCGCAGTTACATGTCATAATATAATGCAGTTGCATGTCATAATATAATGCGCAGTTGCATGTCATAATATAATGCAGTTACATGTCATAATATAATGCGCAGTTGCATGTCATAATATAATGCAGTTACATGTCATAATATAATGCGCAGTTACATGTCATAATATAATGCAGTTGCATGTCATAATATAATGCGCAGTTGCATGTCATAATATAATGCAGTTACATGTCATAATATAATGCGCAGTTACATGTCATAATATAATGCAGTTGCATGTCATAATATAATGCGCAGTTACATGTCATAATATAATGCAGTTGCATGTCATAATATAATGCGCAGTTGCATGTCATAATATAATGCAGTTACATGTCATAATATAATGCGCAGTTGCATGTCATAATATAATGCAGTTACATGTCATAATATAATGCGCAGTTACATGTCATCATATAATGCAGTTGCATGTCATAATATAATGCAGTTGCATGTCATCATATAATGCGCAGTTACATGTCATAATATAATGCGCAGTTACATGTCAGAGAGCAGAGTGATGCACTGTAACATGATGTTCTGCTCTCAGTCGACAACAAGCTGTTGCGAGAAAATAAAAGACATTCTGGGCTACAGCTTGTATCATCAGTGGTGATGTTGTTGCCATGGCAGCGGCTCTTCACGCTCACTCACTCTCTCGCCGACACAGACACACACACACACACACACATACACACACGTATATGCACACACACTAACTGTGCTCTCATCAGTGGCAATTAAAGGGACCTCTTGGGGCGAAGAGGTTGAGGCCTGGCAGAGGACAGAGCAGTTGGGGGTGTGTTTGTGTGTGTTTGTGTGTGTGTGCCATAAGCATAGCTAATCAGAGCCGACTGATAAAAAGTGAAAAGATGATGATGAGTAAAAATAGACACAACACACACAAAATGAAAGAGCTGAATGAAGCAGGCTATGGGTTTGCTAAAATACTACATGCTATCAAAGCCAATATCAAAGGAGTTGTAGTTGTTGAGCGTTAACTAAACAATCTTTGTATAATCTGTGTTAAAATTATGAGGTGTCACTGTCTAATGCAGCAGTAGATCCTCTTTAATGTTATGATATGAACGTCTCATAAAAAGCATAATCTGGTTGAGGGTGGTTGACAAGGCAGCCCCACGAGTTCCGGGTTCTTTGCATGTCAGTCGGTTTTGGTAATTTGCTTTACTACAAATTTGTTTGGTGTTTAATTAACTAACTGAAGTACCCCCTCAACACAATAACACCCTCATGTTTATAGCAGTTGCGGAAACAGCACAAGCTCTACTTTGGTCTTGAGAAGCTGCAGCCTTTATTCACTGACTGATTTTTAAAAATGGCATCCCACACTTGGTCAACTGAATGCAGACATAACAAGAACACCATTCCTTTAATATCCCGTGGTATAAGAGTAGCTTAACTCCTTAGCAGAAAATGTACAGGTGCATCTCAAAAGTTCAATATCTTCCGTGAAACTTTCACATATTGTAGATTCATTACACATAAAGTGATTTTTTGTTTTGTTTTAATCTTGATGATTTCAACTAAAATTGGTCATGTGACTGATCCATTTTAGTCACCCTGTGATGGAGAGAGGCCCATGGAATAAATGATAAGCACATTTAAGATTTTTTTATGTTCAAGGAGTCCTGATGTCTGAACAATTACACACAGGTTTGAGAAAATCTTCTGCATGTGCTGATGCTTAAGGAACTTGCAGTATGAGGCTATGTTAGCGTGATGTTACCCTCGCACTGCTGGATGACACAAATTTAATAAAGGGCAGGGACGGGGTAATTTGAGCCAAAAGACCTGGGGGAAGTAGAGCCAACTATTTTACTAAATAATAATTTTACATTTCATTTGTATGCATCACCGAAATGATGTGACATTAAGCATTTTAGACCAGAAACCATCATGCCATGCTTCTATGAATGGAAGACAGACAGGAGTCCAAGTCAAATCTCAAGTCTCTGAGCTAGAGTGCAAGTCTCAAGTCTCTGAGCAAGAGTCCAAGTCAAGTCTCAAGTCTCTGAGCTAGAGTCCAAGTCAAGTCTCAAGTCTCTGAGCAAGAGTCCAAGTCAAGTCTCAAGTCTCTGAGCTAGAGTCCAAGTCAAATCTCAAGTCTCTGAGCTAGAGTCCAAGTCAAATCTCAAGTCTCTGAGCTAGAGTCCAAGTCAAATCTCAAGTCTCTGAGCTAGAGTCCAAGTCAAATCTCAAGTCTCTGAGCTAGAGTCCAAGTCAAATCTCAAGTCTCTGAGCAAGAGTCCAAGTCAAGTCTCAAGTCTCTGAGCTAGAGTCCAAGTCAAGTCTCAAGTCTCTGAGCAAGAGTCCAAGTCAAGTCTCAAGTCTCTGAGCTAGAGTCCAAGTCAAATCTCAAGTCTCTGAGCTAGAGTCCAAGTCAAATCTCAAGTCTCTGAGCTAGAGTCCAAGTCAAATCTCAAGTCTCTGAGCTAGAGTCCAAGTCAAATCTCAAGTCTCTGAGCAAGAGTGCAAGTCAAATCTCAAGTCTCTGAGCAAGAGTCCAAGTCAAGTCTCTGAGCTAGATTCCAAGTCAAGTCTCAAGTCACTCGTGGTTATAATGAATGCGTTCCATCCAGGCTGCTTATAGAACTGCACAGCTATAAGGAATTATGTAACTGTAACCTGTTTTTCACTTACAGAGCACAACCATGTAATGCGCAATGCAATAATGACAACACATCCCCCAGACTCTTAAAATAAATAAAACTGTAACGTTACATGATCAACAATAAACCTGGAACCTAACAGCAACCAACATTAATAATTAACGTGATGGGAGCCAGCGGGACATAAATGACCACCACAAGTTTGGCACGTAAATAAACGCTGAAGCAATAAGCAAGCTAACGTTAGATGGCCAATGCTGAGCTAAACATGATCACTTACCTCAGGTTACTAACCTATTGTGCATTCACATTCTTTGTTTGGGTCTTGTTGTATGAAGCTTTAAATCCAAAGTTTACGTTGTTCGGCTCAGCAGCTGCAGCTGTTTGTTGTCCTCTCTCACGTGCGGCTGCGCGCAGCTGATACTACGTGTTACGTAGGCGGGTTATAGGTAACGCAGGGAGGGAATAACAGCACGCTCATCAGACATTTCCTAAAAATAAACATTGTTCACGAGTCCCGCACCTCGAGTCCGAGTCAAGTCTGAAGTCTTTTGAGGACGAGTCTCAAGTCGAGTCTCAAGTCACTGTGTGCGCGACTGAAGTCGCACTCGATTCCGAGTCTCAAACTCGAGTCCCCATCTCTGGTTTGGAGAGGTACAAAAATAGGAAGTCCATACATCAGGTTGTACTTGAAGATCAACAGGTTGGCTTTAAAGGAACACATTGATTTGAAAAACTAGGAGACAACATGGCTTAAACGTTTCACTATGTAAGTGCAACTAAATGTTGGGACCTGGCATTTGAGTTTGCATGATGAAACAACACTGATGTCCCCGACACCCATGTGGCTCAACATACCCTCATATGGGGCAAGTTGAGCCAATAGTCCACTTTTTTTTGAAAAGCCATATTTTGAAAACAGTTTATTTTAGATCCAAATTGATTATTCCCAGGGATGCACCACATCCAAGACATTACTGTCATGTCCTCACTTTAAAGACACCTCAAGTAAAAACTAGTTCAACTCACCCTGCTCTCCCCTACAGCTCATGGAAATCAACTCCAGTATCTCAAAAATAATAAAGAAACGCCGACCTGAGAGGAGCTCTAATCAGCTAATTAAGGTTTCCTAAGCCTTTAATCTCTCAGTCTGGTTCTGGTGCTCACAATGAACTTTTCAATGATATTCAGATTTCTTTATTGCACCTGTACACTAATGGCTAAAGTGACAAACAAAAAGGAGCTTCACTACTCTTCTAACACAGGATATCAAAGGGATGGTGTTCTTATTATATCTGCACTTCATCAACTGACCATGTGTGGGCTGCCGTTTAAAAAAAAAAAATCTGGGATGAGTGAATAAAAACATTGCGGTCACTATTGATGTTACCTTGGCTGTTAAAAAAATGCCGGGAATGCGCAGGATGTTTGCTGTAGTGACAATTGTAGTGCCGATTCCCTCTGACCAATTAGTGGTCAGCAGTGTGTTGTCACGTCACCTTTTAGTACCGGCTCAGTTCACCTGGAATCTGATTAATAAAAAACTTTACTACAAAGAGCCCACTGTGCTTAACTATCTTACTTTTGACTGATGATCAATTTCTGCATATTTTAGGACAATATTAATTGTAAATATAAATAAATAATATATAAATAAAAATTATTTTGGCATGTGTTCAGCCGTGAGTAATGTCTGCAGGTAGTCCTCTGACTGCATAGAACCCAAACAACATTTACCAATAAGATAAGACGGCCAGTATGTAACCTGTTCGCTGCTGCTCCTTAAGCTCATTGCTTTGAGCGCATGGAGATATCTGAAGGAGATGCAGATTAGTATGTCAATATTTTCATCAGCTCAGTTCTTCTCTTATCTGGACACTGGTGGCTTAGAGAGATATTCTTAAGAAAACTCTTGAAACAAATTGATTTATATTTGAAACAGTTTGCGTGAATCCTTCCCCACTGGCAGCCCTGGCCACATACTAGTGTGCTGTTTTCAGAGCCTGTTGTTCACAGTTTTGGGTGTCTTAGTTCCAATGAAGGGAAATCTTAATGCTCCAGTATAAACAGTATTTTAAACAATGGTGTTCTTCCATCTTTGTTTCAACAGTTTGTTTGTCCCTGTCCTGTTTCAACATGACAATGTCCCCGTGCACAAAGCAGCTCCATACAGAAATCGTTTTCCCAGTTTGGTGTAGAAGAATTTGACTGACCCGCACAGAGTCCTGACCTCAGCCCCATCAAATACCTGGATCTCACTGATGCTCTGGTGTCTGAATGGGAACAAATCCCTGCAGGAGGAAAGACTGAAAGCAGAAGAGTGGAGGCAGCACATTGATGAACATGGTGTCACAGTCACTTATGGCTGCAATATTCAGCTGTCCACATACTTAACATGTAACATACCATGTTACTGGACTGCAGTGGTAAATCAAACACGTTTCTCTCTGCTTTTAACTAAACTGAGATGAATCAGTCACTGCCTGAGGCTCTGCCTATCACCCGTCATGATTAATGTTGTTGCTACTACACACACACACACACACACAGTAATAGCACTCCACATCAAATCCCAATTAATTAAATGCAAACGAGCACTCGCCATATCCCACAAGAAAAAGGACGAGCCAACCAGGGATTGCTGAATGAGTGCAGAGGAAGCAAAGCACAAAAGAGATCAATTTAGCAGAATGACTGCATCCAGACCAGCTGTAGTGGTGTGAGGGTAAAATGGTGGAGGATAGCGGCTGAACGTTTTGGGAGTCGTTGTTGACGGGTGTGAAAGTCACATTGAGGCTCAGCTGGTTTGTTGCAGTCAAGTAGCGATCTGCGGCGGCGGATCGATCTGTGTTTCAGATAAGATTGTTAAGCGTCTTAGAGGAGATGAGGCTGAAACCAGTCGAGCTGTTTGGTCCCTGTGAGATTAAAGAACGAGATAGTGTCTGATTAGCTGCACAAAATCCAGACCCATATGTCCCTGGAGTTTTTTATTTATTTTGATCATCTGAATAATATACATAATTTTCAACGACCTGATTTGTCACATTGTCTTCAACTTTAGACGCAACATTAGCACGTTGCTGACATGATGAGCCTGATTTTTCATTTAAATACAGAAGACAGTGTCATCATTTGAAATACCAAACTCCCTTGACCCGGCCAACAAAACAAGCACTCTTTTATCCTAAAACCCTGGTTCAGAGGGAAACAGCTTCGTCAGACCAAAGAGGAGGCCTTCAGAAGTGGGAACAGAGTCCTGTACAACCAGGCCAGGAACAGTCTGACTAAAGAGGTCAAAGCAGCAAAGAGATGCTACGCTGAAAAGCTAGGAAACAGCTTCACAGCCAGCGATCCTGCGTCAGTGTGGGGAGGCCTGCAGACCCTCACTAATCTCAGGAGACCATCCCCCACCTCTGCTGGTACTCAATGACTGGCTGGCAGCCCCCCACACTCTGCCCCCCATCACCATACTCAACAGCCCTGTGTCTGCTGTGGAATCCTTCAGGTTTCTGGGATCCACTGTGTCCCAGGACCTGAAGTGGGAGCCCATCACGGACACCATCATCAAGAAGGCCCAGCAGAGGATGTACTTCCTGCGCCAGCTCAGGAAGCTCAAGCTGTCTAAGGACCTGCTGATCCACTTCTACATAGACCATCATCCAGTCTGTCCTCTGCACGTCCATCACTGTCTGGTTTGGATCTGCCACCAAAAAGGACAGGAGCAGACTACAACGGACAGTCAGGACTGCAGAAAAGATCACTTATTTATTCACCATTCTCTATTTCAGTGCTGTTCATACTGTTATATTATATATACTATATACCAAATCCACCTACCTCATGCACGTAACACCTGCACATAATACTTATTTATTCCAGCACTCATCACACTGTGTACATGTATGCTTGTCTGTGTATGTGCACCTGTAGATCACATCCAGAGTCAAATTCCTTGTATGTGTATAGATACCTGGCAAATAAAGCTGATTATGATTTTCAAACAGCTCACACAACAGAGGACACATTTTAGGTTTGCCAGCAGAGATTATTTTACTGAAACCGGTGGACAGCCAAAGCTCCGTCATCCTGCAGCTGCAGTCATAATCTCAGCTACAGCCTCAGCAGCAGTCAGTGAGAGAGCTCTGTTTAATTATCTATGTAGCTGCAATGAAACAGACTTGAGCCTGAGCAGTCTCAGCTGAGGGTTCGCCCACACGCATTGTGGTCTACTACATAACACTATCATAACACATCTCAGCCTCTCTCTGTGGGTCAGAGGGAATGCCAAACGTAACACATAAGAATTTCAGAGAAAAACAAAATCCGTTCCCGATTCTCCCTTTTCTACACCACCAAATCCATGCTGATACTGCGGCTGCACTGATACTTTTTAGTGAGAGAAAAGACTGTGGCACGAACTTAGAAATATTGTGCTAGACTGCGATGCAATGCCACTTTTCAAGGCCTGACTTTAATCTTTCCTGGGATCTGTTGACCTTGTTAGCGTTCATCACAACGAAAGATTCAATTACGGTCATTTTAAAATCCTGTCTCAGAGTGTTACGAAGGTTTTGGGTTGTCTGAAAAAACTTTACATTAATGAATCTATTACTAAAGTGGTGTGATGGAACTGATGCTTTTATTTTAGATGACTCACTTATAAGATAAATTTCACCATCTCAACCAACACGTTCTCATCTCAGGGTGTCAAATACTGAAAGCCGGACAAAGCATATGTATTTGACGGACATGGACTGGGATGTACTGGCACTGAAATTCAGCCCGGGACTTGACACCCACCTCTTGAGTTTGTACAAGCAAGGCACTACTGCACTGAACAAGACCAGGTCAGGCAAACCTGAGTCAGTCAGAGTGCCAAAATACTTAAATACAATCAAAAACTACAATGCAGTCCTATAAAATAGAGCTGTGTGTGTGCATAAAAATCAAAGCAATTGATCGCCAGTCGTTATGTGTGAACTACACAACGACGCATGAAAACGTCTCCCTGGCGCATTTCTGACACATCGCCGACGTCTGCCAGATATCTAGCACGCCAAATATCTGGAGGAGTCGGCCGACTCGACATCCACATCCAGCCTATGAGAGCAGGCAGCTACTTTTTCACTGCAAAACACTTTTTACTCCCCTCCAGCTCTCTGTAGCTCAGATGATCCCTGATACCTGCGTTTGCTGATCCATTCTTTCACACAGATTCTTTGTCTTTATAATTACTCTTTATAATAACAAACAACAGCTGTTTCGTGTGTAGGTTCGTCTCATTTCCTGTTTCACATTTCACGTGTGTTTTCTTGACAAAATGTGGTTTGGAGACCAGCGTAGTGTGTCACCAATCAGCCACGTAGTGTGAACGCCTTCAAGACTCCTGTCACTAGACGGCAAGTTGTGTAGTGTGAACCTTAACACTAACCAATAGGCACGCAAAGAACTGCCAAGTAGCACATCTCGATAGGTAGCATAAAGCGACAGAACACCAGTCACGGCTCTTTAAAAGTTGAACATAAGAAACTGAAAAATAAAAACTCCGGCCAGCCATACGGGATTGTTCCCAAAATTCTAGATGGCCAGTCTGCACATGGAAACCTTCAGCGTCCGTACGAGACGTCCGTATGTTTAGGTTATAAATGCAGTGTGTGTTTTGGGTTGAAATAAGTACATTACATAACAGTGGATGGGTTACAATGGAGTTACTTGAAAGATCAAGGGTGTCCCATACAGACACTGAAGGGTACCTTGTGTTTTTTTATTTGTGGCCATCTCAAAGTGTCCATATTTACTGTCGGGCTATCTCACCGGTACCCAAAACCCAAACACACCAAGGCAGCCCCCCCCCTTTTGCGTTGTTTCTGTAAAGTAAAAGCAGCACCAGCAGTTTCTGCAGCTGTAAACACGATGATAATGATGACATATGCACCACGTACAGGCGCGGAACACACAGTCAGTCAGTCAGTGAGCTGTAGAGTCGACTAATGACGAGACCGCAGACTGAGGAAGGGTGATAAAGGGGTGAAAGGTGGTAAAGTGACTTCAACACATCTCTGTGTTACTGTGAAGTGAGATCAGGTGTGTTATAGTGTGTGTGTGTGTTGGATGTGTCTTTCAGACCAGGATTAGTATTTTTAATAATTTCTTTTGTCCTAAATGTTTAATGTGTCATTCAGATGTCTGTTCTCAGCACCAGTTTAAATATTCACACATGCATGTAAATGTTTAAGTGACATTTGTTTTTTGTGCTTTTCACTGAGAAAATTGATGCTTTCAAATTGATGGAGACCGTCTGACTTGCAGTCTTAACAATGCTTGCGTCTCTATGGAAACAGCAATTCCACTATTAGCCAAATCAATCAGGTTTTTGTGCCAGAATATAACAGATAATATCCCAGCTTAGTGTGTTGGGCTATGGGCTTATCCCTCACTGTAAACAGGACACAGTGTCCAACGGTTTAAACACTACGAGGTTGCCTGTTGTTCTGTCCAACATTTTTGTGCAGAGAAATAATGATATTAGCTGTGAGAATAAATGGAGTTAAAGAAACAGCCATGCAAACAGGTTGTGGTTTGAATATTTATTTATGGTAAGTTATACCTTTTGTTCCATGTTTTCTGTTAAATTTGTTAAATTTGTCCTTGTGTGTTTATTTGCACTTTACTTCCTGTGTTATTTTGTAGTAGTTCTGCCTCTTGTATCTTGTCTGGCTTTTTAAATGTTCATTTTCTTTGGATTCCTGTTACTCGTGCACTTTGGATCGTTGGTTCCTTGGATTGCCTGCCTCTTTTGTTGTAAGTTTCTCTACCTAGTGTGCTGCATTTGGGGGTCCAAATCCCTCCTACCTGTGTTTGCACTTGACTAACCACAACAGCATCAGAGTGACCCCTCGTGCACCTTTGCCTACCTGCAGCCGGAGAAGCAGAATTCCAGCTTCAGGAATGGTGTGAACCATTTCAGTGCTTCCCCTGGCCTTTCCTGTAGCCCCACCATCCCCACAAGATGTCCACTCGTACACAGGAAATATCAAACTCCATTTCATTCCTGAGCACACCCATTGTCCCCAGAGGATGAACTCTCAACAGTCCTCTAGGGCCAACTTCAGGCCAAACCTTGCACAAAACGATAACCTCCTTTGTTGACCTTCCTGCTAGAATAAATAAATGATCAGTAGGGTGTTCATTCTGTCCGATATTTCGGTATTGTTGGGTGTAATGCGAACAGCCTCTTGACAGTGAATGCAGTGGTGGAGTTTTGAGTTTTATTACGGAGTAACGCTGATGTGTGACTGGCTGTTTTTGTTTCCAGGACACGGCGGGGCAGGAGCGTTATCGCACCATCACCACGGCATACTACCGCGGCGCCATGGGCTTCATCCTCATGTATGACATAACCAACGAGGAGTCCTTCAACGCCGTCCAGGACTGGTACGCGATTACCCAGGAAGCTATTCTTCTGTGTGTTTGATACTCAAGTGAAATGTTTTAAAATGTGCTTTCAGGGCCACTCAGATTAAGACGTACTCGTGGGACAACGCCCAGGTGATCATGGTGGGCAACAAGTGCGACATGGACGAGGAGAGAATCGTACCTCCAGAGAAAGGAAAACACCTCGCCGACCAGTTAGGTGAGATGTTGCTGCATGAGAGCTACTAAAATACTCTTCAGCTCAGGTTTCAGAGCTTAACAGAACTCTGATATCCAGAGAGAGGTTCATGTTTCCAAAACGACCTCCAGCGGGGTGTGAGGATGAGCCTCCAGGAGAATGTATCATGTGTCATCTAGATAGTTTTTCGCTGCTTTGAATAAGAAACAATAAAATAAATTTAACGTTTCAGTAACCAAAACAACATTTTGTCTGGCTTTCACCAGCTCCCAGTAGCGTAATGTAGTAACAAAGGGCCCCAGTGCAAGCTGTTATGATGGGGCCCTTGGGCTACACAGTTACGAAATACACTGCGTTCTTGTCCACAAGGGAACGCTATATTGGCAAATTTATGTGCCTTATTTCCTCGTTTTGCCACGGTTTAACAACTGATAAGATTAGATGCAGTAAATACCTCATTTAAAGCTCCTTAAATCGATTTATTTCCATATTAAAATCTTCAATTCAACTGTCCTCTTTGTGTGCGTCTGTCTCCAACACACACACACACTGCAGCAGCTCGACGCAGCAGTCTAAAGTAAAGTACCATCATGTGATGGATTTTAGAGTCGGACTGTGTCAACTAGACTTTTGGAAAGTACAGAAGTCAAAGAGAAAGTTATAAGGAGCATGGCAGGTCCTGTCGTTGTCAGAATCCTGAAACGTTTCACGCTCAGTGTGCTGAAATGACGCACACTTTTTCGGGCATTTTCAGTAGAATAACCTCCCGAATCATGACAACCACATTCCTCTTCAACAGAGAGGCAAGACATTATGTTGAAACACATGTTCTGAGAACAGGCCAGATAAGCTAAGGGCCACTCAGCGGCGAGCCCTGACCCCTGTGGCTCAGGAGATAGAGCGGGTTGCCCGTTAATCGGAAGGTTGGCGGTTCAATCCCCGGCTCAGTGAATGAATGTGAGTGAATGGTGAATGCAGATGTAGTGTAAAAGTGGTCGAAAAGACTAGAAAGACGCTATACAAATATAGGGCATTTACATAACAGCCTGTAAAACAGCAGCCGCACCAAATCCACTGAAAAAGCCCTTGTGAATTTACTCACCTATTTGAAAGGCATCCGACGAGCCTGCATTGAGCAAAATATTTGACAATGTCAATCTTATTTGGGAGCTTTGCAACCCTCTGCTCCTGTCTTGTCACGTGATCAAATAGAACCTCAAGATTGGGCAGCCATATACATTATGAAAGGGTTCCTTGTGCAGCAATCATCACTGCATATGTGGGCAACGTGACACAAATACCAAGAAATAAGACTAAATTCGTTCTGTGTTTTGATATTTCACTGTACCTTATAGCCTACTGCTTGCTTACTGCCGTGGTGTTAGACACCACAGCAAAAGGGGGAAATGCACAAATGAGTGTATATATACCACCTGATCTCCTTAGGGAATATAGATTGTGATAAAATGGGTGTTCACTGTTGATTGATGACTTTTAATGCATTTTTACCATGTAAATACCAGCCTTTGCTGTCGCTGCTTTGATTAAGAAGCCAAATTGGACGTGTGAGAATTCAGAAAACGTAGTTGTTCCATTCTTGCACGCAGGTTTACCGCTCACAGTTTGTGATCAGTTTTCCAACAATGGGTCGATGATTTCAGACGGAGGTGAACACAACCAGCTTCTCATTTCTCATCACCAACATCGATATTACAGACTGAAATGAATGCTTTCGCTGGTCAGCGGTATATAATCATGATATAATGGTAACTCAGTGACGTGTATTGATGCAAAAGAGCCAGCATCTTTGCCAGTTGATGATCCATGTAGAAGACTTGGATATAAAGGAGCAGCATTGCTCTTGTGCTGTGGTGTAGAGCTAGTTAGCCCAGGAACAAAAAATAAACTGTTACTGTTACTTTCTACACTGTTGATTTGTTAAGATACACTGACGCATAATAAGTAATTGGACAATCAGCACCGAGGTTAAGTTCATGATTTATTATTTACAGTTTCAAAGAATAAGTTTCACTTTTTACATTAGAAAAGGCTTTGAGGATGACGACTAACCGATGAGTTTCTCTTCCGAGTCTAATAAAGAGCAGAACAGAACACGTGTGAGGTAAATTTAAGTCAAAAAGTGTACATGATACACATATTGAGATCATTCAGTGTGACTTACACTTCCCAAGGAAATCAATAATAAACCTGCTTAGAAATCCTAGAAAAAAGACGCTTGCTTCAGAATCTTTAAGATTTCGTCAGAGTAATCCAGTGATAGTTCTCTGTACGTCGTTGGGTACGCTGCAAACAGGAGCTGCTAACTGCTAATTCAGCTTCTTTAAATAGTGATAATTTGCCAAGATAATAAAACAAATTTGTGAAAAACTGCCTCGTCCTAATTAGATGTGTGTTAGCATGTCTCCATCTCTCAGATAAGCAGCTCCTCCTGCAGAAAAATCACAGAGATCCACTTTAAAATATAAGGACGATTCTCCAGACGGGATTTAAATGGCAGGAGGAGCAGTGAATTCACAGAAAAGCGGGGGGTGAAAAGTGACCTACATACTCAGCTCAAAACGGGATTAAAATCCCTGACCAGTGCAAGAAATGTTAAAATCACTTCACCTTCCCTGGAGACATAAATCCTGTCTGAATGGGGCAGATAACACAACCCTGTATAGTACATTTTCATTTATTTTATCATTCCTGTGCAGAATTCAACAGGTTCACCAGGTAAACTCCAGGAGAGAATGACTTCGCTCTGGGGTGTGAGTGCTGAGGAATACTGAAATAATATAATTTTTTTTTAGTTAAGAAAGCATACCACTTGTTTTAGCTCTACTGCTGGGAGCTATTTACGTCTCGAAATGAGAGTTTGCTCCTGCAAAATCATATTACGAAAGACATAGCCCATGCAGCACAACGTGACTGAACTAGTTTCAGATATTGGATTCATATCGGAGGCATTTATCCAGCCTCACGTTCAAACATGTGGGCTGGGATCACAGGATACAAGTAGATATTTGTGAAGTGGGAAGAAGAGTCTAAGCATAGTAAACACACTTTGAGATGCTCAAATAAATAAATAAACACACCCAAGTTAAGTCAGAAAACACTCTCTAGCCTAAAGCCTATAGATCATGTTGTAAATGTTTAGGCTACTCGTTTCCAAACCTTTTGGCTTCAAACAAAGCAACGTCTACGACGTGGTGAGAGGACAGCCAAAGACAGACAGAATGTGAGCGGGTCTGATTCAAACCTGCAAAAAGGATTCATAGCCACTAAATACCGGCTTAAAGCGTGATTTGCTCTTGTGCAGGCAAAGGTGGAGCAACTGAGCATAAACATATATAGCCAAGTAGAAACCATTTGGAGACTGCAAGACTACCTAAATGTTCATATAACAAAACCTCCTTTTTTCATTACGACTGCCTAAAGCCCCTTTTCCAGAGAATGGAAACAGCTCAACTCGACTTTTTTGGTTTTCTATGGGGGAAAAGTTGTACCTGTACCTGCTACCAGGTACTGTGTTTCCTATCATCTCCGTCGAGTTTCCAAGCGAGCTGAGGCGATACTAAAATGTGACGTGAAAACACAGCAGACTGTTGATTGGTCAGAGAGAATATTCACTAATCACTGCGTCATCACAGCGCGCAGCAGATAGAGGCCAGCAGCAGAAAGGGAAAAGTGATGACGCATCAAAACAGTGCTCCCGCCGTCACACAGACCGCTGCAGCAACAACGGCAGCTGGAAGGTTTTCATACCGCTTATCTGTCTTTACATTCTGAGGAAGGTTTAAACGTTTTAACTTGAAAAAGAGAAAGCTGTGTGTGGCGTTGCGATGACGACCAGCCACATTGAAGGGTGCTATCTGCAATATATAATGGAGGACGGCGGGCCAAAACCGAGGCGAGTGGAGCCTGTGCTGGTAATGGAAAAACGGCTTAAATGAAGCTGCATATATTCACCTTAAACTGTTTGACACTTCTGTTTCCTCCTGCAGGCTTTGAGTACTACGAGGCGAGCGCCAAGGAGAACATCAACGTGCGGCAGGTCTTCGAGCGCCTGGTGGACATCATCTGCGTGAAGATGTCGGAGCGCGTGGACGTGGAGGCGCCGGCGGCTCCCGGCATGAAGACCACCAGACTGACCGACAAGCCCGCCCAGCTACCTCAGAAGTGCTGCTGATCGTCCGTCGCCCGTTTATCCCTCTGCTGTTGCCTCGTCCGCTCCCCAAAGCTCTCGAGAAAAAGAAAAAAAAAAACAGATTAACTATTGTAACATTCCTCAACACACTCTCTCTGCTTCAGTCCATGTTTGTGAGCAGTCAATAATCACTACGCCTGCTGCGATTTCTGCTAGCTAACATTTAAATAGCAAGTTTCATCCCCTTCCCGTCCCCAAGTATCCGACCCTTACATAGGTGGAGTAGTAAGGGTGCAGCGTACTCCTGACAAAGTTTTATTTGGCGTCTTTGAAAAGGTTATAGAGCCACTGTTGGTACATATCGCTGTGAGGAAAGGCATGCATGCTAACTGCGACTGATGTTTAATGAAATTCACGCTAGATTCCCGGGTTTAGAAGTGGCTAGAAGCTTGGTGACTTGGGAATACTCGCAGGGCTAGTTGGTGAACCACTGTAGCTGAGGAATTAACAGCTAACACGCACTTGTCAGTTACATTTGTTCTCCAAGTTGTATAGCTTGGTTGTTGACATTTTACTCAAGAGGCGTATTTGAATCATCGTCTCGTGTCTCATAATTGTCTGCAAACCATTTTGTGGAGCAGTTTATAGTCTTGACTAGGGCTGTCCCCGACTAAGGATAGTCGAATCAGAAAAGTCTTGCCTAGAGTCGACTGACTAAACTGAGGCTTATCGTCGACCCTTTTCTCTCAGCTCACCTGCCATTCCCCGATCTTGTGCCGAGTTTTGCGTGCGTGCTGTGCGGCCGACACATGCATGCACGCCGCTGTTCCTCACAGGTCTATTTCAAGTACTATTTAAAAACAATATGATGTTCTTTGTGTGGTTCATCAATGGTGACAAATGATCCAAGTGTCCCGCGAGGTGCGGACAACTCGGCACAACACCGGTGAAGCTGGAGCTCGGCCTCTTCAGCAGGTGTTCCTATTCTGCCACTACACACATACGCCTACGCCCCCCTTCCTTAAGGGTTAGGGTTATAATTTTGGATTTATTCATGCACTTTAAAAACATTTCTTAAGAGCTTTTTTCTTTTTACATGTTTATTTAGAGCATTAATTATTGAATTTTATATTGTAATAGTCAGCATATTAACTTACTGGGGTAAAACTGGTGGCTCTGTGTAAAACTCAGACATTGAGCACCCCCATATCGGCAAAATGGCATGATCCTCGCTACATGCTCCACCCAATGATGCATCAAATCTTCGACTATTCGGGGTCAGCCCTAATCTTGACAGAGGAGACACAACACAGCCAAAGGTCAGCTCCGTCATGAAAATTTGTGTGTCACACTTCACCAAAACTTGACAGGAAAGATATTTACGGATTCACTTTGTCCCTGCGAGGGAATCCTCTGATCTTAGTGATTACATTGAAATAAATAGATTATAATAGAGAATAGACAGGGAAGCAAGTCTCAACGAGGTATCGCGCAGACCTGCTGTTCGGTTAATGAGTTGATCCTGTCAAGGAAGAGGGTTCAAAACTGATAAAATAACGTCATATTCAAAGTCAGAACAAGTATAAAAGAAAATCGTTAAGCGTAAGTGCAACACACATCGGCTGGGTCATGAAGTCTTGCGTCATTTGACATGCATCAATTGAGACTTATAGCACATACCAGAGGTGCCGTAAGTACGGTAGGTGCAGTAGCCAGGATCTGCAGAGATGCAAAAAAACATTAAAGGAGTGAAAGATTGTGCTGGTGAGATTTACAAACTCTTACGAAGAGTTAATAGGCACTTACGCTTGATATTAGGACATTGGCGAATACTGACAACCTGCATCAAGATGTCGCTGTTGTGTGCGCTTTACAGACAACAACTGGTGCGAGTGTTTTGAGGCACGTGGTGTGTGTGGTGCTCTTTCCCTGCAGGTTGAGATGCATCTTCCAAACTTGCACCAGAAACACCCCCAAAGTTGTTGAGACGTACAAGCGTCCTGATCATGGGTGACTGCCGCGCTTCACTTTGGTTGCACAACCACAGAAAGACGCCAAATGTGATTTTGTAGAGAGTGCACTGCTGAAAGGAGCTGGAAGCAGGGTCCACAGGTAAGCACAGCACTGCCTCGCCTCTCAAAGTGTAGCACAACGAGAAACTTAACAGCACCACAGCTGCTCATGTTCACAAGTTTACAGGTCGCAGTCTTTCACCGAGTCACCTGCCGAAACATCAGATAGGCTGCTTCTCAAATAGCTAGTAATAGTGAGTCCACTCGAATACAATTATGCCTATAGCCCACTAACTGTTACTGGCCTTACTTAGTGCTGAAAGACGCTTTAGGGCTACACCACCAGTGCACAACTCCCAGGTAGGGCTGCAGCCGAAATCATTTGACTTAACAGGAGCGGGTCGAGTCCAAGACTGACACATGCCCAATAAACTGTCTGACGTACAGACAGCTGCACTTTCCTTAACACACTTTATTACAACACTTGAAATTATGTTTACGCCAGAGCCCCAAGCAGGATTAGGACAGTAACTAAATTCACATTATTTTAAATGCAAATGAACAGCACAGAGGCACATTGCATTCACCAAAGGAAAAAACAGGCGATGTTTTCTAATAATTATGACTTTTGCATCGTTTAATTACCAGAAAATATTTTCATCTTGACATTAGGGGATACAGAGTCATAAAAACAAGATGAAAAAACAAGATGTAGAAGTCATAATTACGAAAAAAAACCATCTCCCTTTTTTGTCATTGGTGAATCAATGTAATGATCAAACTGGCTGAATGATGCTCCATTTTGCCCAAATCCTCTAAGACTGAAAGACCGAAGGACAAGAAATCAGGGATAACTGAGTCGCTGACCCCCCACGTCAGGGTTTGAGGTCATTGAAGTCACAAGCTTGTCTTGTGTGCACAAAACAAATTCAAGTCTGCAAATCCAGATGATCTCAGCACTTGCTAGGACACAATTATGAGCACAATCCTTAATTGCTGTGACCTCATTTTCAAATCTGTTCTTCACAGTTTCCTCCAGCTGTTTCGTCAGATAAGATACAGGAGCTAACATGCTGCTGCTTAACTTCCAGGTTAATTTAAAATGTCTCCTGCCTCGTACAATCAGTTCTTTAGCTTTGAACAAGACGCTCTGTTTATATAATGTGTTTCTGATCTACTGTAGCAGCCACAGTGCTCTTAATGGTGTTTCAGCCGATGCCTCACTGCTCAGTGTTTCCCACAGGATTTTAAGAGATTATGGTTGGTGGGCCTCGGACCCTCTTTTGGGCATGCGCCCCCCCCCCCCCCGGAAGAAAACTTTGTACATTTTAAAGTTAAATGCATTAATTTGATGCAAAATGAAGAGGCAATGTATGAAGAACTTTGCACTCTTGTAAACAACATTGTGCTCTAGTAAACTATTTGATCATAAACCCATTGTAGAGCTATAAATGGTGATGAAACAAAAGTCAGCAAATTTATTTAGTGTTTTTCCAGCTGCTGTAAATAATGTTGTACGTGGTTCTCGTACGGCGTAACATGAAGACTTCACAGCCTCTCTTCAGGCAGGACTCTCATACTGCAGCACTTGTCTTTGTAAAGAGACAAACTGACAGGATAAAGTCTCTAACCTGCCTGTCAGTGGATTTACCATAAAGGCTTTAAAACGTGTGCACTCCAAATGTAGGTGCGGCTTGCTTAATTGCCTCCTCACAAACAAGTGACAGAAACAGACGTTACCGTAGTTACTTCAAAAGAAAAGTGGTAGTGTATTACAGGCATGGAAGGATTACTGAAGGGGCATAAAGGCCAAGGGGCCCGAGTGTCAGGTGGTCTAGAAGTGAGTTTTAATCATATACAGCCCAATATCACAAATTTGCCTCAAGGTGCTTTACTGTTTACGACACCCTCTATCCTTTGACCGTTGATTCGGATAAGGAAAACTCTTGTTGCAAAGTTTATAAAAACATCTACAAAAAAAAATCCTATCCTACAGACAAATGGCCACAAAAAGACACAACGCAACTAAAAGAGATGCAAAACAACCACAAACACACACAACTACAAACAGACCCAAAACAACCACAAACACACACAACTACAAACAGACACAAAACAACCACAAACACACACAACTACAAACACACAACTACAAACAGACCCAAAACAACCACAAACACACACAACTACAAACAGACCCAAAACAACCACAAACACACACACCTACAAACAGACACAAAACAACAATAAACAGACCCAAAACAACCACAAACACACATAACTACAAACAGACACAAAACAACCATAAACACACACAACTACAGACACAAAACAACCACAAACACACACAACTACAAACAGACACAAAACAACCACAAACACACACAACTACAAACAGACACAAAACAACCATAAACAGACACAACTACAGACACAAAACAACCACAAACACACACAACTACAAACAGACACAAAACAACCACAAACAGACCCAAACAACCACAAACAGACCCAAACAACCACAAACACACACAAAACAACAATAAACAGACCCAAAACAACCACAAACACACACAACTACAAACAGACACAAAACAACCACAAACAGACCCAAAACAACCACAAACACACACAACTACAAACAGACACAAAACAACCATAAACAGACACAACTACAGACACAAAACAACCACAAACAGAACCAAAACAACCACAAACACACACAACTACAAACAGACACAAAACAACCACAAACAGAACCAAAACAACCACAAACACACACAACTACAAACAGACACAAAACAACAATAAACAGACCCAAAACAACCACAAACACACACAACTACAAACAGACCCAAAACAACCACAAACAGACCCAAACAACCACAAACACACATGACTACAAACAGACACAAAACAACAATAAACAGACCCAAAACAACCACAAACACACACAACTACAAACAGACACAAAACAACCATAAACAGACACAACTACAGACACAAAACAACCACAAACACACACAACTACAAACAGACACAAAACAACCACAAACACACACAACTACAAACAGACACAAAACAACAATAAACAGACCCAAAACAACCACAACACACACAACTACAAACAGACACAAAACAACCATAAACAGACACAACTAAAGACACAAAACAACCACAACACACACAACTACAAACACAAAACAATCATAAACAGACACAACTAAAGACACAAAACAACCACAAACACACACAACTACAAACAGACACAAAACAACAATAAACAGACCCAAAACAACCACAAACACACACAACTACAAACAGACACAAAACAACCATAAACAGACACAACTACAGACACAAAAAAACCACAAACACACACAACTATAAACAGACACAAAACAACCATAAACAGACACAACTACAAACAGACACAAAACAACCATAAACAGACACAAAACAACCACAAACAGACACAACTACAAACAGACACAAAACAACCATAAACAGACACAAAACAACCACAAACAGACACAAAACAACCATAAACAACCACAAAACAACCACAAACAGACACAAAACAACCACAAACAGACACAACTACAAACAGACACAAAACAACCATAAACAGACACAAAACAACCACAAACAGACACAAAACAACCATAAACAACCACAAAACAACCACAAACAGACACAACACAACCACAAACAGACACAAAACAACTGCATTTGGCCTTTTACATGTCTGTGTACAGGGACCCATTGTTTCACAGTCAGTCCATGATTGCAGGATAACATAACGATATGCTCTGTCATGTTTTGTAAAAAGGAAATCAGAACTCAGGGTTAGAGTTTCAGACATGTACCCAGCATGGAGACCTGTGAAGTTAATCTAAATACACAGTTGAGCAAAACACAAGACCTCCTGACTTTGGAAGAATGATATTTTGAATAAAGAGAATCTGTTCGTCGCTGTGGGAACTAAGTGCTGAGAGTAAATTACCTCTTTGACCCCAACTGTAATTAATGGAAAAGAGAAACAGAGCAGGAGGTTTCAGAACTGCAAATCCTTTCAAGTTGTAATCTCTGAGAGTTTTATTATATTATACTCAAGTTTTGGTCCTGAGTGTAGCATCACTGTGTTGGTGTCTTCTTTAGCCTTCTTTTATTAAAACAAAGCAACACGATGAATTCCCTCAGCCCACAGTTTGTTTGGCTGTAAACTTAAACACCAGTACACACACAGTACACCTGGATTTATAAACCACCAGTAACCACAGGTGTCGCCAAATCAATCAGGAATGAAATATTAAGGCTTAAGATAAACTTTAAGTAAGATATACATGTCCGATTGATTAAAGGCACTGCATAACCGACGGTCACAAATATCAGAGGCATGACATTTCTTCACTAACAGACTGTAGTTCTGACAGCCAGCTGAAAGGATGAGCTGTTGTATTGTGACACCTCGCTCTGTTTCTACTTTGCTGGCTGTCAGCTGACACAATGGGACTCAGTCAGCGTGTGCGAGACGTCGGTTTGTGTTTCAAACTACCAAAACTGACAATATGCGGCTTTGAAGAAGGATGAACAAGGAAGATGTACTGCTTGTTCTCATCAAGAGACAAAATTACTCCTCATAACTTCAGTTACACTCTGTCCTTATTTACTCTCACTACTTGTTTTGCTCCTGTGAATCCCTCTCTGCATGTCAGGGCGGCATCCAGGTCATATTTATGCAAGGAAGGTTTAAATCGAGGGCAAATGGACTTGGTTGAAGATACCTGAAGTCCAGTTGCCCTTGATTTTAACCTTCAGACACAGTTGACAGATATTTTCTGATATTTCAGAGAATAAAAAAATGTGTCGAATAAGCGCAGAAATAAACTATAGATTATTTAGTAATATGTGTAGTTGTTATTTGGAGCCCTATATAGTCGTCGGTCATTAGGGGTCGATGCCAATATTTAGAGAGCAAAGCCATCAATGGACGATACACAAAACAAAGACTAATCATGTATAATTCCATTAATCCTGCAGAGTACAATCTATTAAACATGTTATCTCAGCTAGTAACGTGTTGTTGTATTAATGAATGAAACAAGCATCAGGTTCTGCTGTGGAGAACAGTTTGTCAGAAGTGACGTCATTCAGCTGCATTATTCTCTACAGCATAACTACACACGTTTATCGCTAGCCAGTAATGCTGTGAGATCAGATCTGCTGTTATTTAGGAGAAACATGTTAACATGTAGAAAAGACGATGGTGACTGAGGACATTCAGAGCTTTAAACTCTTCCACCATCTTCCCAAAACTCAACAACTCACTAGGGGGAGAGCTGAGATCGTTGACGAGGCTGCCTGCAGACATGTCTTAATGAGATCGATCACTAGCCCTGTATCTGTTGAGCAATACGTTTGAAGCATGATGAGGCCTTAAACTAAGCCCTGCTGCACATTCTCAAACCTTGACGTGTCGATTTAACGACTGCTAAACTTACCAAAGTTAATGACTAACCTTCTGAAAGTTCAGAAATCAAACTGGCAGGTCCAAGACCCAGATCAGACCCCCACCTCCCCCTTTAGACTGCCAGAGACTCGACCCCAGACTGCCACTGAGCGCTGCAGCCCTGCTTCATGGTGGCTTATAGCTGGCCGACGCAATCCAACGCCATACTGAGGGTGTTTTGTATTCACGCACACATGTGAGCAGAGCTGATGATTGTGGAGCACATGGTTCTCTCCTTCCCCTTTAGCAGGTGTAGTCACGTAGCCGTTGTGTTTCGCAGTGTTTCCTACATGAGCGTGTGCGCGCGTGTGTGTGTGTGTGTGTGTGATATTAGATCCAACTCGTTCTCTTGTTGCATATGGTTATCATGATATTTACTGCGTGTTCAGTTGTAAAGGTTTTTGTGTTTGTGTACGGTATCTTCCGCGGAAGTGTGATATTTTGATAACGTCATGTCATGCTGAGATACAGAACGTGAGTTTATGACGGACTTCAAGAAAAAGGAAAGACGGGGAGAAAAAAAAAATGTGTGCGTTTAATATTAAATATTACAAAGATAGAAAATAAAAAAAATATCCTGCCAAATTGTTATATAGCTACCACAGCGCATGTGTGTAACTCCCCACCATGTGTCTTCAGATAGATGAAAAACATACAATATAATATTGACATTGTCTTCATATGATTATTTTTTAAGTGAATTTGTAAATGATAGATGTAGAAATTAGAATGGTGTTGAGTATGACTTTATTTTTATGCTGTGTATACCATGGACAAATTATATAGAGAGTTTATGTAAACTTGTCGTCTTACAGTTCACTCCTGTACCGGGGGAGAAGCACAAAGTGATTGTACAAAATTATTGTGAATGTTTGTATATTATAGATGCAATTTAGTATAATAAAAATCACAATCTTTAATCATAAATTGGGTCTGATATATATATTTTTTTCTGTGTGAGAATATTCTTCAAAAAGACTGTAGTTTGCCAATAACTTTTGGTTTGTCTGATTGCAGCAATAAAATTCAGTTGTACATAGATGGGTACCTTCAATCAGTGCATAGGTGTCATTTACAATGGGGACGCTGGGGACATGTCCCCACCACTTTTTGAAATGGCTGATTTTGTCCCCATCACTTTTTAAAAGCATGATTTGTAAAAAAAAAAAAAAAACAAATATATATATATATATATATATATGAAATATAGCTTGCAGTTAAATAACAAATGAAAATGCTTTTAGAAAGGTTTATTTGCACATTAAAAAACATGCAATGCAACATAACATCTACATTAACATATAGACGAAACAAATGTGCATTGTCCAAAAAAAGTAGTTTAAGCTAAAAAACAAACAAGCAGCTGATTATAAAATGACCCAAAAACGTGCAACACCAATCGGTAACTTTAACAACTGCTTAAAACGGTTTCTTTTTGGCCAAGTTTTCCGTTCCCTCCCAGTAAACATGAGAAAAGAGGAGGGAAGACTAAATCGTGCCTGCATATGTGTTGCTTCAGCAGGGACGATATTACAGGAGAAAAGTTGATCTACACGAGAAACAGATCTGAAAGCAGCACAGAATGCCTGAGAGCTGCACTCACTTAGATTCGATTATATTTATTTTGAACTGTAACGAGCTATCTGAATTTTGTGAATTTCCTCCATAAATTGGTACAGAAATGTTCACCAGAATGCATGAAATGAAGTGTTTAATGATCAAAATTTCATTTCACGCACTGGGGATATGTAGGATAACACCGTCTTGTTCTCGTGAACCTGATGTCGCGTATCACGAGCTATGTGTGTCTTCACACCCCTAATCTGGGCCCCAGGTGTCCCCACCACTTTTCAACACAAAGTGACGCCCTTAGATCAGTGGTTCTCAAAGTGGGGTCCGGGAACCCCAAGGGGTCCTTGAGGAGGTTCCAGGGGGTCTGTTTTTCTTTCACTACAAGTCCATCCGTAAGTTCCACAGTGACTGAACATATCACTATTCTGGTCATGGATTTCATACACTTTTTGGAATAAAACATCTAAAAGCCAAAGTCCTATCAGATGAGCGATCATGGGACAAACTCTTATCAAATGGGGGTCTGTGGTCTAATTTGTGTCAGTTTAGGGGTCCTTGACGTGAAAAGGTTTGAGAACCGCTGCCTTTGATGATACCGTAGATACCTTTCAAACTTCTCTGAAAGTCAATATGCTTACATTTGTACATTCAAACTAAAGATGATACTTGTCTCCCAGACGGTTCTCATTACAAAGGTTGCAAATCCTCTGGTTTCTATATAGTACTTTATATCTTCTGATGTCAAAACAAGTTGCCACACCTGGCCAGTAAAAGCGACCCTAACCCTTTTAATTCAGGTATATTAACTTTTCCCATTATATATTTTTTTGACTCTTAACTAACTTAATGTACATAACATGCCTTCTTGATTCATCCATTAGCTACACGCAGCTTCAAAACAAGTTTCTAGTAAACATGAGTTGTTTGTTTTTTGTGACTAAAAACTAGATTTCTATGTTTTTCATGCTTTGATGATTTTTTTCATCGTTACTAATATTAATTATTTCTGTGGATACAGATTTACAGGTGAAACTAAAAAAATTAGCATATCGTGCAAAAGTTCATTTATTTCAGTAATTCAACTTAAAAGGTGAAACTAATATATTATATAAACTCATTACAGGCAAAGTGAGATATTTCAAGCCTTTATTTGATGTAATTTCGATGATTATTGCGTACAGCTTATGAAAACCCCAAATTCAAAATCTCTGGTAAAATTAGAATATTACATGAAATCAATAAAAACAAAAAAGGATTTTAAATACAGAAATGTCAGCCCTCTGAAAAGTATAATCATGCATATGTACTCAGTACTTGGTTTGGGGCCTTTTGCATGAATTACTGCCTCAGTGCGGTGTGGCATGGATGCTATCAGCCTGTGGCCCTGCTGAGGTGTTATGGAAGACCAGGATGCTTCATCCTTCTTGTTCGGTCTCATGTCTTCCATCTTTCTCTTGGCAATGGTTCAGGTCAGGCCAGTTTGCTGGCCATTCAAGCACAGTAATCCCATGGTCATTGAACCAGGTTCTGGTACTTTTGGCAGTGTGGGCAGGTGCCAAGTCCTGCTGGAAAATGAAGTCAGCATCTCCATAAAGCTCGTCTGCTGAAGGAAGCATTTAGTGCTCTAAATGGCGATGGTGCAATGGATAAGACTATGCCTTTGGTGTGAGAGACCCAGGTGAGCAAGACACTTAACCCCTAGTTGCTCCAGAGGCGTGCGACCTCTGACATATATAGGAATTGTAAGTCGCTTTGGATAAAAGCGTCAGCTAATTGTAAATGTAAAATGTCATGGTAGACGGCTGCGCTAACTCTGGACTTAATAAAGCACAGTGGACCAACACCAGCAGATGACATGGCTCCCCAAACCAACACAGACTGTGGAAACTTCACACTGGACTTCAAGCATCTTGGATTGTTTGCCTCTCCGTTCTTCCTCCAGACTCTGGGACCTTGGTTTCCAAATGAGATACAAAATTTGCTTCCTTCCTTTAGCCCAGGTAAGACGCTTGTTTGTTGTTCAGGAGCGGCTTGACAAGAGGAATACAACATTTGAAGCCCATGTCCAGGACCGTCTGTGTGTGGTGGCTCTTGATGCAGAAACTCCAGCCTCAGTCCACTCCTTGTGAAGCTCCCCCACACATTTGAATTGCCTTTACCTGACAATCCTCTCCAGGCTACAGTCATCCCTGCTGCTTGTGCACCTTTTTTCTTCCACACTTTTCCCTTCCACTTAACTTTCTATTAAATTTCTGATTTTCTGAGATTTTGAATTTGGGGTTTTCATAAGCTGTATGCAATAATCATCGAAATTATATCAAATAAAGGCTTTAAATATCTCACTTTGCATGTAATAAGTCTATATAATATATTAGTTTCACCTTTTAAGTTGAATTACTGAAATAAATGAACTGAGTTTCACCTGTAATTACATCATAAAATCACTATGTGTTAATACTTTACACCTCTGTTGCACTGTCGTTCAATCAAACTTGACCTCTTACGTCACAAATTCGACCAATCGGACGGCCCGTTTGCCTGTGATTGACGTGCTCTCAGCGAATCACATGCTTTGTTTTTGCTAACCGCTATCTGACCCAAGCTAGGCGGCTGTACTGAAACTCCGAACTTCCACCAACATTAAGCTAACGGAAACAAAGGTGAGCGTTTCCTTACGATAAAACTACAACAAACCAAACAGCCGTGTCATTATTTCAGAGTTCAGTTGCCGCTGACAAGCTAACGAAAAAACTGAACGACTGGTATTTTAGTCAGTGTGGCTAAACTAGCTGTTGAACAGTCAGGATTACTGGAAGCTAGCTAATTCACCGCTAACTGTAGCTAAACTTACTAACTTGCTATCCGATTAAACGGTCAAACTTAATCACCACCCGTCTTTGAAGTTGCAGTAATTGTAGTGACGTGTTTGTGAATATTTTAAGTGAGCTCTAACAGTTAGCTTGCTACTAGCGTCCCCCGCATTTCCTGACAATTGAGCTATGTTGCACCTGACTGTTAAACTGACTCAATTTTAACTGCAGGTTCTGTTCGCTGGCGAATGGTATTAAAATTCCGAACCAACGTTCCATTCAGTTCTATCGCGCGACGACCGTCGAACCAAACTACTAGCAATAAAATCAGACATTTATATTCTGGCTGTTATCGGCCAAAGCTTACTTTATAAAATTTAAATATTTGGATAGATTTTAAGGAAGTAGACGACATTTTATAAATCGGTATACATTTCATCCAGAAATTACAATTGTAAAGGTTAATCTTTTGAAAATCACTCTACCTGAACATTACATCTATCTGTTAACTGTTGAATATTTCTTGCCAAACAAATGGGCAGTGATACAGCTTCCTTTTCTGGGAACGCTTTTCCACAAGGTTTTGGAACTTGGCTGCAGGGATTTGGCTAGTAATGGTCTTTTCATTACTATCCTCAAACATTAGCTCTTTAATGTACATAAGGGCATGTGAGTAAAATGCTGTAGTCATTGCTTGTGTCCACACAGGCTGTGAAGAGATCCCTTACTAAAGTGAATTCAGTGTAAGTGACAGGACAGAATCCACTGTTGTGTGCCAAAATGCTTTGTAAAGTCAGCCAAAGCTAATATGATACTTCAACAGTATGCATTAGTCAGATCAGGTGAATATCTGATAAAGTAATTCACCTGATCCTTTTAATTACCAATTTCCCTGTTTGTGTTTTCAGCTGCAGTGGTTGGATACCAGTGAGATACTAGTCCTTTAATCTTTTCATTACTTTTTCAATTAATGTATTTATTATTTTAAATAAAAAATCACAGAAAATAGTGAGCCATGCCCTGCACGATAATATAATAAGCTTAATTTATGAAGCACTTGTGAAAACAATGCACAAAGAGCTTTACATCAGATCACCCATAAAAGGCAAATACCACCACAATGGTTAATAATAGGTGATAATAGCTCACTTCATTTCCTGCATTCTGGTGATAATAGGTGAGGGTGCAATAAGGAATGAAAAAAACAAGTTCCAAAAATCCAAGTAGAAGTCTTTAAGTTGCTTGTTTTGTCCAACCAGCTGCCCGAATATTCATTTTACAAGGTTATATAGATATTTCATTGCTGCTGTCATTCAGACACAAGCACATTAGTGAGGTCCAACTCTGATGTTAGCGATAACGCCTGGCTCGCACTCGGGGAGAAAATGTACAAGATTTATGCTGAATATGATGTGACATGATCTATAACACTTTATACTCCTGCACCCAGAGGATTCTGTCAAAATGCCTCAGACCAACAAGTCAGCGAGCGGCTGCAGTGTGCCAGGACAGGTATCTGCCCCAGACCAGGGTGAGCCGCCACCGCCACATCTGCCGCCGCCACAGGATGTCAGGTCCCAGGTGGCTGCTGGAGATGGACGTGGAGAAGTCGCTGCAGAAAACCAGGGAGAACCAGAGATCGTCAAATCACCCAGTGACCCGAAGAAATACAGGTGGGAGAGATCAAGACAGAAACGTCAGACAGGGTGTTGTGATGTGAGCTTTAGTGTGAATTCAAAGATAAACAGCTGTTGAATTTGCTCAATCCATGTGCTTTTTGTATGGACTGTGAAGAAAGCGGCCTCCGCAGCATTTGTTTGTACGTATGCAATACATGCAATAATTTAAGATAATTTGGTAACACATATGCGTGACAGCAGTTCAAACAGAGCTGTGTATTGTAAACTGAATTAAATGTCCGATGTCACCTGTGCATCATTATTCACAACAGTCTGGACCAGTAACGCTCATCATGACCTGTTTATTTGTTTGCGACACCAGTGAAGATAAATAAAACTGATTTTGTGCCATTGTGATGTTGGACAGTTGGTGGAGAACTGTGATCTGAACAACACAGGTTAAAAGTGCTTTCGGGAAACTTTAAAACTTTAAAAATACAGAGCATCTTTAAACACAAGAGGGTCAGTAGAGTTAATTACCTTTGTTGATATTTGTTTTGAATTTCCTGTGGTCAGAGGTTTTCAAACTGTGAGGCGCTTCCCCAATGTGGGAGACTTGAAAGCTGAACATGAACAGAGACATGAAATTCATATTTGGTTACTGAAAGTTATTTCACTTTCTGATGCATTTTCTGAGGCATCATTATCTCTGATGGCCATTGTGAATAAACGTCTCTAAATCCGCTAGGAAATCATATAAAAAAGATGCTTGTTAAACCTGCAGAACTTGCCTGAGAATGCTTTTAAGTTTCCTTCAGTATCGCAGTAATCCAGTGACAGCTTTCTGTACATCCATGGTTACACTGCTAACAGGAGCTGCTAACGGCATAATTCTGCTACTTTTAATGGTGCCAAAAAACAAATACGGGCTACAAGGAAAAAATAAACTGAGCCACAGTCACCAAAACCTTCCCTTTTATTATAGTGTTAATTTTGTCAGCCATTTAAAAATTTAGTCTTAGTCCTGTGTCAAATGTCCTAGTTAGTTTTTGTCATATTTAGTCCACTGTACGCAATTTTTATTTTATTTTTTGTTGATTAAAAGTCTGTATATTTTAGTCAGATGTTACTCAAAAGAGAATCAAAAGAACTGTAGAGTAGTTTTAGTCATTAACCATCATTTTAGTCTTTTCATACCCATTAGTATAATTTTGATTAGCATTTAGGTCAATCTGCTCGAACCATATTTATCGTTTTAGTCTTTATTTCACTCATCTCACATGTAGATAAAATGTTTTATAAGATTTGAATGTTGCTTTGTTTTCATTTTTATTGCAAAGGAAACATTAACTTACCTCAATTCCCAGGTGGTTAACCTTGATATGCCGCTTCAAGTTCGTAGTGTTTTCCAGAAATCTTATAACTACATTGCCGTCAGATATAATTAGGCACTCTGTTTTTTTTTCTCCGCCTCACTGTATTTGAAACGGGACCAAATGTCTGAACGCCTCTGTCGCCCGAGCATGTTGTGTTCATCACCAGAGTATCGACTGTAATATTTTGTCTCCGCATTATACTGACAAAAAGAGAGAGTGATTTTATTAACGTTTTTATTTTATGAATTACATTTTTGTCTCGTCATTTTCCGTCAACAGTATTGCATGTTAATAAAGTCGCAGTCAGCGTCTAACGACATTGTCTCGTCATTAATCAGGGGAAAAAAAGGTTGTTGATGAACATATTTTGTTTAGTTTCATCTGACGAAAGTAACGCTATTTTATTATCAGGTCATCCCCCAAAGTCTCATCTTAAAACTGATTTTATTCTTAGGTGAGTCTGTGTTTCGTTCCTGCCTTGTTCAACATTGGTAGTTTTTAAATGTGCTTTATACATAAACTGACGGGACAATGCTTGAATATTGATCCTGTCCCGCTCTCCGCAGGTACATCGAGCTGAGTAACGGCCTCCGAGCGCTCCTCATCTCGGACTTCAGCGGGGCTGACGGGAAACGAGGCTGCGCAAACGGAGAGGACGAGGAGGAGGACGGGGAGGAGGAGGAGGAGGAGGAGGAGGCGGCGGCGGAGGAGGAAGCTGTGGAGGAAGAAGGGGATTCCGGTGAGGGGTCTGAGGAGGACGAGGAGGAAGCTGTGGAGGAAGAGCAGGACAGCGACTTTGATGAGCTGGACGAGGACAACGCAGGGAAGAAGAAGAGAGGGAGCTCTGAGAAGCAGGTGGGTGACGAGCGAAATCAGCGGGTGTGTTTAGTCTCGGATTGTGATGAGGCTTTGTCCTCAAAAACGTGTTCGTTCATCTCTCAGTACTTTCTGACTTCCTGTCTTTGTGTCTCAGCTGGAATAAGATACACTATATTATACCAAAAAGCTTTAGGACCCCCCTCTGAATTCAGGTGTTCCAGTCACTTCCATGAGCCACAGGTGTATAAAATCAAGCACCTAGGCTGCAGCCTGCTTCTACAAACATTTATGAAAGAATGGGTCGCTCTCAGGAGCTCAGTGAATTCAAGCGTGGTACCGTGATAGGTTGCCACTAGGGCTGCATGATTTGGAGAAAAAGTCATGTTGCGATTTGATTATAATGAACAAATGGTACTCTGAGTCTACTTGCTTGATTATGAAGGAATGTGCGAAATACTGACATTTTAAAATGTGTATTTCTCAACTTGAACAAAGTTAAGCAATATTTATAACAATAACTAGTAAAACAGAACAAGGGGAGCGTGTTGCTCTACAGAGGAGGCGACTTGAAGCAGCACATATTGGCACACTGGCATCGGCTCAATGGACGTCTGTCTAATCTGTCTCTATTCACAACCTGGAGGAGGAACTGTACACGAGTGTATTAGATAAAGAGTATAGTTTACTATAATATATTAAATACTAGATTCATTACAATTTCATATAACAGTATACTTTTTACCACGTGTTGAATATTAAATCCAGTTACAGCCGTTTCATTTCTGTGGGTTGTTTTTATTTATTTAATCCTTGGGTTATGGTAGGTTGTTAAAAGTTACTTGCAGATTGCTCATAAAACATTTTTCTCATTGCACGTAGGCTTATCTGTTTTTAGGGGCACATGCGAGAGCCCGTTGTGGGCGGAGGTAATTTTTGGCGCCAACTTTCTGCAGAGCCAATAGCTACAGACCTTCAAACGTCGTGTGGCCATCTGATGAGCTGAAGAACAGTCCGTAGAGAGCTGCATGGAACGGGTTTCCATGGCCGAGCGGCTGCGTCCAAGCCTCACATCACCAAGTGCAACGCAAAGCGTCTGATGCAGCGGTGTGAAGCCCGCCGCCACTGGACACTAGAGCAGTGTTGTTCTGGGATGAGTCTGGGTTTGGCGGTTGCCCGGGGAACAGTATTTTCCTGACTGCATCGTGCCAAGTGTAAAGTTTGGTGGAGGGGGGATTATGGTGTGGGGCTGTCTTTCAGGGGTTGGGCACGGCCCCTTAGTTCCAGTGACAGGAAGTGTTGATGTTTCAGGATACAAAGACATTTTGGACAATGTTATGCTCCCGACTTTGTGGAAACAGTTTGGGGATGGCCCTTCCTGTTCCAGCATGACTGTGCACAAAGCAAGTCCATAAAGACATGGATGAGTGTGGAGATGGAGTCCTGACCTCAACCTGATAGAACACCTTAGGGATTAATTAGAGTGGAGACTGCGAGCCAGGCCGAGAAGGCCAACATCTGTGACCGACCTACAAATCCGCTTCTAGAAGAATGTTCAACAATTCCAATGAACACACTCTTAAACCTTGAGGACAGCCTTCCCAGAAGAGTTGAAGCTGTAATTGCTGCACAGGTTGGGCCAACTCTATATTAAACCCTGCGGATTAAGAATATAATAATAATCTTTATTTGTAGAGCACTTTTCAAAGACAAGTTACAAAGTGCTTTAACAAGTGTAAAAGACAATAATACCCAAGAGACAATAATACAAAAAAACAATACAAGATAAAAGCATTAAAACATTGAAAAGACTAAAATACACGTTTAAGATAAATATAAAATTAGTAAAATAGAATAAAATAAAGGGATAAAATAAAGTCATATAAGATCGGGAAAAGCTCTCCTATAAAAGTATGTTTTAAGAAGGGACTTAAAAGAGTTCACTGACTCAGCCGACCTGATTTCCTCGGGCAGGCTGTTCCGGAGCCTCAGGGCCCTGACAGCAAACGCTCTGTCCCCTTTAGTTTTCAGTCGAGACTCTGGAACAGACAACAGACCTCTGCCCGAGGATCTCAAGGTACGTGCTGGTGCGTATGGGACTAAAAGTTCAGAAATATAACAAGGCGAGAGGCCATGAAGAGCTTTAAAAGTGATCAATTCTAAAACATACTGGGAGCCAGTGTAATGAAGCTAAAATAGGAGTAATGTGGTCATATTTCTTTGTTCTGTTTAAAAGCCTGGCAGCTGAGTTCTGGACAGTCTGGAGTCGATCAATAGATTTTTGGGCTAAACAGGTGAAAAGGCTGTTGCAATAATCCAGGCGTGATGAGATGAAGGCGATGAAGACAATAATAACAATAAGACTAGTAACAATAGTCGTTGCAGCAGAGGGTGTCGAGCAGGAACACGGGGGCAGCAGCTGACCCGCAACCACAGATCCAGACTCCACAGCTCCAGAGCCAGAAAACCTGCAGGAAGTGATAGGAGGAGAGAGGAGAGGGACGAGAAAGCACAAGACTACCGGAAAGGGGAGAAGTTGTGTTAGTAACATGCAATAATGGGATGAGGTTGCATACAGAGGGAGAGAAAGTAGAGGAGAGAGGAGCTCAGTGCATCATGGGAAATCCCCCGGCAGTCTAGGCCTATAGCAGCATAACTAAGGGATGGTTCAGGACTCACCTGAGCCAGCCCTAACTATAAGCTTTATCAAAGAGGAAAGTCTTAAGCCTACTCTTAAATGTGGAGATGGTGTCTGCCTCCTGAAAGTTGATGTGTCAGAAGCGGGAAAAATTTGGCGAGTGTAAGGATTTGAGTAACTGACAGGGGCCAAACTGTGATGGCTAGACGACGCATCTCCAAACCGCTCTGCAGGGCTCAGTACCTATCAGAAGCGGTCAAAGGAAGGAAAAAGTGGTGAAACAGCAACAGGGTCGTGGATGCATGTTGGGTTAGCGAAGGCTGGTCCGCGTGGTCCGATCCAACAGACGAGCTACAGTTGGTCAAACTGCTGACGAAGTTGATGCTGGTTCTGACAGAAAGGTGTCAGAACACACAGAGCAGACGCAGTGCAGTCTAGTCCTCCATGGGTCACGGCTATTTTGGTGATTAAAAACGGAGACCAGCAGGTGGTCATAATGTTATGGCTGATCAGTGTAAAACAATTTTTATAAATGAAGCATTCGATTTTTAAAGTTCAGTAAATGCATGAAGTTTTCTAAGTAAATAATCTTGATCTCAGTATTCACCCCAAAATAACCCTGAATGAGTGGATCTGATCACACTTTTTTTGTGTGTTTCCAGGCGGCAGCTGCTCTGTGCATCAGTGTGGGGAGCTTCAGTGACCCAGAAGACCTGCCCGGCCTTGCCCACTTCCTGGAACACAGTGAGTCCAACAGAAGAGAGCCGAGTCTGAAAAGACTAGATTCTTATTAATTACAGCTGTCTGACTACCTTCATTAAGCTCCTTTCTCATCACATGACATTCGACAGATCTGCTTTCCAGATGTTTTATGAGGAAGGAAATGCTTTCAAAATGTGTGTTGGAGCTCAAAAATACACACAGAGAAGTATGAATATTACTTGCAGAAAAGTCGGCACTCTGTCTGTTGAATTACAGAAACCCACAATCCACTCACAATCTATCTTTGGGCAGTTCAGAAACTGGCCTGCACATTAACCAAACAACAATAAAAAGTTTTATTTTAGCCCTTAATGAATTCATGTTAATTAGCTGATACAGTTATTTTAAATGGCGTATTTGTCAGTTCTACTTGAATGTTTTCTTTAATGTTCTTTGCTGATAAAAAGTGAGTGAGCAGAGAAGCGAGGTTTGGATAGAACTTGGAACAAAAGCCAGTCTGTTGGTGCGTCTGTTTTCCTGTTGTGTGTGTTTCTGGATATTAATCACTTTTTTTTGTTGCTTTCCTCCTCCCTGATGTTCAGTGGTGTTCATGGGCAGTGAGAAATACCCAGCGGAGAACGGCTTCGACGCCTTCCTGAAGAAGCACGGCGGAAGCGACAACGCCTCCACCGACTGTGAGAGAACCATCTTCCAGTTCGACGTGCAGAAGAAGTTTTTCAAAGAGGCGCTCGACAGGTGACTTTACCTCTGTGAACTTCCCACTTCCTTCACCGGGGAGACGCAGGGAGCTAGGGCTGAACAGATAATCGAAATCGCAGTGTGGCTTACTGACTAGGTGTGGGAATCACTAGAGGCCCCACGATACGATATTATCACGATACAATATTATCACGATACAATATTTTTGCGGCTTTAAACACAATGTGTTTTTCTAGGGGACTGAAAAAGCAATTGATTTTATTATTATAGTACCAAAAAAGTAAAATTCTCATGTACAATTTATATAATAAAAGATCGATACTTTGCGTCCGCGTATGGATACAGTGTTGCCACAGAAAATATTGCGATACTATGCTGTATCGATTTTTTATTTTTTTCCTCCACCCCTGTTACTGGGGCAATATTTCTTTAAGGTGAAACGTGTGTTAAAATACCATTTTAAATTAGTCCTGGCCTGCAAATCATATTCTTTGGCCGCTGCCCTTCTAGTAACCCTGATGGTAAAGAAATATGAAGAGGCAGCTTATGATGTAAAAGGTCCACCGCTGTGGAACAGCCTCCCAGAGGAGCTGAGAAATTTTAGGAAAATGCTAAACTAAAAAGATTGGTAAACAGTTGATTTTAATATTTCTTATTTAGGGCTGGGCACGTTAACGCAATAACGCATTAATTAATTAACCCCGAAAAATAATTTTATAGCACGTTAAAAAAGTTTATTATTATTATTTTGAAAGTCTGTTGCTCACTTGCGCTGAATTAGGGCTGAAGTATTAATTGCATTTGCAATATTATCGCAATGTGATAAAACAAGATCTTCTAATTGTTTTATCGTTATCTCCCTGATCAAAAAACAAATTAAATGTTTCTGCTTATACCTGTTCAGAAACCCCCCCCCCCCCCCCCCAAGAAAACTGGACTCTGACTTGTTTTAACAATCTAGATAAAAGGTAACGCCCTGGCAGCGGCAAATAGCTAAGGTTTAATATTTGATTTGATTACGTTAATGTTTAAGTTGAGATTTACAAGAAATACTTTATTGCTGCTGTGTAAAGGGGATACTGCTGGTAAAATTAGTTTAAAGTGTTAAACCACATGTTATTACACTTTAGTGTATATAGCAGTACATTTAAATTAAAAGTGTGCAATACACTACTTTAGAATTCCTTATTCAATTTTGCGCAACAATGAAAATCAGCAACCCCTAAATAAAATTATGAACCTGAAAATGAGCATAATGTGACCTCTTTAAGAAAATATCTTTGTCTAATTATTATTAACATGATAATTTGTTTGAATATTGCAAATCATATCGCAACATCAATTTCAGTGAAAATTATTGCAATTACATATTTTTTTGAATATCGTTCAGCCCTACTGGGAAACTGAACCATAATTATCTCGTTTTTGTGCAGGTTAAATTAAATTTTCAGATGTTTACAGTACAAAGACAAAAAACAAAATAGGTCCTTAGACTGATTGACAGTAAACCACAGGCTGGTGCGCAAGGTTTCCTGTCAGAACATGAGTTTTTGGGCGCCCCCGCATCATGAAGGCCAGTGTCCTGTGTTTCTGTTGATGGCAGCTCTTTGTGGGCCATATGGCTCTCTGTTGGGAGGTCAACTGGTTCATTAACGATCCCCACGAGCACTGAGCCGCTCTCCAACAGGCCAGCTGATGTAGTCTCTGCAGCCACGTTGTTGTTTATAGAGTCAAATGTTCCGTCTGCAGAAGAACATTTGAAGCTAATGTGATTGTTTCTTTGCACCAGCACAGAGTGGAATTATTTTTACTGTAGGGTTGCAACAAATTTTTATTTTACTCATCACTCAATCATTTTAGTTTGTTGTTTGGTCGATAAAACGTCAGCGAAAAATACCCATCACATGTTCAAGGTGACGTGTTCGTAAGTCAATTCAACACAAAGATATTCAGTTGACAGAAGAGAAGAGAGAAAGAGAGCAAAACATCACATTTGAGAAGCTGGGAGCAGAGAACGATCTGTGTGTTACATGACATAAACAAATTGACTGGTTATTCGACTGGTAATCTCAGCACTAGTTCGTAAAATTTCCCGTTTTCAGTTCTTTCTAGGTCTCCATTTTCACACGATCTTTGAAGATAAAAATAAGAAAGAGCTCACACACCATTGAAACTGTGTGTGTTTGTGTTGCAGGTGGGCTCAGTTCTTCATCTGTCCTCTGATGATCGAAGATGCCATCGACAGAGAGGTGGAGGCTGTCGACAGCGGTGAGTTGAGATCAAGCAGGAAAGTGAAACCTTAAACCTGCGTCCTCTCCAGCAGCCAGCAGGGGGCGACTCCAGCGGCTGCACAAAGAAGTGTGATTGTATAGAAGTCTGAGAAAATGTTTCTACTTCTCAGCTGATTTATTCCCTCAGTAAACACTTTCCTGATGAGTTTATGGTCTCAGTCGCTAGTTTCAAGTCTTCTTCAACACAGCATGATGTTCATTTAGTAAATTATGGTCCCATTTAGAGGAGTCGGCTGTTCATTTGTTTTTGCGGCGGCCTAAAAGCCAAATACGAGGCTTCAAAACAGTAGGATTGGGTATCGCTACTCTATAACTTTATGGTATCGAGTAGTAGTGTTGTAGTAGTCGAGACCGGTCTTGGTCTTAAGACCACTTTTTGATGGTCTTGGTCTCGACCGCATTTGCTCTCGGTCTCGGACATTGACAACTCAACATTTCAAGTAAATTAATCCCAAGTAACTTTGGGAATATCAATAAATTGCTTATGCATTGTCTGATTTGTTAACATCCTAACTTTGATTGGAAGTAAAACATATTGCTTCAAATGCAACCAGTAACCCTAATTAACGGCAGTCACCCCTCCCTAAAGATGCTTACGTTGATTTCAGCTCTTACTGTTTGTATGTGGGTGCTTTAGTGGGAAAGTGGATCTTTCTATTGCGTGCCATGCAATGCAGGGAACTGGTCTTGGTCTTGACTCGGTCTCGCCCTCCCTCGGTCTTGGTCTTGGTCTTGACTCGGTCTCGCCCTCCCTCGGTCTTGGTCTTGACTCGGTCTCGCCCTCCCTCGGTCTTGGTCTTGGTCTTGACTCGGTCTCGCCCTCCCTCGGTCTTGGTCTTGGTCTTGACTCGGTCTCGCCCTCCCTCGGTCTTGGTCTTTGTCTTGACTCGGTCTCGCCCTCCCTCGGTCTTGGTCTTGGTCTTGACTCGGTCTTGGTCTTGGTCTTGACTCGGTCTCGCCCTCCCTCGGTCTTGGTCTTGGTCTTGGTCTTGACTCGGTCTCGCCCTCCCTCGGTCTTGGTCTTGACTCGGTCTCGCCCTCCCTCGGTCTTGGTCTTGACTGCTCTCAGCCCCTAAAAGTCTTGGTCTTGACTCGGTCTCGCCCTCCCTCGGTCTTGGTCTTGACTACAACACTATCGAGTAGAATCAAAACGTCTCCAGTCAAACCCATACCTCAATCGATACTCTTGGTAACCAGATCGCGGCAAAAAATTACTATTTGTATGGTTTTGCTTGCAGCCAAACAAGCCAACAACAAAGTGAAAGAAAGAGAAGCTTACGCCTTTTTTTCCTGATGTGCCTTCCTGTATAATAAAGGCTGCACGCGCTCAGTCCATGCTGATGTTAACAGCCGCTCACCTTCGGCTGCGTCTCAGTTCGTCACTGTTGCAGTTTCTCACCACAAGCTCTGCTTTCCGTTGGTTTCATCTCCTGGCATCATTTAACTCTTCTCTCTACATTTTTATTTGCTGTTCGCATCACTTTTAAAAGAATAAAATGATGGTTAATGACTAAAACTAGACTAAAAAACTTTTAGTCAACTAAAACTAGACTAAAAAATTGTAAACAGTGGACTAAACATGAAAGAAACTAACCAGGACATTTGACACAGGACTAAGACTAAATACTACTACCAGACTTCTCATCTAGAGTCACGCTTTATTTTAATGTGTTTTCTCTCTTTCTGCCTTCCTGCACGGCTCTTTCTTTATCATTTCCTGTTCAGAGTACCAGTTAGCGAGGCCGTCCGACTCGCATCGAAAGGAGATGCTGTTTGGGAGTCTGGCTAAACCAGGACACCCTATGAGCAAATTCTGCTGGGGTAAGAACAACACACATACAGTCCTCCCCACTGGGCCTTCTGCACTAAACCCCTGAGACTTTATCTGTTGTTTCAATAAAGAAGAAGAACAAAAAAAGCTTTTGTGACGCATAAATGTTATTATCTTCTACTTTTCCAGTAATGAAATAGGCATAAATTTCCTATTTCCAAGTGAATGGACCTGAAAAGGAGGGATGTCTTTGTGGTTTGATGTCACATCTCATTATATTGATCATCTGTTCCTGTTCAGGTAACGCTCAGACATTAAAGCACGAGCCCAGAGAGAAACAGATCAACACCTACCAGCGGCTCAGAGACTTCTGGAGGAGATATTACTCCGCTCATTACATGACGCTCGCCGTTCAGTCCAGAGGTACAAACTCACCGGAGATAATCACTCCCTCAGGGGGTCTTTGAAGATGTCTGCTTTTTCTTCTACTGCAGCTTGTTTTGAAGGTTCGAAGATGTGAAACTCACAGCGGGTCTGCTAATTAAGAAAGTTAACGTGTTGGATGCATGAAAACAATTAAATCCTTACTGCTACAGAGGGTGAAACATGTAAAGTTTGCCCTGAGGAGGAAAGGTCATATTGTTAGCCACATCAGAAGTGTCCATCCTCTGCACGGTGGCCAAGTTAGTACATCTAAGACATTTTAATTTCATTTTCCTGTATTTTGGGGTCAAAATGAGTTGTAGGTACGTGAGTCAGAGTTAGAGAGAGGAGTTTGTTGTGTTGGATTAGGAAATAAAGTCTTGCTAGCAGCTCCTCTACACGCACAACAAACTCCTCTCCCTTCGCTTTCACCGGCGTCAGACACCTGGTGTAACACTTTGAGCCTGTCTCTTGCAAAAGACGCACTTTATGTGGACGCCATTTTGATGGGCACAATCGCCTCCCCATAGGAGTACGTCGGGTTGTGGTTGGGTAAAAAGTAGGGCTGAACAATTTTGAAAAAATATCTAATTGCGATAATTTTGAGAGATATGATTTACAATATTGGAGGGTATAATAATTTTTATTGACAAACATATTAAAATGAATTATGGTGTGAATTCTGCCAGGATCTGTACCAAACAAAGATGTTTTCTTAAGTCTGTAGAAAATGAAGGGGCCAGGACGCCTCTGCAGCACAACAATATGTAATTTAAAATGGTATTTTGACGCACATTTTGCCTTTTAAAGGTTCAGTGTGTAATATTTCTTAGGGTCTATCGAGAGAAATGCAATATATAAGATCCATAACTATGTTTTCAGTGGTGTGTAAAGACCTTACATAATAAACCTTAGAAGAAGAAGAAGTAATAGTAATAATATACTGCAGGGGTCGGCAAATAAGACCATTAGATGGTCGATGAGAATATGAGACATTATTGACTTATACCAATATTTTGTTCAGTTAGCTCAGTCGGTGAGGTGCAGGACTTGCAACCCAAGAGCTGAGGGTTCGATCCCACCACAGGATTATTTTCTCTCTCTTCCACAAATGAATTCTGCAGTGAATGTTTCTCAGGTCACTGCTGGACTCTTTTTGTTTCGGTGTTTGATCCTCGTCCATCAACCTACGGACGCTTTTTTTCCCCCAGTATCTCCAGGCAGAGCACATTTAGGGGAATCACGTCTTCTGACGGCTCTTTCAGAGGTGTGTCAAGCAGGCAACAGCTCTTTTAATGTCAGAATTTTTCAAAGTTTAAATCCAAATACAACATTACAGTAAACAAGCTTCTCACACTTTTCTATTTTGTAGGCAAAACCACTACACTGGAACTGATTATTTGAGTAACTGTTGCTGCCTTGACTGAGATCTGTATTTATTTATTTATGTTTTTTGCCACTATCAAAGCACCATAATCTGGCAGCGGGCCAGATATTATTGTTGGCGGGCAGTTTTGGCGAGGGTCCATCATCACAGAGAGAACAAACGTATTTCCCTTGTCAGTGTTTGTATAAACTTTATCTAATGTGTGGTTTATAATGGACTGTGGTGCAGAAACCGTGACAGTGTTTGGCTCACATTTTCCACGTTATCTCTCAGTGGCCAAGTCACAATAACATATGGTTTTACTGAATAATTCAGTAAATATAATTTCTTAATAAATCTACCCAAAGTAACCTCATTTCTTGACTGGCCACTCTCTGCTGTCTCAGAAGAGACACCTTTTGTGCTGTTGTCAGCCACCGTAGCTGTCGCTCTTTGAAAGGTTAGGGGGGCAGTGGTAGACTGGACGGATGGTTGCAATACACAACCCTCGCCACTAGATGCCACTAAAACTCACACACTGAACCTTTAACAAATATTGCATCTCTTGCAATTTGAAAACTGCAGTAAGCCATATTTCAATAAGATTTTGATTAATTGTTCAGCCCTAATAAAACCCTGGGTAACCACAACCAACAGTGATGTCACAGTGACACACTCTGTTGGACACTTTTACATCAATGCTAACTTTAGCATCCTTTGCTGCCTATGAGCAGGAGGCAGCTGATGTAAAGCTGTAAAGAGACGTGTTGACAGTGTTTTTATGTTGTTTAGAGACTCTGGACACTCTGGAGCAGTGGGTGAGAGAGATCTTCATCAACGTTCCCAACAAGTAAGAACACAAACCGAAACAAACACAAATCTGCAAGCTCACTCCATTTCTGAATGAGTTTCTCGTCTTCAAACTACAGCAAGACTGATGTTGGTGCGCACAGCATGTTGGACGATGAACAACAAGAAATGGTCGTGCAGAAATGTAATTTACAGTGTTTCCCACACATAGAATTGACCTGCTGCCACGTTGGTCTCGGTGATTTCGATTGACAAAATGGTGGGTGAAAAAAATCCAGATGACGGGTTCTGTATCTTTTCCAGGGTATTGAAAAAGTCTTAAATTTAATACTCTAAAAATAAGGCCTTAAAAGTATTACATTTCATTTATAAAGGTCTTTTCTTATGATTAAATAAATGCCGTAACGTCATAAATAAATACTTTTTGTGTGTCTTTACAATTTACTCTCTTTGATGTGACTCTGATGTTAAACTGCGGCGCAGGTAACGTTACTGTTTTTACGTCAGGGTTTAGCTTTACGCTCTGGACTGTGGAGTGTTCTCGCTGCACGAGCTCTGGCATCCAAGCTCTGGCGCGAGTCAGTCAGTTGTTTGGAAATAAAACAAACGTCTCTGTCGTGCCAACAAGCTCGTCGACTCAGAATGGGCAAGTGTCTGAAGTTCAGAAGGCCAGAGATACGGACAAGTTGGGGGTCGAGGCTGAGGGCGGTGAGGTTAGCACAACAAGCGGATCGGCATGCGAGTCAGTCACACTGTGGCGAGCGCTAATGGAAGACCTGCTGCAGAATGAATGGAAACAGCCAACATGCTAACGCACATTAAACTTTACATCACCCAGATGGGCCGATCACCGGGACGAGGAAAAGCCTACTGTATTTCAAGCAGCCTTTAGATGCAAAGACAGAACAGGACGAATAATCTCTGATTATATAATAATAAATTACCTTATCTAGCAAAGGTGTAGCTAATTATAACAACTCAAACTGCACAGTTTTGTATTTTTGGTTTCACACCATAAGAGTTCTTGTATTCATTTCATAGGTATCGTTTACACTGGGGACGCTGGGGACATGTTTTCATCACTTAAAAAAAAAAAAAATCATTTGTTAAATATGTTCTGAAAAATAGCTTGCAACAAGAAATATTAAAAAACAAATAAATTCTTTGAGAAAGGTTTATTTGCACAATAAGAAAACATGCAATATAAATATAGAAGAAACAAATGTGCATTTTCCAAAAAAAGCTAAAAAACAAGCTGCATTATATTCTGTTTGAATTGTCACCTGAATTTACTGAAAATGTCTCCAGAATGCAGGAAATTAAGTGTTTAATGCTCAAAATTTGTAGGGGAGGACCCCCAGACCTTCCATTTATATAAGCATTGAATATTTAATCAAAATAGTGTTAAAATATTGTCAAAAATTCTTGCCTTGTTCTCATGAACCCAAAATTGGGAATCATGCATGTGAGCTAAGTGTATCGTCACAACACAGTGACGCCCTTGATTCAATTTGATTCATTGTTATCAGAGTACAAATACACCACAAAAAGCTTTAGTGTATGAAATATGAATGTGAGTGTTATAATATACACTCACCTAAAGGATTATTAGGAACACCTGTTCAGTTTCTCATTAATGCAATTATCTAATCAACCAATCACATGGCAGTTGCTTCAATGCATTTAGGGGTGTGGTCCTGGTCGACAATCTCCTGAACTCCAAACTGAATGTCAGAATGGGAAAGAAAGGTGATTTAAGCAATTTTGAGCGTGGCATGGTTGTTGGTGCCAGACGGGCCGGTCTGAGTATTTCACAATCTGCTCAGTTACTGGGATTTTCACGCACAACCATTTCTAGGGTTTACAAAGAACGGTGTGAAAAGGGAAAAACATCCAGTATGCGGCAGTCCTGTGGGCGAAAATGCCTCGTTGATGCTAGAGGTCAGAGGAGAATGGGCCGACCGATTCAAGCTGATAGAAGAGCAGCTTTGACTGAAATAACCACTCGTTACAACCGAGGTATGCAGCAAAGCATTTGTGAAGCCACAACACGCACAACCTTGAGGCGGATGGGCTACAACAGCAGAAGACCCCACCGGGTACCACTCATCTCCACTACAAGCAGGAAAAAGAGGCTACAATTTGCAAGAGCTCACCAAAATTGGACAGTTGAAGACTGGAAAAATGTCGCCTGGTCTGATGAGTCTCGATTTCTGTTGAGACATTCAGATGGTAGAGTCAGAATTTGGCATAAACAGAATGAGAACATGGATCCATCATGCCTTGTTACCACTGTGCAGGCTGGTGGTGGTGGTGTAATGGTGTGGGGGATGTTTAAATGCCACGGCCTACCTGAGCATTGTTTCTGACCATGTCCATCCCTTTATGGCCACCATGTACCCATCCTCTGATGGCTACTTCCAGCAGGATAATGCACCATGTCACAAAGCTCCAATCATTTCAAATTGGTTTCTTGAACATGACAATGAGTTCACTGTACTAAAATGGCCCCCACAGTCACCAGATCTCAACCCAATAGAGCATCTTTGGGAGGTGGTGGAACGGGAGCTTCGTGCCCTGGATGTGCATCCCACAAATCTCCATCAACTGCAAGATGCTATCCATCAATATGGGCCAACATTTCTAAAGAATGCTTTCAGCACCTTGTTGAATCAAAGCCACGTAGAATTAAGGCAGTTCTGAAGGCGAAAGGGGGTCAAACACAGTATTAGTATGGTGTCCTAATAATCCTTTAGGTGAATGTATGTTTTATTAAATAAAGGTAACTTCGTAAATAGTAACTTTCTTAAAATGTATACAGATTTTCCATTAACACATTGAAGTTGGCCTTAAATTTCATCCTAGGTGGTATTAAAAAGGTCTTAAAAAGGTCTTACATTGAGGATCCTGGGAGTACCCTGTTTTCACTGACTCAACAGAGCAGATGGGGAGGGGCGGGGCCAGCAGGTGTGTTTGAGGTGTGTGCGAGTGTTGGGGAAAACAGAACTGAAGGGAAAGGGAGCGGATTCAATTAGTGAGCGCTCACTAAAGTTGAGAATGAAGTTAAACTAAAATGGTGAAATAAGAAATTAGCTACTAGAAATAGGAAACACCGAGAGGATTTTAAAATCCGAAACACGTGACATGAACAAAGATCTTTCCTAATTTGTTATGTGTAGTCACAAAAGTTAATAAAGATAACATGACATAATGTGGTTCCTAAAATTTTATTTTTTATTGTCATGAACAGTACTTTGAACAAAAGTACAGCTGCTGTGTTTTGTGTTGGATTTGCAGCAGGGAAGTTGCAGGGCGCCCTCTGGTGGACAAAATATGCAACAACATTCATAACATTATTGAAGGATCTGTCTTTTGTCTCTCAGTTTCTTTCTTAAAGGGGGCTATATGTAAGTTTTTCGATTAAATTAATTGCTAATAAATCAAATTTTCATTGCCTTACTGTCAGTGTCAAAACTCAGTTAGAAATGAAGCACACGCCTGTTTTCTCCGTTGCTTGCGTCAGCCACTATCCTGCTTTTAATGTGAGGACACTGGGTCGGATTCAGCCCTGTGAGCGCTCCGATTTATCTGCAGTCATGTCTTATTGGCCGATAATATCTGCATGCTGGTTTATCGATCAGGATCTAGTTTGCAGTGTTACTCTAAATAAAAGTTGAAATAGAATAAAACCTTTTTTGTGTGTGTTTGTTTCCAGCCATGAACCCCGAGTCGACTTCTCTCACCTCCAGCAGCCGTTTGACACGCCAGCCTTCAACAAACTCTACAGAGGTCAGATATATTATTATTCAGTAGTATTAGTATTATTCTTACTGTATTTGTTCCTCATATTGTTTAATGGTGTAATTTTACTTAGTATTTTTTGTAAATACTTCATCTGGTCTGATCCGTTCGATGCTGCATGATCAATAAAGTGTTTTCCTAAGTTAACTTGATTTTCTATATCACATGAAAATTGTTTAATTCATTTGAGAGATATAATCTTATAATTTTCATATGAATCATTTTGCAGTACTGATTTATGATCGCTGCACACGTACTAATATATAAACATGTGTTTCAGTGGTTCCTGTGAGGAAGGTTCACGCTCTGACCATCAGCTGGGCCGTACCGCCGCAGGGGAAACACTACAGGTGAGTCCAGTACAACTTTAAAACCCACCAACAATGAAAAGGTATTAAAAGGTACAGGTGCAGCTTTGAAAATGTTAAAAATAATCTTTAATTCTGTCAGAGTGAAGCCTCTTCATTACATCTCCTGGCTGATCGGACACGAAGGAACCGGCAGCATCCTGTCTCAGCTCAGGAAGAAGTGAGTAAATGTTAAAATAAAATATAATAAACTGTTATATTTAAATATTAAATAAGCAGGTTCTCATGGTATACACTCCGTGTGTGTGCTCGCCCCCAGGTGCTGGGCTCTGGCTCTGTTTGGAGGAAACAGTGAGACGGGTTTCGACCAGAACACCACCTACTCCATCTTCTCCATCTCCATCACCCTCACCGACCAGGGCTACCAGAACTTCTACCAGGTCAAAACACACACACACACATGTTTTTCTTTTATTTACATGTGAAGACTAATTATAACCTAAACATTAAAACCAGGTTATCCAAGGTGGGTTAAAATCAAGGGCAACTGAACTCTGTTGAAGATACTCGAAGACGTTTCCTTAACCATCACAGCTACATGGCTAATCTTAAGCCTTACTTTAAATGTAACCTGAACCCCAAAACCAAGTCGTAACCACCGTTATTATCGTTAACGAAGACGAACGAAATAACGAGAACTAGATGTGAAAAAATATTGTCGTTAACTGAAATAAAAATAAAAACGAGGCTTTACAAAAAAACGATAACAAACTGTGTTGTAGGTTTGTAGAACTAATTAAAACGAACTAAAATGAAAGAGTAAAAGTCCTTAGTTTTTGTTTGTTTATTTATTTATTTCATAGGACGTAATAAGCCTACATTTCGAGTGGATATGAAGCCGGGGGAACTGACGTAGAGGGGCAGCTGGTCTGTCCGGACTGACCGCTGTAACGGGGAGAGCCCCATGTAAAGTTAGGGCTAACTTAGACCCAGGTAGGGATCAGCTGCGTAGTTGGTGGGATTTGAACATATTTTCTATCATCTTTTATGCATACACGTGTACAAAATAACATGAATGCAACAACTGTACAGAGTTGTGTTTGGTTTAGTTTGAGTTGCAGGTAGAGAGTCGCTGTCTTGGTGGTTTTCTTTTCCTTGTTCCGTTCTGATGGTCTGACTTAGAGCTCACCTTGAGTGTGGGATAAACTTGCCCACTGCGCTGGGTTAACGTGTCTGCTCGTCATTATATTTACTGCATGTCAGATAGTGTGTGTTTCATGGACTCACTGATATCTCAGCCAGCCTGTCTCTTTGTGCTTCACGTTGTTTTAATATCGATTTTTTGATTAATAAAGGTTTAGATTTTAATATAACCGCTTTCCAATGATGGAGCTAGAGGCTGATGTTTGAATTTCTTGGGACCACTGGGTAGTAGGATTAGGATTGGGGTAGTTTAGCTCTTAAGGTTTTCTGTATGTACAATGTGTTACTACTTCAAATATATAGAAAATACCCCCTCTCTTGCAGGGTGGTGTCATCCTTAAGCTCAGGTCCTCGACCAGAGGCCTGGGAGTTTGAGGGTTCTGCGCAGTATCTTAACTGCTAGGACTGCACTCTTCTGGACAGAGACCCCTGATGTTTACCTGGAATCTGCTGTAGTCTCCAGTGCTCTGATCACCACTGGCACCACTGTTGCTCTTACTCTCCACATCTTTTCTAGCTCCTCTTTCAGCCCTTGGTGTTTCTCAAGCTTCTCGTGTTCCTCCTTCTTGATGTTGCTGTCTCTTGGTATCGCCACATCTATCACTGCAGCCTTCTTCTGCTGTTTGTCGATCAACACGATGTCTGGTTTGTTAGCCATCACCAGTTTGTCAGTCAGGACCTTGAAGTCCCACAGGTCATTCTCAACTAACTTAGGAGGTGTCTTCCATTTTGACCTTGGGACTTCCAGCCCATACTCATGGCAGATGTTCCTGTACACTATGCCAGCTACCTGGTTATGGCGTTCCATGTACGCACTTCCTGCCTGCATCTTACACCCTGCTGTTATGTGCTGTACTGTCTCAGGGGCCTCCTTGCACAGTCTGCACCAGGGGTCCTGCCTGGTGTGGTAGACCCCAGCCTCTATTGATCTTGTACTGAGTGCCTGTTCTTGTACCTCCAATATGTAGATCGATCTATCTACACTGAACAAATTATGAACACTTTTGTTTTTGCCCCCATTCATCATGAGCTGAACTCAAAGATCTAAGGCTCAAAGGCCTATTTCTCTCAAATATTGTTCACAAATCGGTCAAAATCTGTGTTAGTGAGCACTTCTCCTTTGCACAGTCTGCACCTGGGGTCCTGCCCGGTGTGGTAGACCCCAGCCTCTATTGATCTTGTACTGAGTGCCTGTTCTTGTGCTGCCATGATTAGTGCTTCTGTGCTGTCCTTCAAGTCCAGCATTTTCCAGCCACTGGTAGGATTTCTTGATATCAGCCACTTCTTCTATTTGTCTGTGGTATGTGATGCTGTGCAGCGGCTTGTCCCTCCATGAAGGTTCGTCATCTTCCCTGCTCTCACCCTCGGGTTTCTGCGGCCTGAGGTATTCACTAAGCCCTTCATCCTTGGGGGCCATCTTCCTGATGTACTCCTGGATCTTCGTCGTTTCATCCTGGACAGTGGTCTTGACACTCACTAGCCCTCGGCCTCCCTCGCTATGCTTGGTGTACAGTCTCAGGGTGCTGGATTTGGGATGAAACCCTCCGTGCATTGTGAGGAGCTTTCTCGTCTTGATGTCAGTAGCTTCTATCTCCTCCTTTGGCCAGTTTATTATACCAGCGGGGTATCTGATGACTGGCAGGGCGTATGTGTTGATGGCTCGGATCCTGTTTTTCCCATTCAGCAGACTTTTCAGGACCTGCCTCACTCTCTGTAGGTATTTGGCCGTGGTGGACTTCCTTGCTGCCTCCTCATGGTTTCCGTTAGCCTGCGGCACCCCAAGGTATTTGTAGCTGTCCCGAACATCTGCAATGTGGCCTTCTGGTAGTTCAGTCCCCTCGGTTCTGATCATCTTCGCTCTTTTTGATACCATGCGACCACACTTGTCCAGTCCGAACGACATTCCAATGTCGTTGCTGTAGATCCTGGTCGTGTGGATCAGTGAGTCGATGTCTCGCTCATTTCTGGCATCCAGCTTGATGTCATCCATGTAGAGGAGGTGACTGATGGTTGTTCCACTTCAGAACAGGTATCCGTAGCCAGTCTTTGTGATGATCTGGCTGAGGGGGTTCAGGCCTATGCAGAACAGCAGCGGTGATAGTGTTTTCCACAACCCCATTGAGTTCTTGATGAAGGCTATTAGTGTCCTGTTGATCTTGTACATTTCCAAGCATTCCAGTATCCAGTATTCCAGTATGTGGCACTGAGTCGTAAGCTTTCTTGTAGTCAATCCAGGCGGTGCACAGATTGGTCTGCCTGGTCTTGCAGTCTCGAGTGACTGCTCTATCAACCAGTAGCTGGTGCTTGGCTCCCCTGGTATTACTACCCATTCCCTTCTCTGTCCATGTATTGAGTCATGTGCCTACTCATCTTAGCCGCTATGATGCCTGACAGGAGCTTCCCTGTTGTGCAGAGGCAGGTTATTGGCCGGTAGTTGGATGGGATTGTTCCCTTCTGGGATCAGGACTGTCCGTCCTTGGGTTAACCATTCTGGGTGGGTCCCATCCATCATCAGGAGTGCGTTCATGGAGTGCAGTTAGTTTCTTGGATCATGTCAGGGCCTGGTGCTGTCCAGCTCTTCATACCTGCCACTCTTTCTTGGATGTCTGCTGTTGTAATGGTTACTGGATCTTGTTCTGGGAGATTGCTGTGATGTGTTCTTAGATCCACTAGCCACTGAGCATTGGTGTTGTGGGATGCCTCTTTCTCCCATATGTTCTTCCAGTACTGTTCAGTCTCAGCCCTGGGTGGATCTGATCTTGTGTTATTACCCTGCCACTAAGAGTACACTTTGGATGGTTCGGTGGAGAACATCTGGTTTATTCTCCTGGCTCCTGCTTCTCCCTTGTATCTCTTTAGGCGGGTAGCCAGAGCGGTGAGTCTTTGTTTGTCAGTCTCCAGAGCCTCAGGTATCGACAGCTTGTTGTATTTCTTAGGTAGCCCCTTCCTTGCACCTTTCTGTAGCTCTGAGAGCTGACTAACCTTTCTTCGTGTTGCCTTGATCTTGGCCTCTATCCTTCTCCTCCATGGGGGGGTAATGCTCTTTGTGGCTTGTGGTGTTCATCTTATAGCCAAGCATCTCTAGGATCACTGTTGCTGTGGCGTACATCAGCTCATTGGTCTCGGTTATGGCTTTAGTAGGGATAGTATGTAGTGCTGCATTCACGTCTTCTAGCAGACTTTCAGAGGGTACTTTTCACTTAGCCTTGGCAATCTTGGTCGTAGTGCTTGGGGGTCCAGCTTGGTTATGATCTTCAATCGTAGGTCAGTCGCCCTTATGTTGAGTGATTCTGTGCCGTAAGGGCTTGTTGTTGTTGTTGGGGCTTGGGGATGGTGATGACATCTCCCCGCTGACCTGTCGTCCTGACTCCCCCTTGCCGTAGCATATTTGTTGTACCTCATCAATCTGTTGTGATAGGAGCTGCCGTTTGTGCACACTGAGCTAGAAGTTGTTTCTTTGTCAGTGTTGATGAGATATATATATGCATATATGCATGCTTAGTGTTTGGGCCCCTATGTACAAGATTCAGATAGCTTCAAAAAGTTGTCGCTTTTCACAAATCTGCATTATTTCTAATGATTTTACTTGTGTTTTAATGTTTGGTGAATGAGCTGAGCTTGGCATCCTGCAGCGACAAAGACTAAAACTAACACTAAAACTAACAAAAGCCAAACTAAACTAGCAAACCCACATAAAAAACTAATTAAAACAAAACTGAAATTTAAAATAAAGTCAAAATGAATTAAATATAAAAACTGATGAAAAATCCTAAACTATAATAACCTTGGTCGTAACTCTCGGGCTCCCCCACTGTCACACGAGTCCCTTAAAACCAAGTCCTAACTAATAAACAGTCCTTTGAACTAGTGATGTCCTCACTACGATGGTTAAAATCTGATATTAATTCGCCCACGCACACAAAAGGGAGGAGATTTCCCAAAAGTCTTCAATGGGACTTTTAAAAAATATATATTTTTGGGGGCCTCTTGAAAAATATATATAGAAATGGTACAAAACTAACTAACATGTCTACTTTAAAAACTCGGCAGGGCATTTACTGATCACAGTTTGACTGAGATTGAGATTTGAACTTCTTGTAGGAAAAGAATTATTGAAGACTTTTTTACTGCCTGGTGCACACTAGAGGATTTTCAAATCTTAATTGACTTTAAAAACGTGGGATGACGCAGAAACGACGACAGAATTAATGTTTAAAAGAAGAAAGAAAGTTGTTTTTTTATTTCTTAACTCTTCAGTGTCCCATAATGCAGCATTGTCTTTCTCTGTGCAGGTGGTCCATATTGTGTTCCAGTACCTGAAGATGCTCCAGACTCTGGGTCCCCAGCAGAGGTAAACGCACATGTTCTGGTTCAGAAACAATCTTCCCTCTGCCCCTGCTGCACTGCAGTGTTTTGATGAAACTCACACTTTAACCCAACACATACTTCCTGCTGTCAGCCTCCCAAAGTCTCATTAGCTGGATAAATAAAGATGGATTGGATTAGATGAAGATTTATTTGTTGTGAATAGCTGAGTTGTTAAACACATTACAGAACAGTAATGCAACTAATCAGTGACTTTGGTGAGGTTTGTGGTGAAACTGACGGGGACTAGGAGCTCACGGTGGGGCTGGACAACAAAACATTAACAATAATTATCCCAATATGATTTTTTTCTATAACAAATGTTATACACGAATTAGGACTTAATGTTTTATGTTTATTTTGTTGTGCGAAAAGGACTTAAAAAAACAGACACACTATCCTCAACTGGTAAATATTATAACGACTTTAAGCATTGAATACTTACTTTCCTGCATTCTGGACACATTTTCTGCACCAATTTATGATAAAATGTTTTATTTATATGAAGGGAAAACAAAATTAAGGTGACAGGTGACAATTCAAAATATAAAAATATAATGGAATATAATTCAGTAATCCGCTTTTGGGAAATGCACATTTGTTTTGTCTATATTTCAGTTGCTTGTTTCCTTATTGTGCATTGATTCATTTGTTATTCAACATTTGTTGTTTAACAAAAGCTTTCAAAAAGTGTTGGAGACGGTCTGATTCTGACTTGTCCCCTGCGTCCACAGTGTAAATGACGCCTATCTTTCAGTACTTTTAAATGTCCCGCCCCCATACAGGCTGTGATTGGTCGGTTCACAACAAGAGACATTGACGAGCTACATTCAGCACTCGGCTGTTTGAAACTAGGGCTGGACAATAAAACAATAACAATAATTATCGCAATATAATTTTTTTCTATAACAAGTGTTCAAGTGAATCATACTTTCATTCTTATTAAGATGTTTATTCTGTTGAGGAAAAAGGACTGAAAAAGGTTTTACATAATTTTACTTAAAGATATTTGTTGACAAAGATTTTATCAAATATTTTAAATGTTTTGTCTCAGATATGTGAAGTGATTCACAGTTTGGCGTCAAGTGTTCTGACCATAAAGAAAAGTTTAAACCACAATTAACCATCAACTTTCACTCAGGAGCAAAAATCCTCCGCTTTTAAACTTGAAACAAAAAACAATTTGATACTTATCGTGATAATTATCGACATCGAAAGATATGAAGCTTTTTATCGTGATAAAATTTTTGGCCGTATCGTCCAGCCCCAGCTCGCAGCTGTCAAAGGTCAAAACTCTTGGAACGTGGGTAGTTCACTAAAGCACCGTAACCACTAAATAACAGGCATCGTCAGTGAACTCGCTTCCCAACAAGGAGAAAGTGATGCTCAAATGTTGCTTGGATCAAAAAAAGGGTTACAAGCAAACGTGAGAAAATGAGGTTCTCGCTCTGAAATCTCGTGAGAGTTGTTGAGACGCCGGTGAAAACAAGAGTCAGAGTTGGAGAGAGGAGTTTGTTGCGTTGGAGTAATGTTAAAGTCTTGCTAGCAGCTCCTCTACGTACACAACAAACCTTTCTCCCTTGTTTAATAAGTAAAAATACAGAAATGATCCTGATAAACTTTACGTAGCTTCGTCTCGGTCGCTCGTGTAAAGTCACTCTGGTAAAGTCAAAGCTGCAGTGAACATAAAGTTATTTTAGAACTAAAGTTTCTAATCTTTCAGATCTGGTGACTCCAGAAAGCCAACGGTAACCACATTACGTGTTAAGTAAACACGTAGATATTTGTTCTATACAGATTTAAATTTCAGCAAACTTCCTTCTTTTTCAGGATCTATGAGGAAATTCAGAAGATCGAAGCCAACGAGTTCCACTATCAGGAGCAGGTACTGCAGCTCACACTGTGAAAACCTCTAAATGTGTTTGTGTTTACAGCAAAGTAACAACACGCACTGTTCTGTCAGCAGGTGATTAACAATCAGATGTCGCTGCGTGCAGATTCACGGGCTTCTGCTCTGTGATGATGCAATTAGTTTTGATCGTTAAAACTGTAATGATGATAAATAGGCATACAAACACAAAACAGGTTCTACTCTGTCAGTCATCCCTAATAATCAGATGTGTAGCATGGCTGCTTTGTCCCTGCTGGATATTTTTTAAGTTAGAAATTGTATTAAAATGTAAATTTATTCCTTATAATAATTAATTTGACTCAAAGTGGGTGAAATGTAGAGTAACTGACTCTCGTTGAAGCGTTTTTATAAAGATAGCAAAGACTTGAAAACTTTTATTCTCCATAATAACATTCATGTGTTTTAATTCACACGTAAAGATGAGATTAATAACCTGATTAATTAAACGTGTCTCGTCTGGTCTGACAGACGGATCCCATCGAGTTTGTGGAGAACATCTGTGAGAACATGCAGCTGTTTCCCAAAGAGGACTTCCTGACCGGAGACCAGCTCATGTTTGAGTACGACCCGCAGGTAACCGGGACCGCAAGACCCAGATCTGATCCAGAATCAGCCTGCATACCTGTGATGATTTCTTTTAAGCGGCCTTAAATAAATTGTTAAAATGTGTGTGTGTTTTCAGGTGATCAGTGCTGCTCTGTCCCTGCTGACTCCCGACAGAGCGAACCTGCTGCTGCTGTCACCGGAGAACGAAGGTCGCTGTCCGCTCAGAGAGAAATGGTTCGGTACCTGCTACAACATGGAGGGTAGGACGCACTCGCACACTGACATAATGCATTCCTTAGCCCCTAACAACAGCCTTAACCTAATTCTAACCTGAACCCGAATATTGAACTAGCAACTCTCTGGCCCGATCAGACTAGTGCAAAAACATCAGTATTAATAAAACTCAATCAATTAGAAACTCAACATCCTGCAGTTGTTTTGCAGCTCTTGGCGCGCACCGTTAGGGCTGGGCAATAAATCAATAATGATAATTATCGCAATATAATTTTCATCAATAACAAAGGTTCAATATATCATCAATAAATGTTTGATTTAATTCATGTGAATCACGAACAAATTAGCACTTTTTTTTTCTATTAAGATATTTATTTTGTTGAGAAAAAGGGACTGAAAAGATTTTACTTAATTTTACTCAAGCATATAATTAAAAAAAAGATTTTATCTTAATTGTTTTGAATGTCCTTCCTCAGATTTTAGAACTAACCATCTGATTTCTTCAAAAAGCAAAAATCTGCCTTTTAACTTGATAGAAATAATCATTTAACATTTATCGACGCACAGTTGTCCAATCTGGAGTTGTAGTGACGTGACGAGCGGTTGTCAAATGTTATTTCTCTGATTTCAATCAAGTGGAAACCTCTGGGTCTGAAAGTGAAACCATGCAGACGGAACTTAAACCTGCGTCCTCTCCAGCAGCCAGCAGGGGGCGACTTAAACCTGCGTCCTCTCCAGCAGCCAGCAGGGGGCGACTTAAACCTGCGTCCTCTCCAGCAGCCAGCAGGGGGCGACTTAAACCTGCGTCCTCTCCAGCAGCCAGCAGGGGGCGACTTAAACCTGCGTCCTCTCTAGCGGCCAGCAGGGGGCGACTTAAACCTGCGTCCTCTCCAGCGGCCAGCAGGGGGCGACTTAAACCTGCGTCCTCTCCAGCGGCCAGCAGGGGCGACTTAAACCTGCGTCCTCTCTATCAGCCAGCAGGGGGCGACTTAAACCTGCGTCCTCTCCAGCAGCCAGCAGGGGGCGACTTAAACCTGCGTCCTCTCCAGCAGCCAGCAGGGGGCGACTTAAACCTGCGTCCTCTCCAGCAGCCAGCAGGGGGCGACTTAAACCTGCGTCCTCTCTAGCAGCCAGCAGGGGGCGACTTAAACCTGCGTCCTCTCTAGCAGCCAGCAGGGGGCGACTTAAACCTGCGTCCTCTCCAGCAGCCAGCAGGGGGCGACTTAAACCTGCGTCCTCTCTAGCAGCCAGCAGGGGGCGCCTTAAACCTGCGTCCTCTCCAGCAGCCAGCAGGGGGCGACTTAAACCTGCGTCCTCTCCAGCAGCCAGCAGGGGGCGCCTTAAACCTGCGTCCTCTCTAGCAGCCAGCAGGGGGCGCCTTAAACCTGCGTCCTCTCCAGCAGCCAGCAGGGGGCGACTTAAACCTGCGTCCTCTCTAACAGCCAGCAGGGGGCGACTTAAACCTGCGTCCTCTCTAGCAGCCAGCAGGGGGCGACTTAAACCTGCGTCCTCTCCAGCAGCCAGCAGGGGGCGACTTAAACCTGCGTCCTCTCCAGCAGCCAGCAGGGGGCGACTTAAACCTGCGTCCTCTCTAACAGCCAGCAGGGGGCGACTTAAACCTGCGTCCTCTCTAGCAGCCAGCAGGGGGCGACTTAAACCTGCGACCTCTCCAGCAGCCAGCAGGGGGCGACTTAAACCTGCGTCCTCTCCAGCAGCCAGCAGGGGGCGACTTAAACCTGTGTCCTCTCCAGCAGCCAGCAGGGGGCGACTTAAACCTGCGTCCTCTCCAGCAGCCAGCAGGGGGCGACTTAAACCTGCGTCCTCTCCAGCAGCCAGCAGGGGGCGACTTAAACCTGCGTCCTCTCTAGCAGCCAGCAGGGGGCGACTTAAACCTGCGTCCTCTCCAGCAGCCAGCAGGGGGCGACTTAAACCTGCGTCCTCTCCAGCAGCCAGCAGGGGGCGACTTAAACCTGCGTCCTCTCCAGCAGCCAGCAGGGGGCGCCTTAAACCTGCGTCCTCTCTGCCAGCCAGCAGGGGGCGCCTTAAACCTGCGTCCTCTCTAGCTGCCAGCCAGCAGGGGGCGACTTAAACCTGCGTCCTCTCCAGCAGCCAGCAGGGGGCGACTTAAACCTGCGTCCTCTCCAGCAGCCAGCAGGGGGCGACTTAAACCTGCGTCCTCTCTATCAGCCAGCAGGGGGCGACTCCAGCGGCTGCAGAAAGAAAATGTTTCTACTTGTCAGCTGATTTATTCCCTCAGTAAACACTTTCCTGATGAGTTTCTGGTCTCAGTCGCTAGTTTCAAGTCTTCTTCAACACAGCATGATGTTCATTTAGTAAATTATGGTCCCATTTAGAGGAACAGAGACCAGGAAGCAGGGGAGGCGTCAGGGCGGGGCTACAAGCTGATTCACAGGCCGCTACCATGGCGACCTGTTCGCTGCTCTTTGTTCAGTGGCGGTCTGCAGGAGAGAGAGCACGTCATGTTTGAGTCTGTTAGTATGTTTTGTTTTAAAAGTAAATTGTTTTGTTAACCTTTTTAATTTTTTAACTGTGTTCACATTTTAGTTTTTTTACATCCAGGATGCATTTAATAACTGATTTAAACATGTTAACAGAATAACATAACTTATAACTTATAACTCTTTAGATTTGTTGTAACACTGACAGTAAAAATTGTCTTGGAGCCAGTAAGTTTCAAAAGTGTCAGAAAGGGAACCCACCCAACCAGAGCAAGGAACCATCGCAGGAACTTTTCCCTGGAATTAGGAACCTTTGGAGGAACCGGAGGGACCAGGGTCTGAATTATTTATTGTACAGTAAAGAGATTCTGCCTGAGATGATCCTGGGTGCCGACTTTCACCAGATACCAGAGCGTCTCGCTTACAGTTTTATTTTTCCTCTGCTGTCGGTCTGTATTCTGTTTATTCCTCCCGGAGCAGCTTCCATTTATTAAGCGTGAAATTCACTCGAGTATAAATAAATGTTGCTGTTTTTTGTCAGTTGAACTCAAACATTTAATGATGCTTTTCATTTATCACAATAACTGACGACCTGTTCAGGGAGGGAACGTAGTCCCCGTTAAAGCTACAGCTTCCTTTCTGCTTGAAACTCCTCGTGTGGGTTTTTTACCCTGCAGAATGTCAGTAAAAGAAAATTGCAATTCTATTAAACTTGGGTGTGTTTGCTTTGTCTCATCAGACATCTCAGAGGAGTGGGGTCAGCGCTGGGCAGGAGACTTCGAACTCAACCCTGAGCTGCATCTTCCTGCTGAGAACAAATACATCGGTCAGTAAACACGACAGTTCACTGAAGCAGGCGTCGAATTACATTTTTATTTTATTAACGCTAAAATGAAGTAACTAAAAACAACAGTGCATCAGATTCATGATCTTGTGTTTCTTCTTCATCGTGCTGCAGCGAGTGATTTCACCCTGAAGACCTGCGACCGTCCGGACTCAGAGTTTCCTGTCAGGATAGTCAACAGCGAGCGCGGCTGTCTGTGGTACAAGAAGGACAACAAGTTCAAGATCCCGAAAGGTGAGCTTTATTTTGCATAGCCAAAATTACTAGACAGGCAGGGCATGGCGACTGTGCAATTCTGCTGTTGTAACGTTGGGCGCCGCGCAAGTATCTCTCTCTCATATGCCCCTAAAAAGATATCCGTGCGAGCTCCTGAGGGCAACATGTTCCCCTTGTTCTGTTTTAACATCTGTTTTACTAAAGTTATTGTTAGAAAAATGTACACAGATCAGCTTTAGGATGCAGACAACAGCTGTTGATCACATGTGTCTGTGCTACACCGCCTACACTACTGATTTATTCTCTTCAGATTTGTCCCCTTCTGGCCTATTTTTATTATGTTTTATTTATACAGTGGTCGACAAAAAAAGAGCGTGAAGTTTTACAGTCTCAAAATTTTTAAGGTAATGGATTACACATTACTAGTTACTTTTTTTTAAAGTAATGCCTTACTGTACTAGATTACTCACTGCTGAAAGTAACTAGTCACACTACTAATACCATTACTTTTTGGATTACTGCGTAACATCACCTGTGATGCACAATAACGATATATATGCTCAGATCAACACAAATCATACACAGGGTCTTTCTCTTTTATGCTCTTTAATACTACAAAGTGAACATCAGCCCAACATTTGTAAAGTGAAGAACAAGGCAGAGTACAGCAGACTGCTGAATCATTAATAGCTGCCAGCATGTAGGTCTGGGGCTGACAGTGAAATAATCAGGCATCTACGTCTTATTATAATAATAATAATTATGGCCGTTTTGCTCCAATGACGCTTCACACAGCAGCTGCGGCTGTTTGCGACCTTGACCTTTCTTCTCTCTGTGAGATGCAAGAATTTAGAAAGTTGCGTGCCGCTGCGGGGAGCCCCCAGCTGCAGGAAGTGCACGGGACCACGCGTACTATTCGTCCAGCCAGAGAGGGGAACGATCACGAACCGTTCACAGCGCTTGGCGACACAACGCTCACCGGAGAGAGTGAGCGGGGCGGAAAAGTGTCACGCAAACACGCACGAAAAGGGACGTTTGATTTATTTTTCTCTCAAGAACCAGTACGCAAGTAACGCGACGATTTTGTTATTAGTAACTGTAATTTGATTACTGAAGTTATCAACAGCAACGCGTTACAGACAAAAGTAATCTGCCACCAGATATATAGTTGGTGAACTGAATTGTTAGGTGAGGTTGCAACCTGATTACATATAGGCAATAAAAATGTTATAAATATATTGAAATTCCTTTTAAAAACTCCACAATTCACCATTTAAAGCATTGTTGCTGACTTATCCGGTTACAGCTCAAAGTGGTGCTGCAGTCTTAAAACATGTTGGGAAGGTCTTGAAAGAAGTCTTAAAAGGTATTGAATTTTCCTTCAGGATTCCTGTAAAGACCCTGTACAATATTGTCAAGATTAAATAGCAGGGGCGTGACGAGGCTCACGAGACGAGAATACAACAATCTTCAAGCTGAATTATATGATACATTTTGAGCATCAAACAGTTAATTTCCTTCATTCTGGTGAATTTTTCTTCACCTATTTATGGTGGAAATGTTTTTATCTAAGCTCGGTCAACAGAAACAAACCTCAAGACAGCAGGTGACAATTTAAAATCTAAAATATACCAGAATATAATCCAGTAGGTGTGCGGCTTTCAAGCATGCTGTGTTCCTTTTTCTTTCACGATTTTTTATTCCTCCCTCTTCGTTGTGTCTTTGGGGAAGTTCCTCTTTAAACGCGGCACCTTTTCACCTCAAGGATAAATTAATTAATTTTACTTCAGTTAGAAACTCCTGCACTGAATGTTCAAAACGTTTTGCATCTACCCCACATATCTGTGTAATCTGACATCTCAATAACGTCATCATTTAATCACAATGTTTTTTAAAACCTCCCCGCCCTGTAATCTGCTGTATAATCTGCATTACTTGCTCTGCTGATACGATAGAATCCCAGACAGACAGACGACACAGAACCCGTTTGGGACTGTATAGATGAAACCTGTCCTAAACGAAACTAACTGAAAACACTTCACCGCAAATCCTCACGTTAACTTCAGCAGCTCTGTGCAGCTCTGATTCCCAGCAGAGCAGAGCTGTGCTTCAGATTATACAGTTTTATATTACAAAACTCGACCTGCTACGTTACCCGATCGCAAACTGTCTGCCATTCTCTGCGCGAGAGCGGGTTCGCTTGATTCTTGTCACAGCGTCCGCACCAGCTGGGTGGAGTGTAATCGCGCCGAGTCGATGCTATCACTTATAGGAGACGTTAATTTTTCCAATGCGTGAAAAAAATTGATGCATGGCGTGAGGGCGTGGGAAAAGTGTCAGTCGTGTGAGAGTCACGCTCAGTGCGTGAGAGTTGGCAGCTCTGGTCGTGCCACAGCAGCTCAGTCGGGTTGGGGTCAGGACTCTGTAGGGCCCCTCCAGAAGCCGTGTTTTCTTCTGCTGAAGCCGTTCTGGTGTTGATTTACTTGATCGTTGGCCTGTTGCATCACCCATCTCCTGCAGAATCTCGTGATAACTTCATTTTTCCCTTTCAGGCAGCGAAGCAGCCCCAAACCGTGAAGCTAGAAAACCTAGAATAATCACATTCCTGATTAGTGTCGTGGAAACTACTTTCCGTGACTTCTCCAAAACTTTTGGGATTTAATTTTTTCCCGAAAAAACTATTTCAAATTCCATAACTTTTTTTTTTCATGACCATCCGAACAATCAGGTGCCAGTGTGAAACGCGGTGTCATGTGGAAACCAGGTCACAAACACTGAGAATGAACTTCTCAGTGAAGTCGGACACGTTTTGTCTTTTGAAACAAATCATTTTCAGAGAATGGGGATTTTTCAGTGAGGGAGAAGGAGGAGGTGGCTTTTTAATGAGGTCATTGAATTTAAAAAAAACATGTCGGGCACATCTTGATTTCTAACAGTATCCTCGTCTTTGGCGGGGACGCGGCGCCTCTCTGCTGCCTGGTCCTGTTAAACAGCTCCACCTGGTGGACAGTTCAAACCACTGCTGCTTTATAAAAAGATCTCCTGTGATGTGAACTGCCAAAGCTGCGATTAGACAAAGAGTCCGTGACGTCTGTCTGTTCAGACCCACAAACATTCTCTTAAATGTCAGCGGAGATCATAAAGTTGGGTGAACTTTGGGCGAAAATGAGTCTGTGGAATTAATATTTTGTTCTTTCTGTCTTTCAGCTTATATCCGTTTCAACCTGATCTCCCCGATGATTCAGAAGAGTCCCGAGAAGTAAGAGACCGTCGACACACGTGAACACAAACATCACTTCCTTCGTATCGCGTTTTTAACCCGTGTTGTTCCTCTTTCAGTCTGGTCCTGTTCGACCTCTTCGTGAACATCTTGGCTCACAACCTGGCAGAGCCGGCCTACGAGGCCGACGTGGCTCAGCTGGAGTACAAGCTGGTGGCCGGAGAGCACGGCCTGGTGGTCCGGCTGAAAGGCTTCAACCACAAACTGCCGGTGAGGACACACATTTAGTTACACTATAGAGAAAAATGCAGTTAAATGACGTCTGACAAACTCGACCCGCTCTCCCTTAAACACCAGCCGCGTTCTGAAATCTACAGCAGAACCCAAAGTGTGTTTCTGTTTCATTCATTAGTAACGCTGAAACAACACGTCACAGCTGAGAGAACATGGTGGTTTTAGATTCAGGTTTCAGTCGAGCACTTTTTTGTATACAGACGGCTGGGTGACACGGCCAAAAAGATCGACAATTATCACGATATATACGTCAAATCATTTCTTTCTTTCAAGTTTAAAGGCTGATTTTTGCTCCTGAGTGAAAGTTGAAGAATTATGTGGTGAAACTTTTCTTTATGGTCAGAATGTGACAAACACCAAACACAGGATCACTTCACACATCTGAGGTAGAACATTCATCTGTTTTCAACCAATATCATTAGTAAATCTTTCTTTAGGCCTCTTCTTCTCAACAAAATAAATATTTTAAGTGTTACTTTGTTCTTGACTCAAATGAAATAAACCAAATATTTACTGACGATGTATTGAACATTTATTATTTTGTTGTTGAGGAAAATTATACTGTGATAATTATCATTATTGCTTTATTGCCCAGCCCTAAGTTTAATCATCACTTATTATTTGATTTCTATTTTGTATTAATCAGAAAAATGTAAACTTCTGTCAGATAAAGGTAGTGGAGTAGCTTAAAATGGAAATACTAAAGTAAAAGAACATCAAAATGGTACTTAAAACCCTGTAAAGCCTGAACCAGCCAGAAGATTTTATTTTAATTTTTTTAAATGGGCTGGTTATTATACCTAAAGCCAAATATTAAAAAAAAAAAGAAAAAAAGAAAATCTCTTTGCATGTATGACTTTTGTTTTGATACATTCCAAATTTATTGCAATGTTTTGCCCACATCATCAAAAACATGCAGAACACAACATGTTTTAGGCCTTTTATCATCATCATCATCAGCAGCAGCAGCATCTTCCCCTAACTGCTCCGTGTCACTTGACTTGACATCCATAATCAGGATATCTTCAATGCAGTACTTTTTTGGCATTTAAAAAATACACACCAAACACAAATTACGTGTATTTCTCCTCTGAGTTGGTCAGTTTTTACTTAAAATCAATGACCAAAAGACAATTATTATGAAGTGAGTCTTGGAAACATCCAATTAGACATTTAGCATCTCGACACAGCAGGAAAATACAATATAGGCTAAAAATATCTCTATTTCTGCGTTAAATCTACCTAAATATGTCTATTTTAAACCTTTAATTAGTTTACTTAAATAATGAAAAGAGTGTATGTAGCTTAATGGAATGAAAAATGACCTTGTATATGTGCTGTATCTAATTTGATGCACAAACAAGATTTCACCATAAAATAAGTTATGAAATATTAAATAACTGTACATTGCTTCAGTCCAGTAAATCCGAAACAATGTTTTTCTTTTCTTAGCTAAACTTGACCTGTAGGTCACCCACCGATTGACAACCTCCATCTTGTTTGTCTAAATTTCGGCCCTCTGCTGGATTATCCGTGCGTTGCATGTATATGATTGTATCCATCAGGTGTTTGGGGGGCGGGGGGATGATCACACTGATGATGTAGAGGTCTCACATATGATACTCTTGGCGTTGCGGGGTTAAGTACAGTACCCGAGTAAATGACCTCTCTGCTCGCTGCTGTTTCAGCTGCTGTTGAAGCTGATCGTGGATCATCTGGCAGAGTTCAGCGCCGAGCCGGGCGTCTTCACCATGTTCTCTGAGCAGCTGAAGAAGAGCTACTTCAACATCCTTATCAAACCAGAGAGACTCGGCAAGTACGTCTCACACACACAAACACGCACACTCGTCGTCATGAGGTATTTTATATAACTAACATATTAGGAGTCACAAGATGTCGATGATCTGATACAAAACCCATACAGATCCATTTGTTATGAGACGCCTTGGTTAGGATTTTATATTTTCTTAAATTTCTTCTGCTGCACCAGCAGAACTAAATTAATTCACTCTTTCTTAAAATCATTTTAAATTTATTTTTCCCCTCAATAATGGATCTGCACTCATCACCCTGAGGTGACAACGCGAAAACAGGATTTCTGCATGATTTACAAACTGAAATATCACATTGACCTCAGTAGAACACTTTTGGCAGAGGTTACAGCCTCGTTTCACACCTGAGCTGTGTCTCGATGCAGATACTTCCCTTAGGACAGTAACATGCAGTAAGCTGTGTACCAGGGTACGTATTTAAAAAGTCTTACATTTCATTACCAAAGTATTAAATTTGTTCTTGTCCTTTCGCAGGATTAAATTAATGCCGTAACGTCATAAATAAACACTTTTTATGTGTGTGACTTTCTAATTCACTCCGTTTGGTGTGACTGATGTTATCCAGCAGTACAGGTAGCGTCACTGGTGACGTCAGTGTTCAGCTTTAAGCTCTGTGAAGAGTTGGCGCTGCAAGAGCTCTGGTATCCAAACTCTGGTCTGAATCAGTCAGTTAGGAAAGACAACAAAACTACTGACAAGCTAACGCTAGCTGGTCGCTTGACACTGTGCATCACGTTGTTTAAAGCATTTGTTAAATATGTTCTGAAAAATGGCTTGCAACAAGAAAAAAAACAACAAATGAAAATGCCTTTTGAAAGGTTTATTTGCACAATAAGATGCAATGTAAATATAGAAGAAACAAATGTCGTCTTAAGCTTAAAAACAAGCTGCTGAGTGCTGCATTATATTCTGTTTGAATTGTCATCTGAATCACTTTATGTGAAGACAGTTCTACCATAAACTGGTGCAGAAAATGTCTCCAGAATGCAGGAAATTCCTACATATTTTTCATTATACGGCGGTGAAGTTTGCAGTTTAAAACTTTAACAAAACGACCTGCGGCGGCTTCCCGAGCAGCGGCTGCTTCTGAGTTTCAGTGTCGGCGTGTCCTTCCTGTCTCTGCAGGGACGTCCGCCTGCGGATCCTGGAGCACTGTCGCTGGTCGGTCATTCAGAAGTATCAGGCCGTCACCAAGGGTCTGACCGTCGACGACCTCATGACCTTCGTCGCTGGGCTGAAGGCGGAGCTGTACGCCGAGGGGCTGGTGCAGGGGAACTTCACCAGCACGGTGAGACGCACCGGCGAAACCAAACACAGCAGAATAGTTTGACCAGTCAGGAAACGTTTCGTCTCTCTGGCGTCTGTCCCGCCTGCTAGTGGTTATTTTTATTATTGATTAATTGTTTAGTGTGTAAATAATTCCTAGAGCACGTGAGGGTCAGCAGACGTCTCGTTCTGTCCGACCAACAGTCCAAAACGCAGATGTTCTCTTCACTGCAGTATGAGACACACAAAGCAGTAAACTATTATTTCTGGATTTGGCCAGTGGCGATGACTAACTTGGTCAGACGATATATTGTCCCACAAATACTCGCAGTAAACAATATTATTTTAAGACCATTTTTATGCCACTGAGATAATAATAATAATAATATAACAGCATAATAATTTGAAAGTTCATCCTTTCAAAGGGCAACTGAATTTTTTAATCTTAAGAATATTCAGACTTACATACATTTGAAATATCCTAAATAATATAAAATATGAACAACCAAAACAATAAATGGTGGCTCTCCTCTCTTGGTCTGCTTGAAGCCAAGATGTTCTCTAATCTTACAAATCTTCTGGCTGGAGTTATACAGTCTTCAGGGAAAAACGCCACCGTCGTTCGATAATGTAATGATCATGTCAGGCCTGTTCTTTATCGTTTACTTGTTGCAGCTCTGGAGACAAAACCCTTATTTCCCCCGCGGGACAGCAGTGATGCATCGTAGGTCCAACATACCTTTGAGCCCATTTATGCTCATCTTCATTTCAGAATCGAGTGTGAAGTTACTCTTTTAAAAATGTATTTCACTTTGGATAAATCTACAGAAACACACAGGCAACAGTTTCAGGGTGGATTACGTGTTTGGTAGGAGACTGTTCTCTGTGACGTCTGTGGTTCCTCCTGCTTTATTACATCTTTTACTTCAGACCTCTCTTACACACACTCTGCTTTCCACCAACAGGAGTCCAAAGAGTTTCTGCAGTACTTCATCGAGTGAGTATCTTTCATTTCTTTACCGCACTTTCATGTTTATATTCAAATGTGACATTTCACATCATCTGATTTAAAAAAAAAAACACTCTTAAGTGACTGAAACTTTGTAAACCCTTTCACACAAGCGTGTGTCCGAATGTTGAACTGTGATTTTGAAATGTGTAATGAATAACTAATGTTCGCTTTTCTGTTCTTTGGTCCGTGGCTGATCCCGACTAAACCTCATGTGTGCATTATATAAAAGGAAGTTGCTGATTGTAAGGCGCCGTCTGTCAACTTTCTAGATCACAGCTGTGCAAAGTTACAAATGTGCTTCTTAGAACCTGCGTCAGTGTCTTTTAATGAATCGAAGCACACCGTCAGAAACGATCTCAAGACTCATAAGTTTAAATGGGCAGCAAACATTCTCAACCAGCAGAGAAACAAACAACTAAACGCATCTTTCACAATCAAATGTTCAGACCCTCAACAGAATTCATAAATCGCTCACGATGTAGGACTGGAAAAAATCTGAATAAATAAATGATCTCAGCTAGAAAACTTCAAAATACATCAAAATTAAAGAGCCAGTCCAGTTTTTCTGTATATTTGAAATTAGCTGAGCTTTTGACGGAGCGCCAGAGGAATCGCTGAGTTTCGACTCGTCCTCCAGCTCACACTGATGTGTAAATGTTGTTTTTCCATCACTAGTACCAGCTCGCCTCGCCACGGCACGGCTGTGCTCCGTTTTCCATTGCAGATAGCACCCATCAATGTAGCTGCGATCCACACAACTTTCTCTTTTTTAAATTAAAACATTTCAACCTTCCTCAGAATGTAAAGACAGATATGAAAACCTTCCCGCTGTGTTCTCTGCCGTTGTTGCTGCAGCGGTCTGTGAGCCGGCGGCTGGCCGGCCTCGCCACTTGCGGAGCTCCGAAAACTTTCAAGCACATTTTTGTTCTTCCATCACTTCTCGTAAAACTGTCAATATTTGAAATCTACAGTTTATTTCTCACCTCAAAACTTCTCAGAAGAGGATTTAGTGATGAAATTCCATACGAAAACAAATATAAAGTAAAATATAAAACTTCCTGCTGCTGCCTCTGTCTGGTGCAGCAATGATGATGCAGCGAATAGTGAATATTCTCTCTGACCAATCAGTAGCCTGCTGTGTTTTCACGTCACATTTTAGTATCTCTCAGCTCGCTTGCAACCTCGACGGAGGTGATACGAAAAAACCAAACTAAGGCGAGTCGATCTGGTACCGTGCCGAGGAAAAAGGGCTTTAATGTGATGTGAACACGTCTCCTCCGTCTGTCCGCAGCACGCTGCAGTTCCGGCCTCTGTCAGCAGAGGTCCCCGTGTTGTTCCGGGTGGTGGAGCTGCCTCAGAAACAGCATCTCTGCAAAGTTAAATCTCTCAACAAGGGAGACGCCAACTCCGAGGTCACCGTGTACTACCAGGTAGGACGACCGTCACGCCCACGGTGGTCTTCGGGTGGGGGAGGGGCTTAGAAGTCACTGTGAAGTGTAGTTTTGAAAGATATTTTTTTTTGATTAGCTGAGACGTTTCTGGAAGTTTAATTTTTCTGAGCAAAAATCACAGCTCCATTCACTGTTTTATTGTGTCAGGTTGGATGAAATTTTTTTTTTCAGTACATAAAATCATAACGATGCACAGCAGCACAGAACAAAGTAGAAAAATCTTTTTTATTTAGGCGAAGTGACCTTTAAATAGTTCAAGACTGACCAGAAGTAGATTGTTTCTGCACTTTGACTGACTGTAGTGGAAAGTACTGTAATTTACGCTTTTCTCTAAAATATTTTTACAAGTACAGCTGAAACAATAAGTCCATTAATCAATTAGTCGCTTGACAGAAAATTAATCGGTCATTTTAAGACATTGGATGGTTGCAGCTTCCCGCACGTGAAGATGATGAAAATAATTAGTTTAAGTGCGGTATTTGTTCTTCACTCGTGTCGTCCTCTAGTCACGTTTGTCTTGTTGTGTGACTTCTTGTTGCAGTCGGGGCTGAAGAACCTGAGAGAGCACGCGCTGATGGAGCTGATGGTGGTGAGTGTCGAACACTGAAACACATGAAACTCTGAGCGAGTCCGGCGAGCGTTAATAATCTGACTCCTGTCCCGTCTCCACAGATGCACATGGAGGAGCCCTGCTTCGACTTCCTCAGGACGAAGGAGACGCTCGGGTCAGTGTCGGACGTTAATCTGTGCAGTCGGTGGAAACTGGTCGCCGTGTTGCTTATTGCATCAGTGTTTCCCATTAATAACGAGACCATGGCGGCCCGCCAGTCTAATTTGTGCCGCCATAGTTTCAAAATGAACCGAAAATATCTCATAACAACATTTCAGACTTCTAATGTTGTGAGCTCGCACGCTTTGGCATCCGACTCGAGACAATCACTTTTCTTTTGAGGTAACTACGGTAACGTTAACGGTCCGCTTCTGTCACTCGTTTGTGAGAAGGCGTTTAAGCAAGCTGCGCCTAAATTTGAAGTGCACACGTATTCAAGCCTTTATGGTAAATCCACTGGCCCAGTGCGAGCTGACGGGCAGGTTAGAGACTTTATCCTGCCAGTTTCTCTTTGTTGCAGTATAAAGCTTAAAACGACGACGGTTTCACGCCTCGGTGACCCCGTTTCAGACTGCGTATCCCACAAGGAGCATTTCAGACTCGCAGCGTTTTGCCTGCCTGAGTTTGCTGACTCGTTCAGATTTTGTTGATTTGGTCTGGTGGACTCTCAAACATGGACTAGAATGAAAGCCGGAGTCAGTGGACTTTAGGCGTAAGAGTCCTGCCTGAAGAGAAGCTGTGAAGTCTTCATGTTACAACATTATTTATCAAACCGGGTCGGACTGGATGAATTTAGCGCGAGGAGGAAACACATGTGACAACGTCCGGTTTTCAAAATAAGGCGTCTGTACAGGAAATAAACAACATTTATTTTCTATTCTTTAATTCAGGGTTGCTGGAAAAACATTTAATAAATGTGTTGACTTTTTGTTTCATCAGCATTTATAGCTTTACATTAGTTTACAAAAGCACAAAGTTCTTCATAGCCACAGGAAACACTGTTGCATCATCTCATTTCATCCAGGTACCAGGTGTACCCGACCTGCAGGAACACCTCGGGGGTGCTGGGATTCTCCGTCACCGTGGAAACACAGGCCACCAAGTTCAGGTGAGCCTTTCACCCCCCCCCCCCCCGTTGTTTGTTTCAGCCTGGATTTAGTTTCCCTCCTTTAACGCCCCCCCCCCTTCCGTTTGCGCTCTCAGCACAGAGTTCGTTGAGGCGAAGATCGAGGAGTTCCTGGTCAGCTTCGGCGAGCGTTTGTCGGGCCTGAGCGCGGAGGCCTTTAAGACCCAGGTGACGGCGCTCATCAAGCTGAAGGAGTGCGAGGACGCCCACCTGGGAGAGGAGGTGGACCGCAACTGGTTCGAGGTCGTCACACAGCAGTACGTCTTCAAGAGGCTCGACAAGGAGGTGAGACGCACCTGTTGATGTCTTCCTGTCTCGTCAGGTGTAGAAGCTCAGTCGCATCTGTTTAGAGCTGAAACCAGTAATTAATCATTCAGTCAAGAAAAAAAGTATTTTTAATGGTTTTGCTGTTTTATATAAGTCAATAGAATATATTTAGGTTTTCTAGCATTTCATAAACAAAATAATTGATTTACATTTTCTAATCTAATTTGATAGTAAAATATTTACCGTTGCATCACAAGCCGTGTTTCCAACAACGCTTTAGAAAAGGTTGAAGGAAACGGCAAAATTTAAAAAATTGTTCATTTAGCAAAAAGGTTTTTCTGTTTGCTTGAGGTGGTTTTTGTGGAAAAAGAGTAAATGTGCTAAACGGGGGATGGAAAAAGTAACTCACGACTGATCAGCTGTTTCTGCTGTCGGCGTCTTGCCCGGGCGTGCAGAGTTCTGCGCGCCTTCCCAGAATTTCCTGCACCTCGCGGCCAGTAACGCTCATTTGTGCTGAAAAAAAGAGTTATTATCTGTAGGTGCACGCAAAACTCTGCGTTACATGCGACTGGTTTTGTTCCTGGTTTGGAACCCAGAGGTCTTGTGGACGCATGTGATGACTAATACTGTAGAGCTGAAAGCAGAGTCTGGTTTTTATAGAAGTTCTCTGCACGTATAAAACCTCTTAAAGCCCCCCTGAAAAAACTGAACTGAAGACTCGTATCGTTCTCGCTCTGAAATCTTGAGTTGTTGAGGAAACGAGGGAGAGGAGCTGCTAGCTATTTCCTAACGCTACACAGCAAACTCCTCTCTCCAACTCTGACTCACGTTTCCAGCGGCGTCTTCCTGCAACAACTCAGAGCGAGAGTAGGCATTAGGCGAGACATCAGTGACAAAGAGAATTACCTTTTGAGGACGCCATTTTAGAAATGCGTTCACACCGTTTCAGCCTGAAGCATCTAAAAATGCTGAAGATTTCCTTTTATCACGACTCATTGAATTAATGATGTCATCTTTTTCTCTGAACTGGAGAATCAGAGAAAACCCAGTTCGTGTCCCTGCTGGACCCCGTTGGGTGGGCCAGGCCAGAGTTTGGTAAAACGTTTTCTGAACTTTGGAAGAAGCAACAAGCTGGATTAAAATTTCAGGTCTCTGGTTGTGGTTCGTGGTTTTCACCCATTGTGGTCTCTGTTGCAGATCGAGGCTCTGAAGCTCTTCACTCAGGCGGAGCTGGTCTCCTGGTTCCTGGAGCACAGAAACAACAGCAGGAAGCTCAGCATTCATGTAAGTGTGTTTTTAATTGGTGGACTAAAAATGCAGTCCGAGGAAAGAAAATACTTTTACAAGTTACAGAGAGCCTGAGTCGCTCCCATGGGACTTTATTTTGAAAAGACATGTACGGTAGTAGGGCTGAACGATTTGGGGCGGAAAAATCGAATTGCCATTTTTCTGCCAGATACTGTGATTATGATTCAATTTGTGATTTTTAAAATTTTTTTTTATTGAAGTTTTGCTAAAGTTCAATATTCACTGCCAGTCTATTTTTAACAGAAGCCATATCAAGCAGCACAGAGCAGAAGAACCAGGCAGGAAGTCAGACACTGAAGAGAACCTGGTTGATTTTCAAAATAAAACACCCTGTGCAGACTTCCGATCGTACATCAACTAAAAAAAGATCGCGATCGAAGCACAAAGAACAAGAACAGCTAAACAAATGAACAAAATCTGAGCGAGTCAGGCAGGTAGAACGCTCTTATTCTGTAACGTTAGCTCACACAGAGCTGGTGTCCGCAGTTGAAGCACACAAAATGACACGTTAATGACGTTAAATGCTCTGCTGCTGAAATGTGCGAGTCGACGCCGGACAAAACCGGGTCGGTTCAGCTGCCGCCATGATCCCAGTTTTGTTTTCCAGTTGTTGTAAAATGTACACGCTCTGTCCCCCGCTCTGATTGGTGAGTAGGACCGTAACAGGAGGCGCACAGCGTTTGTGATTGGCGAACAGATCTGCCACACAAGGACGACAACCGCATGAATTTATAACTGCGCTGTGTAGTTAACCTACATTTTAATCGCTGTCTTCACGATTTGCTAATTGCGATCTTTCAAATCACTACCTGGACATTTTTTTCCAGAATAAAGGTCCCATTGGCGGTCCACAGGAAGGGGAGGGGCTTAGGCTCTGTGCTAGTTTATCGCTTCTAACAATCTTTTTAACACGAGTTTGTTTGCCCGTTCAGGTGGTTGGTTTCGGGCCGGAGGAGAACGATCCGCCTGAACTGAGCGCCGCCTGCAGCCCTGCCTGCAGCCCCGACAGCCCTCCCTCCTCGGCGTACGGCGAAGTGAACGAGCTGACGTTCCTGCCGACCTCCTCGCCATCCCTGCAGGACGCCACGCTCATCACCGACATCAGAGCTTTCACCTCCTCCCTCCCGCTACACCCCTACCACAAAATCCTCAGCTAGGACGCTGCGGGCCGACAGGAAGTAACCAGGAGACGGGCAGCGTTGACGTGTGGTCAAAGAGGACAGACAGAAACTGAGGATGTGTTTGTTATTTTTGTTTTGTGGGTTTGTGTTTGTAATAATGCTGCATTCACATGCAATCGGGGAAAAAGTAAACCTGGCCCCGTGTTTGTCAAGCGTCTCATGGTCGTCCTGCTGAAACGCTCGCTTTGAAATAATAATCGGAAACGTTCATGGAACAAAGGCGTCATGTGTGCAGGCGCTGATATTCACTCCAGCTCAGACCAGAAGACCGTTACCAACGAGCTACTGGCATTCAGCCCTGTCCAATCACATCGTCCCACGCTACCTGTTATGCAACTCGCCTCAGGTGGGGGGGTGCAGCATTTTAATCCTGTAATGTTCAGTGTTGGGAAATACATGGTTACAATATCAACATCTCTCTTTGACAGTTCGAGGTGTTTGAAGTGTGGCTGTACGAGGTACTTATACACAGTCAGAGTATTACCTGCAGTAGACGGCGGTCGGTCAGCGCATCTTCCCTTCAGAGAAGCAGAGAGAAGAGAAACCAATATCACTTTAAATGTTCGCTATATTATGAATATATCAGTTATAACAGCAGTTTCCTTTGGAGCTACGTTTTCTAAGCCAGTGAACTTTCGAAACCTTGCTGTGCAACTTATCACGCCGCCGGAGATCAGCAGTTTGGGTCAGAAAGGGCCGTTGCAACATCAGACTGAAATCAAACTTCACTTTTCTATAGATTTAAAAGACGGCGCCTCCGTGCCGGCACGCATAAGTTTCTCCAAACTGTAAGAAAGAGACTTTGGATAAGAACCTCAAACAGCCCTACTTCAAAACTCAAGAACTATTGAAATAAATTAACTCACAATTGGTATTAAAAGCATGTTTTCTCCCATAGCTTCAGTCCTGATGTGTTCAGGGACAGTATTGAGAGTGTAGGTCATAATTCGGAATATGGTCAAGTGCAATATCCAAATCACAGGAGCGGCAATTTTTTTAATGTGTCCTAACATCTTGTTTCTAAAAGAAGAAGCTACAGAGAGATGCTTTGGCCAAAAAAATCTTCTCCAGACGAAGGGAACGTGCTTTTTTTTTTTGGTGCAATATGGTGTATAGAAACAAATCTTTGTTTTTATATTTGGTGAAAATTAACTGCTAAAAAATTACCATTCCCCTAAACGTCCGTCAAAAAACGTGTTACGATTTTATTTTCGCGCCTAAAATGCAAGAAAATAGATTTGAAGCGTAAAATCTTATTTTGGGTTGCAGTTACGTAACACGCGAGCCGTTACGCAGCTAAACTGAGTAAAATAAAAAAACAATAATTCTGGGGAAACGCCATCAGTTTCACAGCTGTTCCCGTTCTCTGGGAGGAGGACGTCGGTTTATGTGGAGAGAGCACAGTCTCTCAGTCAGTCAAATAATGATTACATTTACCCACAAACAAATCTTTTAAAACACTCATAATCATCAATATCTCCCACGCAGAGTGCACACATGACGCCTTCTAGCCCTAAAAAACCCAACACATTTCTCTGAGACGTCTGATCAACACGGCCACCGAGCTTCTTACAGATCCACGATGATCAATACTTGTTAGGAAACTGCTCAGCTCATATTTAAAGGTGGAATCTGACTGGTGGGAATTTGAGTTTGGGTCTGATATTTTTAAGGAAAATACGGCGAGCGTGAGGAATAATATGTTAATCGTTGATGCGAAAAGGCCAAACAGAAGTGAGTACAGAAAACTACAATCATGGCGGTCCTGATTGATTTAAAGGAGTCTGATTGTTATGAATTATTTCTGTGTGGCTTTTAACTGAGAAATAATGTGTATGATTATTCCCAGGTTAAGTGAATGCAGCGTGATGACTCAGGGCTCTGGTTTAAAATACAGTACTGACAGAAACAACAGTTCATGTAAAGAAGAATTAAATGTGTACTAACAGCATGTGGTGGCCAGTGATACAAAACTGAATGTACTGCAGTAGTTTGTGGAGGCTGGACTGTGTCGCCTACAGCATTTCATCGACAATTAAAAACTTCATTAAATGTTTCTGTCTTTAAATCATAATAAAACAAGATGTATCTCAAATTTTATGTTTTCAGTCACATTTTAGCAAAACCCCCTTCCCCCTCGTGCATCATGGGAATTCCGAGGGAGGGGCGTAGGCTGCGCAAGGGTTTATTTACGGCGTGAACTTCCTCTGGAAGCCTCTCAGAAGCGTTTCAGCAGCGCAGCCTGCCCCACGTTAACGACTTGTTTTTATTGTCCTTTTTGTGTTTCTACTACATTCTTCAAAGCGCTCCGTGGCTCGCTTTCGTTCCTCGTCTTGACAGGTGCGTCTAGCAGCTACCGAAGGGAGCATTTCAGAATAAGAGCGTTTTGCCGACACGTTTATATTTTGTTGATTTGGTGATTAGCGCTTGCTTTCTGTGCTTCTACTGTGGCTGCGATCAACTCCGGCAGCAGGGACGCAGACGGACTCAGTGGACTTTTGGAGCGAGTCCGGGGTCATGTAAACTTTAAATGTAGCAGGTGGGCCCCGTGATGAAGCTCCGCCCCCGAGCTAAAGCCATATTCAAGTTTATTTTAAAACGTTCACAGCGGGATCTAGTTATGCAACTCCTAACCTAGACTTGGCGTGTCTACAGTGTTTGTCTTGCAAATGTATACAAAGATCAGCACTAAATCTGCACACGTGGAAAGAGTAGAGAAACAAAAGTGGACATGCGTGATTTTCTGTATTCACCTTTGCCAGGAGGTCTCCTGTCTCCTCATCCTCACTTCAGCATCCTGGAGACGTGGTCTACTGTAAAGTGATAATGCAACTGTTTAAAAGATTCGACTCCTGTTAGAATCACCTTCTGAGCAACCAGCCTAAACAGGTATTTGTATTTACAGCAGCTCCCAACAGCAGACAGAGTAGATGGCATGCAAGCAAATTTCTTCTTTCAAATCCAGTGGAATAGAAATGTCACATCAAGCAGACGGCATGAGAAACTACTGAAAACTTACTTATCTGTCTGGCTGTTCTTGCACACAGGGAACAGAAGGATTTTCCTGTTGGGTGCACTGGAAGTAGAAAACATCTGATTAGTCTAAACTTTCATTTTTAAAAGAAAGAAGCATTTACAGTCGAAGATAAGAGGGAGAGGAGGAGAATAAAAGACAACAGGAAAAGGGAGAAGAAGAGCGGGAGTAAAATAAAGTGACTGCAGAACTGACCTTGGTTTAGACAGATTGTCAAACTGGACATTTTTCACTCGTCCTTCTTAGATGTCCTGTGATTGAGAACCGAAGCCCTCTGGAAGAGGAGGATAACCTCATCCAGAAGTTTGAATGTACTGCAGTAAATAGCTTACTGAATGTCTTATTATGTAGTGAATACATATTGGTGGTGCAGCAGCAATTTAAAAATGGGGCTAAATGTAGTATTTTGATTGCCTAATTGTGAACAGATTTGAACCTCACATAAACAAACCATTTGCCGGCTTTCTCTGTTACAGCCTCTAATGCTGTTTCCAATCCATTGGATTATGTAGTTTGTCACATCCGTGTGCTGTTTATGAACCGTACACAAGGTGACAGCACTGCAGCTAACAAAATGGGAGTCCACCAACTACAAAAAAATAAAAACTTCCAACACAACATGCCAAACAAGAGTCAAATAGACATCAGGAAAAACACGGTCAATATGGGAAAGGCGTTTGAGTCACGGAGACCTCCGCTTTGTTTTGAATATAACAGGGTTTCTGCAGGTTTCACCTTTTTAAGGCCACAATGAATGAAATTTAAGACCTATATCACGACAAAAAAAAAAAATGTACAAAGGAAATGCGGTCACAAAATTACTTGTAGAGTAAATAAATGTATTCAAATTAGGGTTGGGTGATGTCTACAGAATTGGCATTAAACCATAGACTGTATATTAGAAGCGGACGTAGTCACCCGTTTGTTTGTGGACTGCCATTTTAATGCCTCGAGTTTGGCCGATAGGGCGCTAGTTTTTGCAACCAGGAAGTGCCCAGAAGTGATGTTAACAGCCGTGTGCAGAGCTAGCTAGCTTGCTTAGCTAGGTGCATCTGTAATTCACGTTAACTGCCATTTTAACAGGGCTGATAAACCTGTTGTTCGCTAGACAAAGTTAAAACTAAATGTGCTCACCAGAGAAAGTGAACAGCCGACTCCTGATAAGCATTTTCAACGGCGCTGGTTAAATTTACACAGTGCCGTGGGGACTCTTTCTGGTCTATGTTCCTCTAAATGGGACCATAATTTACTAAATGAACATCATGCTGTGTTGAAGAAGACTTGAAACTAGCGACTGAGACCATAAACTCATCAGGAAAGTGTTTACTGAGGGAATAAATCAGCTGAGAAATAATGTAAGTTCTAATGGAGTTGGACTTCTTTTTGCAACCAGAAGAGTCGCCCCCTGCTGGCCGTCCAATAGAATGCAGGTTTCAGGGACTTCCGTGTTCGCATCAGATCGGTGACTGGAAGCTCCCCGCTTGCATTGGACGACGTCAACAATGAAACTTCGGGATGTACGATGACATTGATAAGCTACGTAATTACCAAGCTGGCATGATGTGCACCTGCTGCCGTTAAAAAGGATCACAGGTGGAAATATCAAGAAAAAAAGACGAGTTCTGTGTTTTCTCAGCGACTTTATAGAGAGGCGGGGAAAGCCGGTGTGTTTGCATTGAGAGACCAGAGGTAAAGGTGTGAGTGCAGAGAGAAGTCGAGGCAGAGCAGATACATTTACAACTAACAAAAGCTAAACATGCTAAATAAGTCTACTGGGTTTGAATTATAACCATTAGATCATGTGGTTAGTTTTGATGCTCTCCACAATGAGTTTAAGTTCATTGTGCTGCAACAAGCAGCTTTGAGCCTCTTTTACTCTCTCTCTTCATGCAGGCCTTCATTTCAGCCTCTGTCTGAAACAAGCTGTAGATGCTCCTGTCTCTTTAAGGCCCCCCACTGTCTTCTGATTGGCCAAGACCTGAAACATGTTACCAGGCTGTTGTTGTTGTTGCTGGGCGGAACAGGCAGACTGAGCGTTGCCGTGCCGTTAGTGTGGGAGCACATGACCATATATGGAACAGCGGCTCCGTATTACGTAGAACGGAGCCGCTGGTAGAAAAATAAGTTGAAAACAGAGCGTTCAGAACAGGAGGAAATCTGAGGTTTTTGCTCACAGGGATTTCTTAGAAATACTTTAACCTCATTATTTGAAGCTTTGGTCATGTTTAACATGAACATCCAACATTATAACATTGTAGATAAGTCATAAAATTTGAAAAAAAGCAAAATAGGTCTCCTTTAAAAGGACTAGTTTGCATCTCTAATTTGATTTAACGTTGCTAACCTCAGCTCCTCGGTGGTTTCTTTTTAATGTAATTTAACTATCAAGATGTACAGTACTGTCCAGGGGCAGTATTACAGAAAGTTCCTATCTTAAGTGTTTTAAGTTAAGAGGATTTTTCTCAATTTGGTATTACAGAAGCATGGGCGTAAATCTGGCCAACACCACAAATTAATAGTTGTTTAAGTGCGACTTAAGGTCATAGGTTCACCACGCGGCCATATTATCCAAAATAACTAGTGTCTTTTAGGCTACATAGTAATTTAGGCTTATTCTGGGATAGAGGATGTATCTTATATACACACACACACACACATATATATTTTAGATATTTAACAGGAGCAGGCCAACTGATCTGCCACTTATCATAATGCGCAAAAGCCAACACAACCGTAGATCTACGGTATCAACCTAATATCGGTTCACATACAGGATTATCGCTGTAGTAAGAGATGCAGATTAGTTTTCCTGGCTGATTCCAGTTACTGATTTTTTAAAATGCCAATGCCGATTTCTAACAGCATACACAAACTATTTATTGGAAAAATCTATTTTTATTAGGATCCCCATCAGCACCAGTAGCCTATAAATGTTAGCTATTCTCTGGGGTCCATTCAATTGTACGGTCATAATGAAACACTGATTATATAATAACATTAGCATTTTCACTGGAAGGAGCTGAAAATAAATTGCACACCATTTTAATTCTTCTTAATTCTCCAATTTATTTTTGTGTTTAATCACAAACTACATTAACCTGCTAACCTTGCTTTTCCCCTCAGACACAGAAGCACACACCTGAACCTGTCTGTCCATCTCTATCTGTCGGCTATGACATTATTTGTCAGCAGTTTTATTTAAAAGAACTGGCGTTTGGTATCTTTTCACCCACGATTCCATTTCCCGAGCAGCAGAGGCTTATTGTTAATTACCGATCGAGACCACTGTGGTATGAATGACATTGTCAGCAACAGCTGTGTTCAGCGTTGCTTTACAATATCCACAGCGTCTCTTTCTGTGTGTTTCTCCACAGATGTAAATAATGAGTGTAAATGAGCATTAGAGGCAGCGTTACATGGACGTTGGAAGAATTAAGACCTGATTAAAATTATTACTATTATAATAATTTTGTTTTTTTTATTTAAGGCCTTAAATTTTGACTTTGAAATTTAAGACTTTTTAAGACCCTGTGGAAACCCTGTATAAAAACCGACAGAGTTGGCTTTCATCCAGTTGGACAGGTAAACTAACATTACTGCAAAGCATGTGAAAAATGTGATTTTGTATTTTAATTGGCTCAAGTTAGATAATGTTAGCTTGCAGGCTAACGCCGACAAGTTGCTAACGTTATCCCTTATGATACTATAGTTTTATAGCTCTGCCAGATCTGCCTCTGAGCCAAGAACACTGAAGTAACAGAACCTGAATATGTCTGAAAAGCCACAGCCTGCATGCAGGTGTTTCTGCGTTTATTGCAGGATTTCTGTATCACAGCGGTTGTGTTTCGGATTATGCTCGCTCATGAGTTCAAGCGAGCACGCGTACGAGCACACGCCTGGTTGCAATCTTAGAGCCACACCACTAGTGGCACAGAAAACTCCATAATGTCCCTTCAACATTGTACATGAGACATAAATGTGGAAAAGCAGAATAGGTCTCCTTTAATATGTTTCAGTGCAAAACAGAACAACTTCTAAAAACAGGTCTAATACAATCCAAAACAGTCAAGAGTTGCCAAAAACACGAAGTTAATTAAATAAATCAACCCCAAAATCTCAAAAACAAAACAAGTGTGATGGGCTGGCCAAAATGAACAAAAGAAAGGGAAGCCCTCCAGACCAGCCCAAAAAGGGCCGTAGGATCGGGAGTCTTCCCCTCTACCCTAAACCAACCTTAAACTGAACCTAACCAAACCGAAATAAAGCCAAAAAAACAGGACTACCAGACCCATCAGAACAAAAATAAAAAATCAGAGACAGACAGACAAGAAACAAGAGTCTACAAAAAACACAGGTCACAAACAAACTGCTGCTGCCGTGACTGGAAGATAAACAAGGTTGTTTATTCATCATTATATAACAAGGTTGAATAACGAAAAGAAAGTCTGTAGTCCCCTCATGCAGACAGAACTTAAAAAGAATATATTAATATAGAGCAGGGGTATTCAATTAGAATTCAAAGAGGTCCAGTTAGAGTTAGACTGTCAATCAAATATTTCAGTTTTCACATCAAACTGGAGGGATAATAAATAATAACTATTCAAATAATAAATTCTAAATTTAAGTAAACTAATTTTATCAGGGCCTAATTTTTAGAAAAAATGTAATAAAAAGTGTAGCTTGAAGTGATGCTCCGTACTTGTATAGCGCCTTTCTAGTCTTTTCGACCACTCAAAGCGCTTTTACACTACACTACTGCATTCACCAGTCACACACATTCATACACTAGTATAAGCCTAAGTACTAGCATTTACACTCATTCATACACTGGCTGGAACAGCCGCCAGGGGCAAATCGGGGTTCAGTATCTTGCCCACTTCGACACGCAAGGGATTGAACCGCCGACCTTCCGATTAACGGCCAACCCGCTCTAACTCCTGAGCCACAGCCGCCCCTGTGATGAAGTGATGAAGTGATGAAGTTTCCCGGTCCGCTAAACCAGTACAGTAAATGCTAGAAAAGCTGCGCGGGTTAAAATAGAAACGCTCCGTCACGAGGTGGTAAGTTTCAATAATAAATCGGCTGTAGGTCGGCGGTCCAGAGAGGACAGTGGCTGGGTCAGGACCGCGATCCGCCTATTAGTGACCTCTGATATAGAGTATTAATATATGGTAACATAAAATAAATAAAATAAAACCAAAGACTTTATACAGACGTGTCCACCCAAAATGATTCACAGTGCATTTTCTGAAATTTGATTTTGGGGAGAATGTAAACAGCAGCAACAAGATGATTATCTGGTTTCATCTTTACATAAAAAAGTCCATCTTTGACTGAGTGTAAACACCAAGCATCATCAATGTAAAACACGCCTCCTCTCATCTTACAAAAGTCTTTTACTGACGTCTCGGTACTTGGACCACCCGCCGGGTGTTTGATCCGGGATGTTGATGGACCAGGTCTCTGGACACAACAGTCTCTGATTTCCGTCGCTTAGTCAACATGAGTCCCATTTTGTCCAGACCGGACCTTTAGGAGCAGCCTTAAGTCAAAGCGGGGCCAACACTCTCCCGGCTCTTTTTCTTTTACTCTGAGCGATCACTGCACCCGCTAAGGTACTTTGTCCGGTTGTTAGGGCTGGCGGATCTTGGTCTGCTTGTCTTTAATCCAAAAAACCTGTCTTCCTTATCCAGTGACAAAGCCGGAAAAAAATTATAGTCTAAGTTTGAAGAAGCAAACTGGCTGCTGCATCTAAAACCGCTGCCAGTTTCCATCGCATAGACGATGGGACCAAGGTTCCCTTCCCCTTCTTTATTATTACTGTCGCAAAATGTGCAATTTGATGGCGCAGTTGGAGAAAGAAAGAGAGAGAAAATAGCGAGGGACAAAGAAGAGACAGACCAGAGAAAATAGAGAGAGAAGTGTTCAAAGTATGGGATTATTTTAAGCTAAAAGAAAACAACAGCTCTGTAAAATAGAACTAACCTACAGCACAACGGCAACGCTTCAGCATCTGAGCAGGAGGCATCCGGTCTATCTTACGCATCGAGTCCACGGAGTGGACCTCAAACAAATTAACAGTAACTTTAGCATTTAACGTAAATCATGATTGCTAGTTGAGACAAAGGCTCGCAAAGGTAAGGAACAATTCTTAGTTGTAAATGTGTTTATTGTCCTCCAACTGGTTAGTTGGTGAGTTTGGGTTGGAACGTACAGATAAGAGTTACACAGCTCGTCCCGGTAACAGGGGCGCCAAATACGGTTGAGATATATATATCGTCTACGGAAATATCTTAATTGTTGTTTTAATGATGTAACACATAAACGAGTAGGCTATGACACTCACTCCTCAGTCGCTTTGTCATGCATGCAGTACACAAGTGCTGGAGTTATACAAGCAATAGCTGCCAAAAAATTCCTGACATAAGTTTGAGAAGACGGATGTTGTTTAAAAGACGTCAATCTGCAAACTGTGTCGCTAATTGGTTGCAGTAAAAGACCACAAACTAACTACCGCACAGAACATCACGAAAATGAAAAGCTTCGGGAGTCAGCTGCGATGTAAAAATAGTTTCATCCAGGTTAAATTTTTGTAATTCACTTCGTACAGGATTGAACCAAAAATCTATCTCACGGCTTCAGCGGGTAGAAGATGCAGCAGCTGCTCGGCTTTTAACAAACACTAGAAGTTCACATCAGTTTTGTTTTAGCATCTCTCCACTGATTACCTTTTTTTAAAGCATGATATTAATTTCTACTGAATTGTTCCATTTCCAACTAATTGTTTATTATTTTTTCTGTCATCCCTGTTGTATGACGCTCTTTTTATTTTTATCTATGTATCATTTATATTGCTTGACTTTATGTCTCGGTGTATGGCCTCTGTGCTGTAATGCTTAAATCTATTGTAAAGTGAGTATGTAGCCTACACGAATTAGCAGTTAAATTAGTTTCAGTACAAAATCGTAAAGCTGTCTGTATTAACAAAACTTGTTGATGTTCAGGTCCAATAGGTCGACGCTAGACAATGATGGAGGAAGAAAGGACCATTTCTTGGGGAGAGGCCTGTGACCTCCAAAAAAAATAAATTTAATAGCTATCATTAGCGACAGCAGCATGGTTTCCTAAATCACCATATTTGAAGCCCTGTCCTCAAAAGTTGCCCTGAGACAGGGATCTGTAATCAGGGGATACAGCGTGGGAGGCGAGTCACTTTGGAGCAGGTAGGCTAACATTGCATTAATACCATTGATGTCAGCTTCTGCTCGAGGCCAATCGATAACTTTGAAGGGGTTTTACAAAATATGGTTTATTTTACTGTGAAAAAGAAGCTTAGAAGTGTAAATTATCAGAAAATAATCCACTTAATCTAATGATAATAATATATATAGATATCATAATAATAATAATAATAATAATAATAATGTTTATTTGCCTTGATATTTATTTCCTTGACTGGCAGTGTAATATTGATGTAATGTAACGGTTCAATGTGCTCGGTATAGGTTTTCATTTGACAGCACTACAATTGGTTATGGGAGCAAAGAAATAATATAAATAAATAAGATACTTTTGTTATTTTCTATAGGACAAAACAAGGATCACCCTAAATCTGTGGAGGGAGGCCGCCGCTGTTATTAAAAGCCAGTTAGAGAGGTCTGGGTTGCACAGCAACAGGTGCCTTTTAGGGGCAGATGTGCATTTCGGCGGTACATGCCAAGCAAGCCAGTGAAGTATATGTGTGACCTGCAATGTCGCCACTTCGTACCAGAGATGGGGACTCGAGTTAGAGACTCGGAATCAAGTTCAACTTAACGCACACAGTGACTTCAGACTCGACTTGAGACTCGAGGTGCGGGACTCGTGAACAATGTTTATTTTTAGGAAACGTCTGATGAGCTTGCTGTTATTCCCTCCCTCTGTTACCTTTAACCTGCCTACGTAACACGTTGTATCAGCTGAGCCCGGATACGCATGAGAGACAACAAACAGCGGCAGCTGCTGAGCCATTCATCATAAACTTTGGATTTAAAACTTCATACATCAAGGCCCAAACAAAGAAGCGCTGAATGCAAAATAGGTTAGGAACTTGAGGTTAGTGAACACGTTTAGCTCAGCATTGGCCATCTAACGTTAGCTTGCTGCTTGCTTCAGCTACGACCTACAGGAGGTTAACTCTTACTGTCGTTTGTTATGAAAAGATGAATGAGCGTTTGTTTACTTGCCAAACTTGCCGCTGGCTGCCATCACGTTAATTATTACCGTTGGCTAGAAAGAGGTTACAGCGTTATTGTTGATCATGTAACCTTACAGTTTGATTTAGTTATAACGTTACACTTGTTTGAGAGTCTGGAGGATGTGTTGACTTACAGTAGTTTGTAAGCCGTCATTGATTGCACTGCACATTACACGGTTGTGCTCTGTAAGTTAAAAACACCTGGATTGAATGCAGTAGGTGATACAACATTTGTAATAACCACGAGAGACTTGACTTGGACTCTAGCTCAAAGACTTGTGAGCACCTCTGGTTTGTATGTATGCAAAAGGCCGATTTACACCAGCAAACGAAGAGCCTAAGTCACACGCTTCTGCTTCCGGCCCATGGAACTTTATTTCGGAAAAAATATGTACGGTAGCCAATGTAGTTGAATTTAAAATATAATTTTGCAGGTCAAGAAAGTCGCAGTTTGTCATAGAACAGTAAAGTTACATGTAATTTTGTGTGAAACCGTTCAATGAACTACATCTTTTGTCTCGCACAATATACATCGGCAAAATGTTTGCGCGGTGATGCTACCTAACGTTAATTGCTTTCTTGCTGCTTGCTAGATAACTTAGTGATGTTCCACGCAGAAATATATCTCACCTGATGTGTTTAATCCAACGACTCCTGGTCCTTTTATCACATCATCCTCTCATGTAAGTCTTTTGATGTTAGCTTCAGTAACGTTAGCTTGAGTCATTGACAGAAACAGTTACGACATCACATACGTGACTTTTGGGTTTGTGCTCTTTGTAATTATGAATTTTCAGTCTTAGACCTCAAACTGCAACTTTCTTGACTCTAAAATTTATCTTTTAAATTGACATACACATATGTGTAATTCAGGGAACAATTTAAACGGGATCAAAATATTTGTTGTCCTTTGCCGTTGACTACTGTACAATATTTTTCCGAAATAAAGTCCCATGGTGGTCGACCGGAAGGGGAGGGACTTAGGCTCCCTATTAGAAAAGAAAAACATTCTCTCAGAATATATTTTCAATAAGCTAAAATCAAAGTAAAGATCAACATTGAAATACGTGGGATCATTAACTGATAACTCAGCATTTTCTTTGAATAATGTTTTTGCTTGATCAGTCTGTGAATTTGTTCTGTTTGGTTCACTCTTGCACACACTATTTTGTTTTGCTAGATTGTAGGTTGGCATTGGCTATTTAGCAAAATGTGATGTTAAAGAGAAAAGTGTTTAGAGACCATACTGTGCGTTTGTGTGTCTGTCTGGTGCTCTGATGATCACTGTGTGGTAATATACTAGAGTTAAAGTACCATCTAAATGACTGAGTTCAACTTTCCAAGAAAGAAACCCCTCAACAGCCAGAAGTCCCCTTTTTGTTGGTACAAAGATATCAAACGTGTGAATGTACCTTTTCAGTAAGTGCACTAGAAGGATTAGCTCATCAAAAAACCTGGACGATATTTTCTATTGACACTGCAGCATAAAATCACATTTGTACTACAAAATATAATAAACACAATCAATATGTGATTGTAACGTGAACACAAACGTGAGCGTTTTCCGATGGCTGCCGCAGCGCAACAAAGACTTTCTAAAGCCATCAAAAGACCTCTGTTTTTAATCACAAACTGGCATCTTTCTAACCGTTATCACATCTGTGTGTTTATTACTATGTGCGACACATCCACGTATTGTTAGTAGTGAAAATAGCAACCAAGTCTACCTCCCAGCCAAGGAAAGCAAACACCTCCTGTACACAAGATTCCTGCACAATGTGCCATGCTACGCCACCCCCCCGGTAAAATACCGGCAGGCCAACACACTTGGCCCTTTCCCGGGACTTGTACACCCAACAGTGAATGTAGAAACAAATCCCGGTCCACTACCCGTGCACACAACCAGCCTGGTTCTCACTCAGCCAACTCAACATGTGCAGCTAACTCGGCTACCGCGTGATTTTAATATTAACTAGGATAAAAAGAAAGACCGGAAACATCACAAACAAACTGATCATTTTAATCTGGTTTACTTAATTGGAGTGCCAACCAGAATAACTAACCCCTCCAAAACAACAATAGATTACTGTTTACAAATAAACCTGAAAGAATTATTAAAACCTTCAACTTCTTAACTGGCCTGTCTGATCATTACACCAACTTCTTTGCAAGAAAATGAACTAAAACAATATTCCATAATCGTTCCTTCTCAAATTTATTTATTGCTTCGTCTCATCATGACTTAATCCCAAAAAGCAAACATCCAAATCTGGAAAAAGACTTTAAAGAGCTGGATTGGGCCGAATTTGTTTTAAGTGAAAATTGCTTCACATTCCACTCTAAAGGTCAAAGAAGTTATGACATCTTTTACTAGAAAGGCGAGGCAAAGGAGAATAAATTAAATGAATCTACCACGGTGTAATAAAGAATGCAGAGGGGTAATGAAGGGATCAATTACTTAAACTAGTCGCATGAAACGGGTCTGATTTGGGAAAGGCAACAATTTATTTATTTACCTTAGCAAGAAATAAAGTAATGCCGTTACGGTCAATGCCGGACGAGCTTTCGGTGGTGGGGCTGCCCCTCAGAAGAGGGAGGGTGTTTATTGTTTTCTTGAAGTTCATCTCTGGTGGCTAACATGGTGAGTACTGTTGTCAGGGTGTTTCATTGTCTAGTCTTAGTGCTGACAGCTTCCTCAGATTAGATAAGAGTGTCCTGCTGGGTCTAAACAGCCATTCTGTCTGACACTCATTTCTTACTTTGCTTTATGTTCAGAGCAAATCCTGGGTTGTTTTGCCTTTTCAAGTCACCTTGATGATACATAAAATTAGAGCCTAGAATCCACTTTCTATCAAGCCCAAGCACAGTTTAGCTGGCAGCTAATGGTTTTCAAAGCCATGGTTGCCAGTCCATTGTTTGTGAAATTTAAATGATTGTTGCTTTTAATTAAACCATCTCTTTTTAAGTCATTAAAACAATTTCATCCATTTTTTGGCATATTACTGAATGGGCCCATTGTTTTGGAAGTAGTAAGAAGACTATAAGTGTTTGTAGCAATCCTAAAATTTAGTTATGCAATTTAATAAATTTATGAGAATTGATACCCAGTTATGAATTTTATTATTCATAAAATCAAACCAGATTCCTCGTTTCAGGGCAATTATATAATTATACAATTATTACTAGTGATCAGTTAGTTAATAATCACTCAATTATCTTAAATCAGTCAGTCAGTCTCATATCTAAAGGGTCAATTCTCTCGGCAGGGACGTAGAACTAGGCAACACACACAGCTCTTGATTATATTACAGTGAATTTATTCTCTAACTAATGTGATAAAAGATGGTTGGATACAGGGAACATAAACATTTGCTGAACAATGAGCCTGGAGGTTCGATTGTGGGAAGCATTTGACTCATACCGCCTAGAAGAGCTAATGAAAGTAAACTAATGCTGTGATTTTAGGAGTTAAAAAAGGAAAATATCTTGTCACAGAAGATGTGTTACTGCTTGCCAGCGGCCTGCTTGGCCTGTTGCTGGTCCCACGCTAGCTGCCCAATCCTGGCTTTTTGCTAGGGATTCTCCGGGGTTCTCCGTGTCTGATTGAAAACGCCTCCTCCGTCTGGCAATTCGGCAGTTTGCAGGTTTCCTTCGTTGTAGCTGGCGAGACCACGTGGCTTGGTCTGACCTCGGTGAAGTTGGCTCGACGAAAAAGGCTTAAAATGGAACTTGGTCGTTCCTGAATTAGTCCAGTGTAACTTAACGGACTGATAACTTTAACAAACAAAAGAAATAAAGAAAATAAAACAAACTGAAGGGCAGATCGATGTCTCGGCACTTCAGGTGTGTAGCTTCAGGCGAACAAAAGGCCTGTTTCGCTGGTCGACTCTGAGGGCGCTGCCTGGCGACGCACGCCATCGCGTGCCGAAGCGTCCAGTGAGCCGAGCAGCGGAGAGATCCAACAGCGAAGAGAAGAGAGACATGCGAGGTCGCGTGTCGCTATTTTGTTGCCTGGGGCGTGGTTCCCCAGGGGGCGTCTCAGGTTTCCCAAGGGACTGCCTCTCTAAACTTAATGTCTAAAAAGAAATCTATTTGCACGTATTCTAATCAAATATTTTCCACAATCGAACCTCAATGGTTGAACGGTTGTACTGTTCTAGGCATTTGGTAACAGGAAATAATTGTCACATTATTGGTCAGGATATTTATACATTTAACGGCATTTCCAACGAGGGCATGTAATACTTATTTCGTCCACTTGGGGGAGCTCAGGTTACATGAGGAAAGCTTAGATTAATCAAAGATCGTCTCTCCTTAGGAACCGGGGAATATTGTTGATTCATCCTTAAATTCAAGCTGGCGGTTAAGAGTATAGTAAAACATTCCTTTGTCATCATTTCTAAAGGAATTTTGTGGGAAAGTATTATGAACAAGCATTGATCACATCAGATGAAGGAGTGTCTTGCTGAAAATAAAACATTGCACAAGTAACTTTCTTTTCAGCACTAATATCAACAACGGATAGCAACAACAGTTAACATAACTACTCAAATAGAGGCAAACATATTCAGGTAACTAAAGATTTAATTAAACTTAATTAAATGCTTTGAGTCTTTGGAGACTGCACACCGTTGTTCACTACATGTTTTTCATAGATTTGATATGATAATTAAATGAAATTTAAGGAGATACTTGTATTTACTTGCAATATATCATTAATACCTCATAACATTTCCAAATACTGATATATATGTAACAAGATTGGGGTTTTGTACAGATCAAAGACTGCACCTGTTAATTATTGTTACTTACTGTTATACTGTAGTATTTTACTATTATTGTTGGCCTGTTTATGGAACGCGAGTGAATGCGTTTTCTTTTTGTATTTTTAAAATTTACTATTTACTAAGTGTGTTTGCTGTATATTGTGTAGTCTTTTATTAATGTGTGTTTTTGGTCAGGACCCCCTCAAAAACGAGATGGTACATCTCAACGAGTTAAAATTTGATTATAAAAATGAAAAAAATTTCTACAGTGGTCGTTGGTATTGTTTTATGATAGATGTATGTATTAGTTGTATAGTGGGTGTGCGTTGATGTCACTTCCCCTTCTGGAACACGCTGGACCGAGTGGCAAAACATCTGTTACCATGGCTGCATTGAGCAAACCAGGAGTAAAACAAGTGATTATTTTCTCAAATTAAAGGGAGTCAGACTCAACAGTGATTCTGACTGCTTACCAAGCTCCAGCTCTTTCCCATTTTAGATGCGTTTGTGTTTTAGCTTATTCAAGCTAACACTGCCGCTCGTCTTTCTGCCACTCAGTGAGCGTAACTGTGTTCTGTGACGTCACGCGCATACCCTCCATTGCATTTTCTGTGTGCGTGCCCAGATCCAGCTGTGCCTGTAGACCAGCTTTAAACACATGGCAAGGCTACGGAGGTGACCCTAATGGCTGCACACCAGAAGCTGGCAATGTTGGAGGAGGAGATTAAAGGCCAAACTGCAAAAGGCCAAGGAGCAGGTGGAAATGCTGCAGGCGTAGGTGAGCCATGCTTTGGATGGTAAGCGTTTGTGTTTAGTTGCGGTTTGCAGTGAGCGATGGAAGTTACACCATTGGCTGTTAAGTCTTTGAAAATGAATAAGAGTGTTTAAGTGAATTTTCTATTTCTCTTCTATTAATTTTTAAAGACCAACAGCCAATAGTGTAACTCCAAAATTCACTTAAACGCTTGTGAACTGTGATGGCACGGCTGTGGTAGGATTGGAACATTAATGCATTTATTGTGGTCCTGTCCAATGGTAGAAAGATTCTGGAGTCAGGTGATCGATGTATTACGGGTAATAATGAATGATCATATTCCACATTGTCCTGTGGCATGCATACTGGGAAAGAGAGTGGAAAATATTAATGCAATAATTACACAACATATTACATTAGCCTTTTTATCTGTGAAGAGGATAATTCTCATGAACTGGAAAATCTGTAAACCGGACTGTTTTAACAAATACAACTGGCTGAAAGACTTCCTGGACGTACTATTGATGGAGAATGCAGCCTCAAACCTTAAGGACTATGATAATGGGCTAGGGTGCAGGTTAACAGAATTATAACTTAAATTGGGGAAACTGCCTTGGTACTATAATTATTCCCGATGTCAATCTGTACAAAACCCTTGTAATGTCTTGTGCTTTTTGAAACGTATTTGTTTATGGCATAGTGTTGTTTCTGTCCTGCATCTTAAAAAATACGTCACAATAAACATGTCTATTCTTTTTTTATATGCAGACATGACTGACGCCGCCACACAGACTGAGGCAGGGAACCTTTAGGCCCCAAAACGTTTGTGTGTTCAAATTGTAGTTTCTTCGTGGATGTTCCTGTAGTTCTTTTTATAAATAAAACATTTTTATTGATCATCTGTTTATTGTGGTTGTCTGTTTGTTTCTTACGCTATGAATGTAGTTGTCATTTAGAAAGCTATAAGGAGGAAGGAAGATGGGAAGGAACAACCGTTGGGTGGCTAACAAATAAGCTCACGAAGTTACTGAGGAGCAACAACATTATTTATTTTGGCAAAATGTTTAATACAAGTGAATCCACCCAGGGCTTTACGGTAAGCTCCCCCCCAAGGAGAATGTGTGCTCCTGAATGAAAACATTTACGAGCACAATGAAATTTTCAACTAGGACTTTAAATAAAACAATTGTTTAAATATATTTATACTACGTGTGTGCTCCAGCAGGGGACTATGGAAGTGAAGACCCTGGTATCTGGAAGTTGGCCTGAAGTACTGAAACGTAGGTTTTGAAAATGTGACCCATTAATACACCAGCACCACACACACAACCTGAGCCACACTTTATGTAAACAGGTTTACTGAACAATATTTATAACTACTTCAGTAAAACAGACAGAAAACAGAACAAGAAAACATGTTTCTTTCAGGAGGTGACGGCTAGACGGAGCACATGTTTGCACCATGACATCCTGTCTAAGAACAAAACTTCATCTGTACACTGCAGAGACTCTATCCACAACCTGGAGGAGGAACTAGTATAAAATAAAGATTTTAAGTATAATATATTAGATAAAAAGTTTAATGTTCATTTAACAGTATACTGTTAGTGTTATTGCAGAAAATTGTCTTACATTTAATCTTAGTCTGTCCACATTTACTAGGGTTTAGGTCAGAGCTGTGAGATTGTTTTTGGCGTTTTCCCCGTCTTGTTGTTCCTCTCCTCTCCTGGAATGTTCATTAAAGGCCGAGAGAGGATCTCTGTTCCCCAAAACATAGAAACCTAGACTGTGTAAATGATGATGCATCCCTTTGCTCGGGGCCAGACGTCAGTGACTGTCTTAAGAAACAGAACCTCTGGTCTAGCTGATTTGTGTTGTAGTACTTCTGTTTATTCTCTTTTGTTAAAAAAATCTTCAAAGACAACGGTTTGTTGTTACTCAATTATTTGCTCAGCCCCTCACCAGGAATATAATTTCCACGACCGTTAGTACGTAAATATAGTAATTATAAGTTACTACACTGAACAAAATTATTTTTAAAAACAACACTTTTGTTTTTGCCCCCTTTCATCATGAGCTGAACTCAAACATCTAAGACTTTTGCTATGTAAATAAAAGGCCCATTTCTCTCAAATCTATCAAAATCTGTGTTAGTGAGCACTTCTCCTTTGCAGAGATGCAAAAGTGTCCTTTTATTGCGACCAGCCTAAGGCACACCTGTGCAATCCCCATGCTGTCTGATCAGCATCTTCACCTGTGAGGTGAAACTTGCTTCCCAGCCTCTTTGTTATTACATCAAGCTATAGAGCTGCAGCAGATCCACTAGAGCAGCTTCAACTGTCAAGTTTCATTCTGCAAGACATCTTTTTCTGCGAAAGGAGCAAAGTCCTGGAACTCGTTACAGAAACACCTTAAATTTGATGCTAACTTCACCACTTTGACAGAGACTTATCAAATCCTCTTTAGCAACAATTCAGCAACAAACTTGTACACGTCTAGTCTTCTGTATTTCCTATCAAATTTGTGTTTTGTTGAATGTTGTACTCCGTTCAGCACCTTTTTTACCTCACTGTTTTACTGCTCACAAAAGCCTTTTTAGGAACACTGATATTTCCATGGGATTTATTTGTCCCTATGAAAGAAAATAAAAATAAAAAATAAGGGAGTAGCGTTTGGCTGGAGCCAGTGCCTCAGTGTCTGGAGGATGCTCACCTCTTGTCGTCTCACTACATGTCCAGTGATGCACATTAGTGACGTGGTGGAGAATGTAGATCTCCTTAAGCCCGGCCACACTTTCTCCACATTGTGACCCTTAAGTAACATCTTCTTGACAGACCAGAAAACGCACCAAAAGGTCATATTATGTACGTTGGTGTTTTTGTCGACCTGCAACCCTAAATGATGGCAGTCAGTAGCGATCACAAATATCAGCACACCAAACTATTAAAGTCTTGACAGACATATCCTCAAACTAGGGATGAAACTGTATAAACCTTACATAACGATTACAGTGACCAAAATGGTCCAAACCAAAGTCCTTTTTTTGATACATTTTCAAACAATTTGATGCAACTCTGCGGCCGCACTGAAGGACTTGACAGACCTGCGTCCTGTCATCATCTATGTGGGCTGCATCTCCCTTTACTTGACTTGATTGGTTTAGTAAAAAGTTCAGCAGATATCAGCAGGATGAATGAATAAAAAAAGTGAACATATGCATATTTGCTACTATATTATTTTTATGGCATTACTACCTGCAGCACCAACTATACTGAAGGCTAGTCGCAATTAAACGTCCTCGTTCGAACATTAAAACGTCGCCGACAGGACAGCAAGCAAGAGAGACCAAAGAGATGGGTGGCGGTGTGCTTCTGTAGCGGCCGTCTGTTTGGAAGGTGAGCCGTCACAGGAGATTTATAATCGTGTCTTTATGTCAATGCATTTCTCCGTGCAGTTGTTTGTTTCCGGTTTATAGGGCAAACACCAAACTTCCTGTAAATGGTCTGGAAGTCCGAACCATCCAAAAAATGCTTTCACACCAGAAACAAACCGAGGTTCAGGTTGATCCGGACCGAGGATACCTCTTTTCGTCAGACAAAATTTCGTCTGTTTGGTCCGGACCGCGGTCCGTTTCACACCTGGAATTTTGCTTCGGACCAAACCGAAAAGTGCGAAAGTCTGGATCAAACCAGGTATGTGTGAAAGCCCCCTTAAATGTACTGAAACAAAACACAAACAAAAGATAAAATTGCCATTTTGTTTGTATAAACATAAAAATAAACAGCCAATACCTTTTGTAAACATATGAAAATCATCTAAGTGGCCATTATCAAGATTTTAAATTAAATAGGTAATGCAATGACCCCATGCACAATTACATGAAAACTAAAAGACTGATAGGTAACTGCAATGAGCCCAACGACTGACATAAATACAGAGGAGTCTGCAGCGTTTCTCCTGTTCTGACACTTTGAGAACTAATTTGACAACTGCTGGATTTAAATGAACAAGATATGCTGGTTGGTTGACTAAACAGGACCTTCGTATCCTGCAGTCTCCACACAAACCCAGCGGTTCATAATCCACTGCAGCCAGCACAGCTCGTTTGTTTTGTCCACACTTTGTTTAGCGCAAAGTAGAGTTTTCAGACCAGCGGGGTCACAGATCTCCAGAAATGGACCGCTCTCGTTGCCAGTGGTAAAAATGCAGCTGCAGGGATAGAAACATTGCTCTCCATCATTCCTCTGGCCAAAGGCTGTGAGGTCCAGGTGTAGTCTAGGCCATTAATGTTTTCTGTCTTAAGCTGTAGTTCAAATCGTTTTTGGTGGCTGGAAAAGTCTTTTGCCACAACCCCTCCTAGTGGCGCAAACAGAAGAGTCCTTGGATGGACACGATACTCTTTGTCCTGAGAGAGATTTAGTTCCTCGTCTGCAATATCATCACACTGTCATTCAAAGTTTTTTATTTTGAACTCTTCATCGTAGTCCGCATTTGAGTTTTCCTCCGTTGAGCTAACTCCCTTCTAACCGCTGCTATTCTGCAGCACTCAAACATGCGATAGGTTGTGATGATGCAGGTCTGAAAACCAGAACTGTTTTGCCATAAGAGCGATCACAGGTAAGGACCTGGGTGAACTGTATATCATCTGCCACAGTGCCTTTATTGCTGTACTGGTTAGCAGTCGCTGTCACTTCCTGCCGACATTGATCTGTCTGAGTTACTCTCACCGACGCTTTCCCTGCTGTACTTCTTTCTGATGCTGCTGCTGTCTAACAGATGCATGTTTGCCTGACCTATGAAAATAAAGAAGCTGGGGTTACGGTTAGTTAATCCTCCTCGTCTTTGGCTCAATGAAGGAGCCTCCAAATTCAATCATAACCTTAAAAAGATTAAAAACATTATTTTTTGCTTTCTTTCTTAATGCCAATACCATTAATAATTTGTTTCTGTAAATGTGTCATCCAAAGATGCAATAAATTAGTGCTCAGCGAAAACAATAGTTTTTGTGATATAGTACATTACTATAAAACAGATCTGGAACTGGCTTTGTGGCACAGTTGGAAAATCTCGACCTGCCGCTTTAGTATACCAGCAGGGGTCAGAGGCTGTATAACATACAATGTAAAAGCAAGCAGCAGGGAAGCAGGGTTTTACAAGGCGGTGACATACTGAGAAAAGCAAATAATTTAAATAAGGAAGTAAAATTTGTTGTTAGATGGCTCGTCTTATAAAGTATATTATTTAAAAATTTTAAAAAACAGGAGTTCTACATTTGTGTAAATAATATTTATGCAGCAAAATCAAGTTGTTTACAAGATATCCAGTATGTTAGTTTAATGCTTCAGTAAGTAAGAGTCTGTAATAAGAGACTTGAGGTGTACCAATCTTTTGTACATCTTTCTCAAGTTTCATCTCGAAAATCAGCTGGACCCGAACGTCAGACAATATCAAACTGGCCAAATTACAGAAGTATACTATAAAGTGGGACCATGTAACAGCGCTTAAAATTTACTTATGTATATAGAAATCTCAGAATTTATCAAAACTCATTCAATCAAATTTATATTTGTTGTCCTCTTATAACCACAACACTCCTATTTGAAAACAGTAAATATTTCTTCCTCAGTGGCAAGCAGTTATGCACGGCTTAAAACAACATTTTCTGTGCCTGAAATGCGTTCGGGGGTTACAACAAAGATGAAAAGGTAAGGGGCAAGAGCTTAACTCAGTGTTGAAAACTGATGGGGACATAGTGGCTCAGATTAGGGGTGTGACGATACACTTAACCTCTTGGTACTGGACCTGCTCGATACTGGGCAGGTGATCGATTTTCGCTGTTCTAGCTGTTTTCTGTCTTTATCAGCCTCTGCTGGCGACCTGCAGGAGCTGCACAGACCTGCAGGATATCAATCGATTCGTCAATGCAGGGTGTTCTGTTCTCAAGCTGTGGCCTGTAAAGCGTGGGAGTGCTTTTGGTTACAGGAATATTGCCTGTTTTTATCAATATTTCAATGTTTTGAAAGCTTTATGTTATTTGGAACGTGGTTGTGTGGAGAGAAATAATGTTTTGAAGATAACTCCCAATAAAAGTGAACATATAAACATGTAAATATGGCCGAAACATGGATATTCGCCTGGTGTATTTTAGAAAGATTGTTATACATCAGTTTCTTTTCATCAGATTTACAGTTACAGTTGTGTTCCAGGTGGATTAGAAGATATTCAGGTGCATTATAATCTACCTTATGATGGTTTTGATGGTTTATTGCATTAAAATAAAGCTTTTCACCAGGTGAAGATGAAAATATCACATTTTTCTGTATTGCATCTCCATGTAGTGTAATAGTAAAATAAATATGTTAATGTACAATGGATTTATATTCCTCAGCTTCTGACATTTCAAAGGAGACCAGAATTATGCATCTAGGCCTGATGGTTGAGGAGATATTACTGATTTATTTTGGGTTTGTAATTTTAGGTGTTTTGCACCTCCTCCTACGGACAACGCTGTATTTTGTCGTCATGTTTCTACAATAGCTGACAACTAACAAACAGAGCGCGTTTCGTCATCACGGCGTTCTTCTACTTGTATAATAATGTAAATAATAACAAAAAAACATTTTTAAAAAACAGGCAACACGCCTGCACGCACCTCAATAAGCAGTGGTTTACTTTTGTAGAAAACACAATTAGCCGTAAAGCAGCTTTGCTTTTATCACCCTTGGATTTAAATTATCTTTACTTTGAAAAGTCTTTCACACACACACACACACACACACACACACACATTAAGACTGGACACCATGTTCCATTTACAAATAAAGATTGATGAATGCGTGTTTTGTGTTATTGAGGAGAGAGAGACTGGCACAGGTTAGGTGTACTACGGTAACTATGGCAGGGGGTGATATTTTGGGATGGGGAAGAGAAACATTCAAAGATTTCGAGACGATTGAGGCAGTGCCAGTGAACCACCTGTTTGGACCGCGAACCATTCTGGTCATTCATTCAGTTAGTGAAGAAATTGCTGCACGTGATCTTTTTTGCACCAAAGCAAGCTTTGAAGCGGTGGTTCTATGTTCGGGGTTAGAAGCACGTATCGAAGCTTCGGTTTCGCGCTGCCATCACTTGTTAGGGCATTTATTTAATCCTAGAAATGTAATGCTTTTCAGGACTTATTTTTAGAATGTAAAATTTAAGACTTTAATACTTTTAAGACCCGGCGGGTACCCTGATGCAAGCATACCTGATTGAGTACTGCATACCTGGGTCGCTCAGCAAGGACACTGCTGTATCCAGCCTTGATTTGGCCGTCGTACGGACAAAATCTGTAATGGTTGCATCCTATATCAGTCTTCAACTCCTTCCAGGGGCCAGGTCCATTCAATTTTCTAACTTTGGTCCAGCCTTGGACCATATGGTCTCCTTGCGGCCTCCTGCCCACGTGTCTCTGATTACTGTGAAACATCAATGACAGTCAGTTACTTGTGACATACATAATTTAAGGTGTGCTTTGTGGAGGTTTACTCACTCGTGTTTGCATCCTGTGGATCTTCCTATGGATGGTGGGTCCAAAGGATGGAGGGGGGGGTGCCACGTTGCTGTTTTGGGCTGTGCCCGGCCGGGCTCCGTGGCAAACCCAGCCACCAGGCGAGCCCTCCCTCTGGGCCCTGCTCCAGACGGGGGCCCCGGGCTTCCTCTGGGCAGGGTCTGTCCTCCTCTTCCTCGATTTTTCATAAGGGGCTTTATGAACCATTCTCAGTCTGGCCCCTCACCTGGAACCACTTTGCCATGGGAGACCCTACCAGGAGCCCTAGGCTCCAGACAACACAGCCTCCAGGCTCACAGGGGCACGCAAACCTCTCCACCACGGTAAGGTGATGGTTCCCGGAGAGGTACCGCAGTATGTCTGAATGTAGAACCGGAACACAACATGCCTCTGCAGCGTTGCTCTTGTGTCAATGAGAATGCGATGCACCGTAGAACAGCTTAAAGTTCAGTGTTGCTATAGATTTATGTGAGCTTTACACCAATGTTTTGGTGGTGGTCATGGTAGTCATGGTCAGGGGGGTTTGGGGGCACATAACAGCAGGGTGTAAGATGCAGGCAGGAAGTGCGTACATGGAACGCCATAACCACGTAGCTGGCATTGTGTACAGGAACATCTGCCATGAGTATGGGCTGGAAGTCCCAAGGTCAAAATGGAAGACACCTCCTAAGGTAGTTGAGAATGACCTGTGGGACTTCAAGATCCAGACTGATAAACTGGTGATGGCTGACCAACCAGACATCGTGTTGATCGACAAACAGCAGAAGGCGGCAGCACTGATAGATGTGGCGATCCAAGAGACAGCAACATCAAGAAGGAGGAACACGAGAAGCTTGAGAAACACCAAGGGCTGAAAGAGGAGCTAGAAAAGATGTGGAGAGTAAGAGCAACAGTGGTGCCAGTGGTGATCAGAGCACTGGGGGCCGTGTGAGTGGCTACAGCAAAGAGAAACGTCTCATCAGGTTAAAAAGGACTAGTTTGTATCACTAATTTGCTTTACTAACCTCAGCTCCTCCAGTCACCACCGTCCTCTTTTCCCAACAACCACTTTTTCAGTTACGCTGCTCTTATAACAAAACCTGTCACGTAGACGTCCTTTGAAGAATGAGGAGAGGAAGTAAGCCAAGCAATGAGTGTTACCGTGCTCACATAGTGTGCGAGTGAAACTTAGTAGCGCATCATTATATTAATAGTGACTGACATTTTAGTAGCGGCGCACTGCCGCTGCAGAATGCATGTAGGGGAAACACTGACACTCTTACTTCGTACTCTTTTGGCACCTCAGAGGGATACACCTCGCTTCCCTCCCAAGCATCAGAAAGTACGGGCTGCACTTGGCTGTCAGCAGATTTTTTTTGTCCAGAGAGCGAACATGGTGGACTACAGGAACTGCTCCCTGTGTTTGGGGTGATCAGCCACCACTTCGTTCAGGAACCTCAAAATGCACAATTTAGGTTCACATTTATAATAAAGCTTATCTGCTACGAACAACTAATCAACCCATTAGCTTACATTTTGCAAGCAAAAATTCATTCAAGTATTAAAAACAAAACACACCTCTGTATTGTTCCATTCTGCTTCTCCACCAGGCCATTGGTCAGCGGTTGGCAGGGAGAGCAGAGGCTCCTTTCAACGCACAACTTCCGACACAACCCACAGTTGACCTTCAGAATGATTAGACAAACATGAAACTGTCAGCACAGCAGTACGCCTTATTATACATTGGGGACACATACGGCATCATTACTGTACCTTGCTGCAAAACTCTGAGCCCTGGTCTGTTGGCAGTCTTTTAGGTGCACCAAATTTGTAAAAGAAATCAAGTATACAATTAGTGACCTCAACTGCCGTTTTGCTTTTTAGTGATCACACACTGTACTGATAACCACCATCTGTTACTGCGCGTTTACCCACCTGAGCCATCCTAACAAGTTCGAGAGGCTCTGTAACCCGACAGAAATAGGGAAAGAAAACACTTGAGAATAATATCGCTGATTGGTTTAGATAGTGACAGGGTATGCCGTCGTTTCCTTTACCTCTATTGGATTATACTGGGTCGTTTCTTTAATATTCGCCATCTTTGACTGGCACTGTGGACACTGAGCAACCCAAAGTAGACAAATATTTAATCCTCACGGTAACTGACAACATTTGTTCAGTGATACATCCACAGAGTTTCTACATTTGCAAAAATCCACATTTAAGCCCCCTGTGCTCCATCACAGGAATGCACATAGGTGTATGAACTTCAAGTTATCACTTCAGTTTACAGCGTCTGTACAATTGTTGAAGGATTGTTCAACCTCAACATTTGGAAGGTACCTATTCACCCACGTCTCCATCTGGCGTTTTGATGTTAGAATTCGGTTTACTGGGAGTTGTACCACAGGAAATTATATTTATTTTCTGTAGTCCACAAGGCATATGCTTATCTTACCCTCACCTATTAAAGCCGATGATTATTTATTCAGATTATTATTTTCACTAAATTTTATTTGCACAAGTCAGAATTCTTGAAAAAATAAACCAAGCTTTCTGAAGCTTACTGCTAACATTAAGCACTGTTCTTTCAATATCTGAGTGTAAAAACAAAAAAAGCTGTTCATATATGACCTCTGTACTTAATGTCACTCACTCTTTGCTTTCCATCTTGCAGGTATCCAAAGTTGTAACTAAACACTGACTGATAGACTAAATAATCGTTGTCTTGTTTAATAAGTTATGTGCATCCATATAATTGTCCGGACTGGCCCGCACAGGTGTTGCTGCTCAAGGCGCCAGTTTCATATCGTGCACGCGTATAAACGCACGTTCACGCACGACGCGGTTCTCTTTTCCAGAGCTGCGGTTTGTAGAAAAACCGGTTCCCGCTTAGCTGGAGTTAGACAAACGTTTTTTATTATAGTAGTTTGTTGTATTTCACACAAAATTACAAAACACCGCCAGAGAAAAAAAGACCCAGCTAACGTTAGCAAGACAGACAAGCTAGCACATCAACTTGTTACCTGCCGACATCAAACTGGGACAGAACGCAAGTTTACCTGACTTATGTTCCCGCAATTTACTCACCTTGAGTTTGTTCCCTCTTTCCGTGACCAGAAGAATAGTTTAGCTTCATCCTCTCATCGAAGTTTGTGAACATAATCTCCCGCTTTGAAACGAGGAGGAGGCGGAACCCTACACAGCTAGCTAGCTAGTTAGTTAGCATGTAGATCCGACACCTGTCCTGCTTACAGGTGAGTACAGGTGCAACTCCATCGGACTCTGTGACCCAAAACACTGTTGCTTTGTTTCAGGTTAGCTGGTTGTCCTTTCTTTGGCGTTTCTTCGAGACCTTACTGCAGGTGGTTTATTTAAAAACAACAAGGGTTCCTGACGGATCTCTGCAGGGCAATTGTCCCCTCTCTAAGCCACGCCCCGAATACGCAGCTGGCCAATCACAGCGCGGTATAGGTCTCTCTCTAACTGCGCTCCAGTGACTGAAGTCTTGTAGCTTTTCTTTTTTTTTTGCTGTATTGTTCCAAGTTATGGCGAAATGCTGTTCCTGGGGAATCTTGTAATAGTTACAGCAGCTACCCAGAGAGGCTGAAAGGAGAAGTACGATTTATTCCTTTTCCAAATCCTAAAACAAATCCAGAAAAATATCGTCTGTGGATTGTTCCTAATGTAATGTTAGTTAGCTAACGCTAGCTAACTTCCTACTGAATGTAACGTAATAAAGTCCTGCTGTTCTGCTCTTTAATGATTGTAATAATAAATAGAGGCCTACCAGCTGTACAGGAACAGTGTTGATCTTTTATATTGTTGTCCTCGATCTTAATAGTCAGGTAGTTTACTCTGTGATCGGTCAGCTTTAGCTTCTGTCTTTATTTATTTTCCACACAGCCTGAATAAACTCTTCAGATGTATGAAGCAATAAAAAACAGTCTGCTTCTTTCTGAGATTGCTTCTTCCAAAAAATAGAAAATATTTCTCCGGGGAGTTCAGTAATAGTAATAGACCGACGCAGCACCTGATAAAGTCTGACAGTATGTCGGACTTAGCAACAGTAACTAAGGGGGCGTGGCTTAGCGAGGGGTCAATTGACAGTTAAACACAGGTTTTCTTGCAATATAATATCCATTACTATGTTTCCAGTGGTGTATTAAAGACCTTACATAATGAACTGCTGTTTTTATTACCTTTGAATGATCCATTTCTATCTACACACACTGCGGGGCCTCTTACATGGAAGGACCCCTGTTGAGCCGCCATGTTGCTACAGTAGCCCAAACGGACAAACTGCTCTACAGAGCGCGTTTCATCACTACGTTGAATATGTACGAAAAAGAACTAGTAGTAGTCTGGTTTATTAGAAGCATTGACTGTACGATTAGAGGTAAGGGCGTACTCACACTACGCCCGGCTGCCTTGTACCGGACCCGAGCACGATTGTCCCCACTCCCCTGCTGGCCTGTGCTCACAACTATCCGAACCAGAGCACGTTTACGTCATCACGCCGGTGTTTCCCGTACATTGATTTATTTGTGGCAGCCTGCCACAGTATCAACGCCGACTGCCGTATATTGATTTTTGATTTTTCTTCACTTGGCCTGGTATGTTGATCATTGTTTCCCAAAGCCCAAGTTGACGTCTTCAGATGTCTTGTTTTATCCACAAAACAAATATATTCCGTTTACTGTCATAGAGTAAAGAAAATAATCACATTTAAGAAGCAGGAATCAAATCATATGTAAATAAAACAACTGATTAATCGTTTATCCAAATAATTGGCGATTAATTAAATATTCGTCAACTAATTGATTATTCCATAAGTTGTTGCAGCTCTAATGTGAATATCAGATCTATTAACTGGTTGCCTGACAGATTTACTGTATGAGAAAAGCTGTTGCCCTCAAACAATGTCCACATAATCAGCTGACTCAGTGTTCTGGTGTAGGGATCAATCAAATAGACCTACAGAATGTGTGAGAAGTGACTTCCTGGTATCTTTGAAAAGTATTTTTAGTTTATGTGGAATACAGTACTTTATTTTGATACATAGCATGGCTTAGTTTTTTACAGTTTGATGTATGAATTTTTGCCCATACCTGATTGTAACTATACAACTATATAAAACACCAAAACAAGTTCTTCGAAAAGGACATTTATGAATAATAAAAATAAACCTGAAAAATAGGCAGCAATGGAACATAATTTTAAAATCAACCAGTAAGAGTTAGCAGTCAGTTAAACTGACTGTCTTTATAGTGGCAGCTGGACATTATCAATTACTTTACAGATAGCAAAAAAGGTTTAAAATTGTTTTCTGTTTCTGTCCTCTCAGGTCACCTGGTAAGCGTTAACAGTTAATTGTTCAAAGTTAAGAGAAACAGAATTGAGTTATTATCCAACACACAGCTGATACCAACCTGCTACTGTCAAAATCATTTGTTTGCTTTTAATTTAATTTTCATCTTTTCAGTTTAAACTTGTAAATTGTTTTTGTATTGTTCATTAGTGTTATACATGTCTTGAACATGTGTTTTGCCTAAAGTGTTTAATAAATTAACTTGGTACCAAACAGAGGACAGCCTAATAAAAGAGATATAATTAGTTTTGGGGATCAAAATCTAAATCTATTATTTGCTCCCAGGGAAATTGGTCTGAGGCCAAAGTTAAGGTTCATAACTTTATATTTTTTTAACCTTTGTACTAAGAGCGCTGATCTTGCACTTTTGACCACCAAAATGTATAATTGTCTTCTTTCCCTATTGTACCATGTTACAATCACATTGTGCATTAAAACTCGCATAAATCATATTTTAATCAAGGGACAACTGAGGAAACAGTTTCACAGTGTCATTAAAACCCAATTTCCAGCAGCTTAGGGTCCCACCCACAGTCAAATGAGAAGAGGCTGGTAGTGTGAGTGCTGCCACCTGGCGGTGGTGCAATAGATATCCTCCATCTCCTAACAGGAAGTACCCAGCTGGTGGATACAGGTTGGTACTTTGTACAGATCCTGGATTGCCAATGTACACATCCAGAAATGGGCCTGTGGCATCACAAAGGCCCTGCAGCAGCACTGAGGGGAAATACAGCATTTCTTCTGTGGCTCTGCAGGAGGAAGAATCCTGACGCGGCACCGGCAGCACAGCAGAAGGCCTCATGGTCAGCAAGGCGACAAAGTCAGTCCCGCCTACTCCATCGCTTCTGGTTTGGGGAAATGTATGGTCCTGCAGACTGTGGTTAGTGGCTTGTCAAAGATATCTGAAGTTACCCTGTAAGAGTTTCCCAGGAGACTAGCACCTGAACTTCATAGATCAATCGATGGGTTCTTTGCCAGGGCAGCATCTGGACCAGCATGTTCAGGCTGTTCCAAGGGCTTTCGTCCTGTTTAAAAAAAGTCATACTTACATTTATTGCTTATTTGTGTGTTTTTAATATTTATTCAGATCATTTCTAAATATGAATGGTCTGATATGAATTTTTGAAGTCTGCTAGAATTAAATTGCTGTCTAAGCTCGGCCCTGTTTGGTCAGGAGCTTGCTTATGCCTAAGAAGGTTTCTATTTCTTTCATTGCCTGATATGCAGAGAGAGCAAACGTCTCCCCAGGAGTCAAGAAGTTACTGTGGCCTACAAGATTACTGTATCACAGAGATAAAATGTCCTGTTTGTGTTGAAGTATGCCCTGGTTGCCAACTACTGATCTATGTGACAGATGATGTACAGGTACTTTGTGCATTAATGCACAGTGATGTTTGAGCACCTTACTGTACCAAGGCTTGTCAAACTGAGTATCAAAAAGACAGAGAGTAGGTATGTATGTGGCATGTAGGATAACCCATTTTTATTATTAGACTATTAAAACTATCAGCCAGTTTATGTCTTTTATGCGATCTGTTTGAGAGGTATTTGCTCATCCTGTATAAATCGAGATAGACTGAATATTAGAAACAGCTTTCTGTATAACAGCAACACAAACTACAGCTGACACAAAAAAATAATGCTTTACAAACTTAAACGGCATTCGACTTTTATCTAGGTGTACCAAGTGGACTGTCAAGTGTACATATAAGTGGATAGACATGTTTAGAAAAAAGCATAATGATTAGACAAACTTAGAGAGACATGCTCATGCATCTTTTCTCTATCCTCCATCGCATCCTCTTTGACACATTCACCTCCTCAGTTGGGCAGCCCCCTCTTCAGCTTCTTTCTAAAGCATACTGACAGCAACAGCAATCAGGGCCGGCTGTTAAAATGGTAATTTATTTATTTTTATTATATATATATATATATATATAGTAAGTAAAGTCTCACAGATGCAAATTTAATATCACTTAATACTAACACACTTGAAACAGAAACACAGCTGAAAATAATAAGAGTACTTACACATTATGCTTCAACAAGAGTGTTTAGAGGATGACTGTTGAATGATTGTTGATTGTTTTTCCGAATTGGTGTTGAAATGGAATAATCAAAAGTACAAACTATCCACAGATTTATCACACCCAATCATCAGAAGCAGACAAACCTTCACGTGATGCTTCGAAGGAAAGGACGCCTCGTTTCTGGGATGCAACCAGAGTCTACAGCACCTCTGAGAGCCTGTACAACATATAGGTGCTTTAAGCTAAATGCTAATGTCCCCATGCTAACATACTCACAATGATAATGCTAATATAATGTTTACCATGATCTCTATTAAAGTTTAGCATGCCATAAATTTAACACAAAGTACAGCTGAGGCTGATGGGACGTCATTACTTTTGCAGATATGTAATCATAAACCAAATTTAAATGTTGACCTCATGGTTAGGGTTGGGCATCAAGGACCGGTTCCAAGTTGAAACCGTTACAAAATTCTTAAGAACCGTGGATTGGATAAGACTTCATATTTCAGCTCCTGATTGAACTGCAGTGAGCATTTTACAGTCCATAAAAGTGTCACTTAACTGCCAGGAAATGCTACGCCATTGTCGTTGATTCTCCTTTTAGGTATGCAAAAAGCTTTATTGATATCTGCTTATTTACAGCAATATCAATGGACTTTAGCCTTCTATGATATTTTCATATCACTTCAGAAACAGCTGACATAATAACTAACGTTATAGTCTACAATAAACTATGATAAAGATTATCCCGTGGTAGGTGTAGCATAATAATGTGAATGTAAAATTTCTCTGCAGGGAGATATCCAAGGCCCTAAATCCCAAACACAACCCTCCCTCCAGGGGGTGTCTGCCCAATCACTTGATACCAGCCTGGTACAACATAGAAAGAGAATAATTAAGTAGTATTTCTTTTTATAAATGCAGCGGAAAACATTTACATTTACTCATTTGGCAGATTTTTTTATCCAAAGCAACTTACATTTGAACGACGAGATCTACCTGTAACATTATACAGTATACTACAAAGTGCAGCAACAATACTTGCAAGAGCTATTAACACATACTGCAACAATGGGGTAGAAACTAAGGGGAAGCAACAAGAGTTAACAAACAGTGCAATCAAGACAATCGAGTTGTAGGGAGATAGAGGAAGAGGAGCACAGGAAGTGCATGTTAGAGGTTAGGGGTTAGAGGCGTTAGAAGAGAAAGTGTTCTTGGAAGAGATGAGTTGGAGTGACATGCATCCTATTGGGTTGGTCGAAAACCAGACACACCGCCGCGTTCTGGACCATATGTAGCAGTTTGCTGGGAGAACCACCAGGACGGCAGTGCAATAATCAAGGCGAGAGACAACCATGGCCTGTACCAGAAGCTTGGTAGCATAGTGAGTTAAGTAGGGCCTGATTTTTTTCTATGTTGTATAGAGCAGAGTAGCCACCTGGGAGTCAAGGGCAACATGGTCCGGGACGGCCATCAATCATGACTCCCAAGTTTCTCACCACCCTGTTTTGAGGAATCATCCATGCAGATATGTCCAAAAGATAATCCGTGATCCACGCCAAGACAGTGGGGTTGACTGTGTAACTATCAGTGTAACCAACATTTAGCTTCAATGAAGAGCTGATACTGATCACACCAGATAAAGCTTGTTACAGGGAACTGTAGGTGGAAATACCTTTACTTGGCATTACTCTGCGGTCTGCGCTGCTTATTGGATAATCTTTAGTGTTGTGCTGCTTTCCGTTCATGCCAGAATTATCTCGATAACTGGGTGAAATTTTAATCCCAGAAAAATTAGTAAATGCAAAAAAGGCTGCAAATCTGACATGCAAATCACGGCTGGAATAGTGTTGTGGGGGCCGGTCTGATCCACAGATACTGAATTTGACAGAAACAAGTGTATTGGATTAGAATCGCTTAATGTTAAAAATCTCTCAACTAAACAGAATCCTCACACACGTAGATTAAATAAATGTAATACTTACAGATAATGTTTCAAAGGGTTTGGAATGAGGACAGTGGTATTCAAACAGTGGCAATTCTAGTTATGGTCATTCTGTCGTCTGGCATCTTAAATACCCTAATTTGATATTTTAGATTCACTTTAGCGTTGCTGTGGCATTTTTACAAATTAGCATAAAATAATGTAAAATGTTCATGTGATGCTTTAATCACAGTTTTCTGACTATACTGTACATACACTTAAATTAGATTTTTAATGCAAGCCTTTTAGTTGTCATTGAGTATTCTGACATTGTGTTATCACTATGTTTACCAATGTAAAAGGATCTGAATTCTTCTCCCACCACCGGTGTGTGAGGTGTACAAGTTCAGCCCTGCCCTCATGCAAACACAGGCAAGACTGCACAGGTGAAGAGAAACAACAAGGAAACTGTGCACACCCAGGACTATAAATAGATTCTAAAAAAACACTGCGTTTCAAAGGTTGTTTGACTCGCTTGTTTCTTCTTTACTATTTTTCTAATTTAAAACCAGTTCCCATTTGGAACAGAGTTTGGGGGGAATTGTTAAGCTTTCAATTTGTCTTATGTTTTATTATTAGTTTTGTTTGTTTTTTTAAAACTCTAAGTCTGTTTGTGGGTGTGACCGTGCTTTAAACTGCTGTTACAGGAAGTGATGTGGCAGGGATGGGCTAAACAAGAACAAGTGAGGGCTATCACTCAGGTGAAGACAGCAGCAAGGTTTAATTTTCATTGCATTTTCACAGTATTCAACTCAGCAAAATCTCCAGTAAAAATATAACCAGGAGAGATGGTGACTGAAATCCTGAGGAGGCTTACAAGGACTTCAGAAGGTGAGATATTCGGCGTCTTCTCATGATTTGTAAGAGGCTTTTGTGACTCTGTATTGATTAAAAGTAAAAGGTGCATGAAACTTAAGCGCGAAATTTTAAATTATGTAAATGTCTTGTCATTAACAGATTTTATCAATTGCTTTTCATTTGCTTCTATGTTGTTTCTTTACTCAGATTGTATTATCTCTAACTCCTGGTTCAGACACTCAGTTAAAGATTTGGCTCTGTTCCTTCAAACATGTCCAAATATTTGCTTATTGCCACAGCCACCTACAACACAAGGCGTTATGTCCATGGTTGGCATTGATTTAATTTGCATCTGACTGAAACACCCATAATGGTCACACACAATAAAACATGTCGTAGGCGAGGAAGTTCTTCACCGTTGAGTGAAAACAACACTCGCAATTTAACCTGCGGAAAATTACACAGAGACGTTATCTTTTAATAGGCTACATTAGAAGACACTGACACATGGATATTTTATAAGCACCAAGCAGTTGGTGCCGCGTCTCAGTACCACAGTCTGTAATTAACAACAACAACAAAAAAACAGGGATCATGGTTGAAAACAAAATCCAAACGGGTTTTGTCTTTATAAAACTGCTGACAACTAAAGTCAATGGAGCAGACAGATACAGAGTGTGTGTCTGAAGGGGAAAGCAAGGTGAGCAGATTAAAGTAGTTTGTAAGTAAACACTAAAATAAAGTGGCTTATTAAGTAGAAATATTATTTAATAAGTCTGGCATCAGGCCAATTTTTTCCAAGCCGTTACATGGCCGGCCAGAACAAAGTCAATCCTTGCTACCTCACCTACACGTCTAGCTCAGACGGTACTGCGCGGGATTCCTGTTTTCCTTTTTTTCTCCCTTATTAAACAAATTGATTATAAGGACACTTTTGCACATGCTCACAATAAAGCATCGCGCCAAGAGGCTTTTTTGTACATCTGAACATGATACATGTGCTACAGATATTTTTTACATGTAGGTCCTACGTGCGGCGGGGGCTGCTTTTCACTTCCTCTTAGCAGGTGGCGCTATGACTATGGGTGAATGTTGGCTTGTACATGTATTCAGGGCGGGACGTGTAAAATTTGGTACAGATCTGAGCATGCACAGTCAAATTACAACTACTTCCTGTGTCATGGCGAAGCGTGGAACTTCTCCGCCACGCCACGCCGTTAACCAAAAACTCAAAGGTTTTACAACATGGCATCGTCAATGTGTTAAGGGTTTTCTGGGACAGATTTGAAGTTGATATGGCCAACCTGCTAGAAGTAGTACATTACAAAGTAAAACGTGTCATTTCCTGTTGCCAGCAGGTGGCGCTATGACTTTGACATGACATATTGGCATGTGTTCAGGGCGCGACTCTTATTATACTTATCAAATTTGGTGCAGATGTGAGCATGTATACTGAAGTTATAACTACTTCCTGTTTCATGGCGAATCATTGCTTTTCAACAACACGCCAAGGGCAAACTGGTCGACCATTTGTACATCTTTTAATCGTCAATGGTTTAGACTACACAGTGAAAATTTGAAGTCGATTGGATTAATTCTCTAGGAGGAGTTTGTTAAAGTATGTGTGTAAATCGGCAAAAATTACCATTAAATCCAAAATGACCGACTTCCTGTTGGGTATCGCGCATCGCTCCAAGAGGCTTTTTTGTACGCCTGGACATGATATACCTACCACAGAAATTTCGTACACGTAGGCGGCGCTATGCGGGAAACCCATAAAAGTTTTTCGCCACGTCTGAATTATGTGCAAAGTTTTTAAGCATGTTTAGGCCTCCAAAATTGAGATAACTTTGCAGATAAAAGAAAGAAAGAAAAAAACAAATTCCTTCAGTTCCAAATGGGACTTCGCATGTTTCATGCTTGGCCCCTAAACCACTAGAGCCCGACCGATATATCGGCAGGCCGATATTACCGGCCGATATGAGCTAATAAGATCCTTCACTCATGACATTGGTGTTGCATAGTTTGCCCACCAGAGGACGAGCAGCTGCAGCTCCCCTGTTAACAGCACTGCCTCACCACAAAAACCACAGAAGAAAACAATCAGCTGACCACAGCCGGCCCGCAGCATGTTAAAACACGCAGAGGGCTGTGTTAGCGGTGAGTCGGTCTTTTGTCAAGTTAATTACATGACTTTAATAATTATAATAAAAACAGACCCAGTCACTTCTTCTCTCCTGAAAAAGCTTTTCACTGCCCTCTCCCGGCTTCATAGCAGCTCACAGCAGTTGTTGGGTGTTGGAAGCTGCTGACAGACATAACTGTAGATTTATTTCAGTGTGGCAGTTCTAGTGAACGGTCCACTTTTGTCCCTAGTTCATCACTTCTAAATATTCTCTAAAATCACGTAACGTTACAGCAGCTAACGCTGCCCGTTGCTAAATTAGCCACAAAGCTAATGCCGTGTTTATCAGTGGAGGAGCGCTAACGTTAATGAGCCGCTAAACTATAGTTTCTGATCTATTCTAAATATATCTGCCTGTCTGCAGTTAGTCGGCGTGTCTGAAATTATTAAACCAGCGCGGACATGTAAATAAACGTGAGCTAAACAAGAATCTAACACGGCTTCCTGTAGCTCGTCTCTGTGTGACGTTGCAGATGTGAAACGCTGTAGTCTGAGCCGTAACTGCTCTGGTTGTAGTGATAACGTTAGTTAAATGAAATCTCAAAGTTGCAGACAGTCATGTTGTATTAGAGTCATTCAACAGCAGCTCACTGCATCATAGACGGCATGATTTATATGGTGGTTAAAAAATGGTTTCTCGTAGCTTTGGTTGGAATTAAAGAGTGCTGGTAAAGGGATGAACAAGATGTGAATATGCTACATTGAAATTGTGGGAGATTATGTGTAAAGTGAAAATACACATGCTTATTCTGTCTCTGTTTACAGATGTTGCCCCTTCCAGTAGCAAATATTTATGGATGTGACTGTTTACATGTTCACTTTTTGAGACAAAAATCCATTTTATAAACATAATCCATTTAGGAAACAGTTTTATAGCCCACATACATACCAGCTTTCAATATCTGCCTGTTCTGAGTGTAGTTTATACAGTAAAGGGGTCTACTATCCAAATCATTCTTAAAATCCAAATATCGGCATCGGCCCCCAAAAACCCATATCAGTCGGGCTCTACCCACCACCACAATTACATTGTCATTCTGTGGGATTCCAGCAGCCTAACCTGGAGCACGTTTTATTTTGAAATGTGCGAGAGAAGGCCCTGTAACCTGCTGCAGTTTGGAGATAATTAAAGCTATTTAATAGTCAGTGTTTTGTAATGAACATACAGTTGAATGGATCCCAGTCAGAAAAGCAAATTCTAATGGGGATCCTAAGAAAGATAAAATGTTTGTGTATGCTGTCAATTACAGTTTTTAGAAAGAAATTAAATCGGAATCGGCAAGTCAGACCTTTACAAAATCAGTAGTCTGAATCGGCCAGGAAAAATGCAATCTGTGCATCTCTAGTTCTTCTCTCTTTTCTTTTTATTACTTAAACCAGTTCCAGGCTTTTTCATTGCTGCCTCTATCTCCAATTTGGTCAGTGATTGAAATAGGTCTGCTGCCTATTGACGGCAATATTATTCCGATGGAATAAAGGTTGCTTGAGGATCAGGTTCTGGAACAGGAACAGCTCTTTTCAAGTCCAGCCACAAATTGTTAATTGGATTGAGATCTGGGCTTATGTGTAGCTTTTGCTGGATGCTTGGGGCCGATGTCTTGCTGGAAAATAAATCTTCTCCCAAGTTGTAGTTCTCTTGCAGACCGAGTCAGATTATCCTCCAGGACTTGGCGATATTTTTCTGCATTCATGTTACCCTCTACCTTTCCAAGCCTTCCAGGGCCTGCTGCTGCGAAGCATCCCAAGAGCATAATGCGGCCTCCACCATGCTTCACGGTGGAGATGTGCAGTGTTTGGTGTTCGCCAAACATAGCGTCTAGTCTAATGGCCAAAAAGCTCAATTTTTGTCTCATCAGACCAAATAACCTTCTTCCAATTGACCTTTGGGCGAATTCCAGATGAGATTTCATATGAGCTTTTTCCTCTTTGACACTCTCCCATACAGCTTCGACTGGTGTAGAACCCGGGCAACAGTTGTTGTATGTACAGTCTCTCCCATCTGAGCCACTGAGGCTTTTAATTCCATCAGAGCGGTCGTAGGTGTCTTGGTGGCCTCCCTCACAAGTCTTCTTCTTGACTTCTGTTGAATTAGGTCAGTCACTTTTAAGGAGGTGATAATTTTTGCAATTATCTTCTTTACCTTTTATATTTTTAATTAACTGACAGTTTGTTAAAGTCCATTTTCACTTTGATATTAAAGAGGGGTTTTTGTAAATTCTTGTCAAAAAAGCCAAATTATATTGACCATGATTTCATGTATAAGAAAACAAAAGTGTGAAACATCCAAGGGAATGAATACTTTATAGGTATTGTATGTATAATTATGATGAGGGGTAATTTGTACCTATAATTTTTTTTGAATTTTGATGCATTATGTGCAGAAGTTAGTTGGTCATCAGTTACGATCCTTAAGTGCATTGTTTTTTGCATTTAGTTTTCACCTCTCATGAAACGCCAATGGTGCGATATCTCTGACATTTCTTTAAACATTGACATCGTCTTTCTTGGGGCAGTATTTCCTCTTTTCAGTATGTTAAACTTTTACCCAACTGTTTCATTTTTAGTTGATCCAAAATGAGTCATTCAACAACAAAGCCACCACCTCAGATTGAAAACTGGACCAAGGAAGACGTCCACCAGTGGCTGATGACAGAGGTCAAAGTTCATGAGACTTGTGCAGACAGATTCTGTGAAGAGGAAGTGTCGGGAGACATTTTAGTTGTTTTTGAAAAGACAGACATAGTGGACCTGGGAATAAAACACGGTCCTGCTGTCAAAATCACATCTTATCTACAACATCTGAAAGAAGGATCACAACATGAATCACAGTTCCCAGCATATGTGGAAAACTGGACAAAGGAACAAGTGACCCAGTGGTTACTGCAGCACGTGAAAGTATATAGCAAATATGCAGAACGGCTACAAGAGGAAGACGTATCTGGAGATTGCCTCGTTTGCTTCAAGAAGCAGGATTTTCTGGACCTGGAAGTGAAAAGCGGTCCTGCTGTAAAGATTCTGTCAGAACTCCGTCAGTTAAACAAGAAACCAGAGCCGACACTGCAACCCATCCTTCACACCAGCACAGACCAAAAAGAGACTCCAAAACCCGCTCAACCGGAAGCTAGTCTGGCTCAGGACATAGCAGCCAAACAGGCTGAATCGTGTAACACGATTCAATCAAAACCAGTCAAAAAGGTGGAAAATGAATCTGAAAAGGCTCTGCAGCTAATTAAGAAAGCTTCAGAGAAGCAGCCAAAGCCACAGAACATGGGGGCTAGGAGAAAAGAAACAGTTGTGGTAAAATTTCTCTGTTTTCTACATTATAGGCTAGTATACAAAATATTATTGTATCCAGTCTGTTAATAGAGCCTTTTGATATGCAAGAAAAATCTATTTTGTTAGTGCAGTTTTAGAACTTATACAACTTAAAAGAATTTTTAAATGTAGACATTGATTAAAGTGTTGTTTACTAAATATTTACTTCTGTTTCTTCCTGTAGAGCACAGTCACATCCAAGATCACTATGGAGATCCATGAAACTCTCGAGAACCTTACAAAAGAAGACCTAAAAAAGTTTCATTTCTACTTAAAATTACACAAAAAATCTAAGGTTAAACCTATTCCTTGGTGTAAACTGGAGGGCAAGGACACCATGGACACTGCAAAGATGATGACTGAGCACTATAGAAGCAAGGAAGCTTTACAAGTCACAATTGACACTCTGAAAGAAATCAATCAACGTGAGCTTGCATGTCAGCTGGAAAAGAACATGGGTAAGACAACCTCTACCAACATGTATAATAACAAACATGTAAAATAGTCCCCAACAAACGCACTATTTCCTCCTGTTTGCTAGATAAAAACTACAGCGACCAGCTGTTTTAGGAAATTACTGAGACTTTTTAAACATGAAACTTATTATTATATTTGTGAGATAGATTTACATCTTCATTAGGAGCCAATGAGCTTGGAGCTGAGAGCCACAGACAGGAAGTCAACAAGTCCTCTAACCTAAACGACAAAACGGTTGTTTATTTATGCCTCCCAAAACAACACATATGATCGTTTACCTACAGGCGACCGGACCTTAAATACATTAAACACGTGGTTTACGTTGTGAAACTGTCGCAGTTTGGTTTAGGAAAGCGTTTGGGTTAAAGTCAGTTAATTACGTCATCTGACGGAAGTCACAGAAGTTACATGACGGATGTCAGTAAGGCTATTTAACTTAAAACTAAAAATAACTTATTTTAAATTAAAAAAAACATTTGGTTTTACAGTAAAAGTCTGGGATGTCACCCATCCAACCTCCTTACGCAGACTCTCTCACTATTTACCAGTATCACTCGAAATCGCAGTCACAACAAATGTTAATGTGGGTCATAAAAAAGTGCTGCACAAATAACCTATCTTGTCGCTTTTTTGGTGAGGAGTCTTAAACATATTGAGAGACGGACAAACACATTGTTGTTTTTCTCCTTTGGATTTGCTGGCAGTAAGCATCACCAGTCTTAACCTTTAAAGTTCAATAGATAAGTGTTGTATTTTACTTATAATGCATTTATTTCACTGCTCATACAGGTCAACCGGAGCAGCAGTGTCTTCCAAACGAAGTTTTGAAGAAAGAATCTAACCAGGGTGACAAACTAAAGGATTTATTAACGTGTGGTGGGAACCTGCTGGACACTTATAACAGATTTGTTGTTGTTGTGAACAAGAGCAGTCCAGGACAAGTGCAGTACCTGCAGTTTTTGAGTAAGCTGAAACTGTTCTGTGTGTTAGACTTTGACCCTAACTCCACCGCTCCAGGTGGAGTGTGTCATTCCTACAGAGAGTCAAGGATGGCCAATCTGCATAACCCATCACAATATCAAGGACAGACCGACTCCGTGATAAAGAACCTTAACCTCTGCAAACAGACCAGCTGGGTCTTCTGCAACGGCAGGCATGACCTTGACAACGACTCGAACAAGGAGCTGGACTATAAGAACTGGCTGAGGAAATCCTGCAGAGATGTAGAGCAGTTGGTTTCATTCATTTGCAACCCTGAAGTTCTTCTTCCTAGAAGAAGACTCATTATATTCCTCCTCCTTTCACCTGTGGACACTGAGAAAGACCCGGTTTTTGACACCTACAAGTCTTTCATAAAACACACTGAAGAGGAAAGCATCGTCACTCTCTGTGATTGTCAGAGCACGTATGAGAAATGGAGGGAGCTGGTTCAACAAAAGTGTGATTTTGACATTGACCGTCTATCCATAAATGAACTAACCCTAAGTGAGATCAATGGCACTATTATGGCTCTGGGACCAATCAGTCAGTCATCTGGAAGGCTGCTTCCCTCTTCCGGTTCCAGCGCTGTTGTCCTGAAACAGAAGGATGAAGATTTCATGACCGCTCTGGATATTTTGTGTCTGAATCAGTGTGAAAACGTTTATGATGAGAACAGCCCGGAGTTTGAAGCCTTGAGAATCAAAGTTGAGGAGGAATTCTACAGAGGAGGAAAAGTCAAATGGTGGAACTTCTACTTCTGTGACAAAGACAAAGAGAAGCCATTTGTCAAGCGGGACAAGTATGAAAATGTGAAGAAGATGATCAGACTTCAGTTGAAAGATTCCCAAGACATATGCGCTCTGCTGAATCTGTTTCACGATCCAGGCTGTGGTGGAACAACCTTAGCAATGCATGTGATGTGGGATCTCCGTCAAGAGTTAAGATGTGCTGTGCTGAAAGACAACACGCTGCCGAAGACAGAAGTGGCCGTCCAAGTCAGAAGGCTCATGAAACTTGAAAGTGAGAAACCATCTCCAGTTTTACTGTTAGTTGATGACTCAAAGGAAACCGAGAATCCTTACGATCTTGTAAACTGTATCGGTCAAGCTGTAGAGAATTTCTCTAACATAAATGTGGACGACTCACAAAACTGCAAAGTCATCATCCTTAACTGTGTTCGATCCCATAGCCCAAAGGAACAATACAGACAGCACGGTCCAACACAAAGTCAATACATAACTGCTTCACTAACAACAGATGAACAGAAGGAGTTTGAAAAGAAACTCAAAGAGCTCCAAAAAACTCATGAAAAACCTGAAAACTTTTACAGCTTCATGATCATGAAGCACAACTTTGACAAAAAATACATTGAGGACATTGCTCATAACACACTGGAGAACTTTGATATCAGCTCAAAGGAGGCCAAACTCTTTGCCTTTCTAGCCTTACTTAACACCTATGTGGCAGGATCTGAAATCTCTCTCTCTCTCTGTGAGGATTTCCTGGGAATGAAAAGTATACATTGGAAGGAGGACAGTGTAATGGACAGAATGAAGCCATATTCAAACTTTCTCATCATAGAGACAGTTGAAGACTGGGAATACAAAGGAATTCGAATCCTTCATCATTCCATCGCATCTGCATGTCTGGAAGAGTTGGAGAGAAGCTGCTATTTAAAAGTGAGTGAAATCTCTATGGAGATTCTTCACTGCGATTTGTTCTTCAGTAAAGTTGTCAAACACAGATTCATGCTCTCAATTCAACGGATGTTGATTGAAAGGCAGCGCAAGAAAGATGGAGATGAGAGAGAACTATTTTCTCCACTCATAGACAACATCAACAGCAAGCAAGGGAGACAGACTGTCCAAGAAATCTTTGTGAAAGCATCAACCAGGTTTGAAAAAAGTGCATCTATTCCTCAGGCACTGGCAAGATATTTGTACATCAACGAGCGTGACTTCCCAGAGGCTCTGAAATGGGCTGAGAAGGCCAAGAAAATTAAAGAAAACCCATACACATTTGACACAATTGGGCAGATTCACAAAAGCAATTTAAAATCAAACAACCACAGAGAAAAGCAGGAGACATCACACAATCCAGAAGACTTAAACACAAACATTAAAATAGCCGATAATGCTATCAAAGCTTTTAAAAGGGCTCAAGAGCTGGCAAATACAGAGGATGAACCTGAGATGGACGCTGCTGATGATGAATCAGATGACTATCCCAGAAAGTCATACAATGTTTATGGCTACGTGGGTGTGCTGGAAATTGCTTTCCTGGTCTTTGAGATATTGAGCCGATTGTCGTTCTTTGATGAAAGTGACCCAATGAAGAAGAGGTACTTGCGGAGTTTTCTGCAAAAAGCAATCCCAATCACCAGCGTGTATAAGGAGGACAACGAGATCAACAACAGATACGTGGAGATCATCAAAGAACACACGCAGTTTCTCCAAAATCTGAAAACTGAAGTAAAAGAAACGTTTGAAATCCTCGACTGTTACTTCACGTATATAAAAGCAAACAGTTCAGAATTCGATTCAAAGAATCGTTGGACTGTCTGTGGTCTTTTTAAAAGGTATGTAAATCTTTTTTGCACTGGACCAGATGAAATGAAAAAAGAACAACAAAACAATCCTAATCTCAATTTGAAAATGGATATTGAAGAACAAAGATCGTTTCTTGAAGAGAAACATGCAGATACATTTGTAGGGATTCTTCAGCATTTGGACAGACCTGCTGAAGAGATTGAGAAGATCACAGAGTGCTATGCATTCTTACAACAACAACAACTCCTCAACAAAAAACAAAAGACAAAGGAAAAAATCAATTACATTTTGTCAAACATAGTTCTTTTCATTTTGAAACCAAAATCTAAACATGTGAAGAGTTACAGCAAACTCTCTGCTCTCCTGCTGGAAACACTGCAAGATGTAGGACTTCGGTATCCCTTCCCAGACCCGTACTACCTGGCTCTGCTGTTACTGTGGCCAAGTCCTACTGAGGAAAACACAGAAATTGGGACCTACGTGAGAGCAATAAGAAACTCATCTCGCAAGCACCTGGCTCTGTTTCCGAAAAGGAGCACCGTTGCCCACCTCTACTTGGGGAAAGAAGAGGGACTCAAGAGGCTTGTTTCTAAACCCCAACTAGATGAGAATTTTAAAGAGATGCGCCGTGATACTTTGGCACAACTCTGGCGGAATGGAGATATATTTAAGACAAAGCGATTATCACCGCCTTCATCGAGTCAGTGGAGCCATTGAGCAAGGAGAGGTGTTTGCAAATTATGGAAAACTAAAATTCCCCGTGCGTCCAGCTCTCATTGCTGGTATAACAAGTGGTTTCAGCACAGAAAAGGTTTCTTTCTATCTCGGTTTTGCTATTAACGGACCCCTTGCTTATGATATCCAGTATGAAAACTAGGGTGGGTGAAACAAGTGCAACACAACACGTACAGTTTGAAAATTAGGTGAAGCAGCCCGTGACTTACTTCCGTGCTGTAAGACAGATTCCAGGGTTAAATGCCAATCCTGTAGCTCTAGCTGTATATGTACAAATGTTTTTATAAACTTTTATAAACCTCTCTTATCCCTTTTCCATTTGTTGACTGTCACAGATGTGGCACATTCACAACTTATGAAGTCCAGTATGAAAACTAGGGCAGTTGATCGTACAAACAAGCTCAACACAAGCGCTGAGACACGAACTGTACAGCAAGAAAAAAATAGGTGCAGCAGCAAACGACTCACTGTGATGGAATTTCAAACACAAAAACATGAGCAAATGATACGCAAGACAGAATCAGGGTTATATGCAATCCTGTAGCGCTAGCTGTATATGTACAAATGTTTTTATAACCTTTTTATGATATTTCATCTTTTACATTTACTCATTTAGCTGATGCTTTTATCCAAAGCGACTTACACTTGCTATACATGTCAGAGGTCGCACGCCTCTGGAGTAACGAGGGGTTAAGTGTCTCGCTCAGGGACACAATTGTGGATGGGTAACAGTGGGGGATTGAACCCGGGTCTCTCACACCAAAGGCAGGCGTCTTATCCATTGCGTTGTTTCTTTATTATCTGCCCTAAACATTTCAAGTATTTGTCTAGAGATATGGTAAAAATAATGTCTCAATGTGATGTGAAATTACATATTTCATTGGAAAATGTTACATTTTCTTGGCGGAGGAGCCCAAACCCCCCACCCATCTGACCATGACCAACACCACCAAAACATTCATCTGAAGCTCACATAAAATTGGGAAAGTGACATTTGAAGCTATTCTAATGTTCATCGCATGCTCATGGACACAAGAGCACTGCTGCTGAGACATGTTGTGTTGGGGTTTTATCTTCAGACATACTGCGCACTACGCGCACAAAAACAAATAGCTTCACCTCCGCTGCTACAACTCCATCCTAGGGGAAACACTGGCACGTCTAAACATCATACATCCAGCAAAGAGATCAAGAAGCTCTGAAGCTCCCACATCCCAGCTGAGAACGATAAAGCACTCAATTTATTTTATTTTATGTTTGGCTTAACATTAACATTATTGGAGAAAGATGAGTGAAGGTAACCAAATGGGATCAATATCTTCTGATCTTGTGTGAGAAATGTGCCTGATTGTTGTGGACATCATTTTCTATAGAAAAAGATTTTACTATCGTTTGTCAGTTTTACATGTTTTTATAATCATAAACTATGCAATATAAAAATCCTATCTTGTGTACTGTCTTAATTGTTGTTAGTAGTATTTAATTATTGTAACCTTAAATTGGTAAACATCTGTAGTATGAGGCTCTGTGACACAGCGGCGTGGTGGTGTGTCAACCTGTGTATTTCTGTGGGCTGTCAACAGCTCTTTAACAAGGTCTAAAATCTATTTTTCAATTCAAGCCTTGAAAAATCTATAAATTGTCTCAATTGTCTAGTTTTATTTGTGAGATCTTCTAACAAACATTTGATCTATTTATACATTCTTGTAATTTTCAGCAGCGGTATAAATCTAAGATTAGTAGTGACATGGAGTGATTAAAACATCAAAATATTGTGTATACAAAATGTAGGCTCTGCATAATGTATGATATTATTAGTAGTATAATATTAATTATTATTTTAATTAATTGCATTTGTCATGTGCTTGTGGTTCCTTCTTTTTTGTTTCTCCTATATGCATGAATTATGACAGCCGCTACTAAAATTTCACACAATCACTATTATATCAATGCACTACTAATTTTCACTCACACACTCTACGAGCACGGTAACAACAAAGTAAAACTGATTATTTGAAATGCACCTGTCCACAGCTAATTTTCAATTAGTTTACTCTGCAGGAGCCTGTAATACATTTCGATCAGACAGTCAGCCCCTTCAGTGCCTCGGTCGTGAAGAAAGTAAGAAATGTAAAACAAAAAGTCCCAAGCATACAACACATAATAGAGATAAAATAATTTAGCCATAAGGCTCTTCTAGACTTCCCAAATGTTCCTGGATTGAATGCATCAAAGTCTTATAGTAAAGAGTCTCATTCCAGGGCTTTTTGTGACGCTCATGTACAGTTTTACTATTGCTGCTTTTGCAATGATTGTGTATAGGGAAACGCCTTTTGGGTCTGTGTGCATGGGATTTATTGACAATGTAATTAGATATAATCATTAATAGGATCGAATCATCTATGTTAAGTCCTAATTTACACAGTACAGTACTGACCTTTGACCTCCTTACCGTTGATTTTAGGAATCTTTGTGTTGTCTTCACTGAGTAGTGGATAAAAGCATCAGCTATAACGTACCTGCATTTAAAAACAATTTACACATTCTCCAATCAGACATAACAAAAAATCTTTGTTTTAAGAATCATCCCTCAACAATAATGACTTGATAACTAACAACCTAGCTTATGCACATATTAATATTAACTTGACCAAGTATAGCCAAAGGGCTGAGGTAACTATGGCTGGCTTTAGATTAAAACTAGAGACTGTATATATATATATATGGTTTTCATGGTAAGCATAGGACATTTCCTATATTAGTATTGTATAATATACCTAATGTTGAAAATAAATAACTAGTTAACTAGAAACAGCTCAAAAGTAGCTTATCAACTGCCTACTGTACAGTGAGGAAAATACTTATTTGAACACCCTGCTATTTTGCAAGTTCTCCCACTTAGAAATCATGGAGGGGTCTGAAATTGTCATCGTAGGTGCATGTCCACTGTGAGAGACATAATCTAAACAAAAAAATCTAGAAATCACAATGTATGAAAGTGTAGCATTGGCATTGCAGTAGCACCGAATGACTGCTAAAAGGGTAATTATCTAGAGTAAGTAAGAATTTAATATCACTTAACAAACAAACATAGCTAACAGCGCCCTTTTATAAAATGAAGAACATAAACTACCGGATGTGAAATGTGTGGCTTGGGATATTTGGGAACTGCACCGAGTTATTAATCACAACACGTAAATGAGAGTAATGCTGCATTCATGTGCTCCTCGGATGGTTCCATTTCCAGAGTTGGAGGTCGTTCTTACGACTTTAGTGTGTTCATGAGCTTTAAGTCATAATGTGGAAACAATGTGGACGTTTTTGTATAGCGTCTGGGTAGTGGGTGTTATGTGATGCTGCTGTCCAAGTACTATGATGTCGACTCGGCAGGTCGTGTACCAAAAGTTGTTGTTCCAACTCGACGGGGCATTCAAGTGAAATTTTCCAGTCGGGAACTCATTTTTACTATTTTTCCTACACTACACACTAACTGCAGGTTAACTGCTGAAGGAAAACGTAAATGTCAGTTTAGAATCTCGTATTGTTATCATTATCTACCATCACTTCTATTGTCTAATGTTCAAAGACAATCAACCAATGGTAACTCTTGCTATTTAACACAAGTTTACACTTAGTGCTGTCTCTAGGGTTGTCGCAGTGAAGTAATTTCCCCCGCGGTAATTTGTTGTGGCTCAACATCGCGGTAAACGGTATTATTGCCATTTTTGGTGCCATATAGCACAGCAGTGTGTGTGTGGATCTGTGAAATCTGCTGCAGGCATCCAACACACTACACTCATTATTTAGTGAGCTTCAAATGAAGCTTACTGTTCAAACAGTTTGTCCTTCAGTATCTCAACATTAGTCCACTGGGGCGTTTCATTTACCTCAGGAGTCAGAGGTCGGAGCTGGGAATGACGTCACACCCCGAGTAACAAGTCAATAAAAAGTTGATTAAAGAAAAACGCATTGTGAGTATTTGCTCATACTAAACACAGGATTTCATTTCAGAAATCTGGTCACCTTACCACAGACAGCAGCTGGACAGCACTTTGTGTACGAAACTTTCCATGAGACACAATAACACAGAAGTGCTAATAAACAGTAACTACAGCTTTCGCCAACTGTTGATACTCAGAGCAGCCATCTTGGATCAGTACATTCCCTGCAAGTGTTCACACACACACACACACACACACACACCGCGAGAAGGTGACTTTTATGCGATAACGTGAATAAACACAATTCGCCATTACAACAACTGTATGAACCCAAAGTAAACATGTTGCTGTGATTTAATAGCAATAAACGGATCAAACTGATGCTGAAATAATTACAACATGATGCAGATTTGTTAAACATATGAATTGATGCTTTGTCAGGTCTGTCAGCAGGACAACAACTTCTAAAATGTTTTCTGAATGGAGCTCGGATCGATCAGGGCTATGCTATGCTAACTTGGTCACAGTAAAGTACAACGACAGCTGGAATAAAGTTACAGACACACTTTTCCTGATCTCACCAGTAGTTCAACCTCATTGTTTTCTTTTCTCCATGTAATGTCCAGTTTTGTGTGTTCTTTTTATATAAATACAGAGCTAACGACACTAACAACAACACTGGAACCGGATGTGCACGGAAGCTGCTGAGAAGCTCCAGTGAAGATAAATCCACGTTGTAATCCCAAAAACTAAAGTAAAAAGCTAATTTAATAAAAGCAGTTAACTCCGAGCTCCTCCCGCGAGTAAACGGTGTAGTTGTCAGAGCAGAATCTGACCGACTTCGGGTGTTTATTTGTCTAAAGGTTGCAGCGCTGCTCCCCGCTCCTCTCCCCCAAGTTTAGCAGCTCTCAGCCGGCCAGCAGATTATCAATCGCAAACAACATTCACAAAACTTAGATAACCAAAACAAAGTGAGTCGATATGAATAATGTTTCAGAAAGTGGATGAAAGCTAAATTATTGTTTTTTTTTATGTAAGTTACCGTAGGGCGTGTGTGTCTGCCGATGTACTCCACCTTGTGTTCTGGCATCAATCAGTAACCCCGGCACAGTTCTGGACTTTCAGTCGGTTTTTCAATCTCCATCACCCGTAACGATATCTGCAATCACAATAAAAACACAGGAGAACTTAATAACTTGGATGTGATAAAGTTCACGATTAAACAAACACAGTAATATTAATATTCAAAGGGAAATCTGCACACCTGCATCACCATAAACACTCCGCAGGCTGGAGCTGACAGGATGCAGCCGTTAGCCGGACCAACGGGGTTTCCTCCCCTCTGTACTGGGGCCGCCTAGCATGCTAACATTAGCCTTCAGGCTTTTTACCGCGATTCATTAAATAAAACATTTACAACAATTACAGTAAGACTCAACGCACAGGGCGAGTCGGACACAATATCAACCAACATACGACAGTTTAATCACGCCAAAGTCACAATTATCGACTTTTATGAACTTTTAAATCTTTTAAACGCAGTTCAACGGCAGCTCACCTCCGGCCGTGAAGGAAGCAACCGCCATTTTGATTTAAGGCAGCGGGAAGAAAGATGGACGACAAGCAGCCGAGATCACAACCATGAAGAAGAGTTGTTTCATTCCATATTCAGTCCTGGAGTCAGAGAAGTCTTCCTCATCAGAAGAACCTGCGGGGCTGTGCTGCCCTCTGCTGATCGTGAGGGGGTTTAAAGCACCAACATTAACTCATAAGATAAAAGTATTTCCACTAGTGTCATTTAAAATGTAAATTACCCTGAAAAACAAACCAAGAACCTTTATAAAAATAAATAATACACCAACAAAACAAAGTGGTTTCTATTAAAAGCTATCTGAAACAGAATGTTAAAATTAAAGGTGAGCTTACTCTACAAGTACCTGAAGTGAGGGATCTGGGGATAATTTTAGACTCCCAGCTGAACACTAAAAAGATTTACAAATCGATTAACCTTACCTGTTTTAAGATAATAAAATGCTTCACATTTGATCCCGGCTTGATGTTTCTAAATGCAATGATACTTACGGTTTAACTACCTGGTCCAACCAGTCAGTGATTAAAGGTAGGGCCAACTATTTTCACGATTAATCGACTAATCGTTAAGTCTATAAAATGTCAAGAAATTGGGAACAAAAATTTCCAGAGCCCAAAGTGACGTTTTCAAATTGCTTCTTTCGTCCAACCAACAGTCCAAAACCCAAAGACTCTTCATTAACTGTCATTAATGACAAAGATTAGCAGCAATTCCTCAATTTAAGTAAATTAAACCAGCTAATTCTTCACGTTTTTCCTTAAAAATGCCTGAAACGATTAACCGATTATCAAAATAGTTGTTGATTCATTTTTAATTGAATAATCGACTAATCGTTGCAGCTCTAAACCCGGGACAAACAGCAAGTCATGTACCATCACTGTCGCAGTTTAATAAAAGATTTTAAGTTTTGCAAACTTTGATTTTCATTATGTAAAGCTTGTATTTAAATGTTTAAATGGACGTGCTCCTCAGCCTGTCTTTAAGTACATTAAGACACTACAGAGCAGCGGCAGATCCACCAGAGCTGCTGCAAGTGGCGACTGTAAAGTTTCATTTTGCAAAACTTCCTTTTGCTCAGACGGCCTTTTCTGTGAAAGGAGCAAAGTCTCTGAACTTGTTACCTAAACACTTGAAAACTGCTGCAAACTTCGCCACTTTTAAAAGAGAGGCCAAGTCCTGGTTGGTTCAGCAACAAACTTATACTCATGTCGAGTCTATTGTGTTAGTGTCACATGTTTTCCATTGTATTAACCCTTTTTATCTTGGGTTATACTGTAATGTATTGTTTTATACTTCATCACTGTTTTAATGTTTTGTTTCTTTAAAAGCCCTTCTAGGGACGGGCGTTGCAAATTAGCAACTGCTAAAAACACTATTGAGCACACATTGGATTGCTGTTTTCAGTTTATCTGTTAGGTGCATCTGCCCCTAATAAAATAAACCATAAATAAATAAAAGGTTGTATAGATGACAATATAAATTTACATCAGTTTCATGCAAAAATTTAAAACCAGAGCTGGAGGAAGTATTTGGATTTGAAGTACCAATTCCACACTAAGTAAAAGTATTTAAAAAATGTATTAAAGCAGTAAAATGTCTGTTGTACTATTATATATCTTTTTCCTCCATTAAATTGATTGATTGATTGTAAAGATTCTGCCCAAAGTGACACCTTCACAACGCTTGTTGTGTCCAAATCTCAACGTTACTAACAAACATTACAGTTAATTATTCAGAGGAAAAGCAGCAAATCTTCATGACAGAAGCTGAAACCATCAAATGTTTCACAGGAAAAATGACTTCAACCATCAAAATAATTTATTTTCTCTCAATGAATTAACGGATTAATGGACTAATCATTTCAGCTGTGCTTAAGCGTAATTCATCACATCGTCTCTGACTTCTGGTACCAATGTTTCATTTTAACAAACATATTTTTAAGCTCTCTATACGTTTTGTGTAAAAATCTTAACTTGTAAAGTAACTAAATCTGTCAGATGAATGCAGCGAAGTGAAAAGTAGGTGAGTAGAAATAAAAATATAAAAAATAAGTAGCTTAAATTCTGAGACTCAGACTCATTTCTGTTTGTGCAGCAACCTTTATCATGACAAAAATATGAAAACTAATGTACAGAGCAGCATCATTGCGTGTCATTAAATATGACTTGGACACGTTCACAGAGGTCGCCACGACTGGTAGCAGTGACCACGTCTCAGTGAGTGTGAGCCGACGATGAACAGATGAATGCGTGTTGAGTTTCGGGGGAGCAGCTTGTGGAAATCCAGCTTCTTGGGTTTTCAACCAGCACGCAGTCCGAGCCGACGCCGGGCTCGCCGCGGCCCGCCGGCGTCCCCTTCAGTCTGGAGGAGGACGCTGACCGACCGTCAGCCCACATCCAGCGACTCGAACCTCCAGGCAGACCTGAGGAACAGGATGAAGAGTTAGAAACTGACCTGTATTCATGCAGAGGTTTCTTCATATCGGTCAGATTCACCAAACACTCAACCACACAAACTTCTTGTAAAATGCTCTTTTCTGTCTGAGGAATGGCACCTAATTAAAATAATTAAATGTGCTCTAATGCTGACTGCACACTAGATGATAATTAGACCAATTTGCCCCCCCCAACAATCGCCGGGGGGTTGGCGTGGACAGCATTGCTCAGAAAAGTTGTACTTGGGGAGCCTCTGACCAGAAACCTGCAGCAGCTAAAGAGAGCGGGCTGAGCGTGGGAAGGTTTCATTCACAAAAATGTCAAAATGCGGAGCCTCAAGTAGCAAAGTGCAGACAGAAAGCAGCAGATGAGAAGATTTTCCACGTTTACAAGCTTGTTCTACAGCACAAGGCTGCTCAATGAAACAAAATTTGTAGTTCCTTCATGCTACACACAAACCATATATAAGGTGTAGGCCTTTATTAAAACATGGTAACATAAAATAAAACAATATAGTTATTTATATAGCCTACACACACACAGACACGTATAACTTACACCCACAAAAGTTTCATGTTCACAATAGCAGAGTTAGTCGTCGCATTAGACAACCTGAAACTATTCAAAAACACTATATGGAAAAAGCTGAACTGTGAGGGAAATGTTTGATGTAGAGTTGGAAAACCGCCCACGACTGATATGAGATGAGGTCACGTGACAGCGACTACTTAATGTTACAGCCTGCAGTAGGTGATACTGTAACAGAGGCCTGCAGAAAGACTGAGGCAGCTGAGTGAGTCCAATAGCTACTGAGCTGTCAAGCTGCTGTGAGGAAACACGGCAACAACAATCTGCAAATCTAAAACAAACCTCAGCCATGATGGTGATGATGATAATACGGGGAGAAGAATATTCATTTTTCTTTAGGTCATTTCTTTATCATATTTAAAATTCATTCAGTTTAATTCTGATTCTTTTGTAAAACAGATGTTTCCTCTCTGTGGAGAGAGTCAGGCTGCGTCCTCATGACTCTCATTTGATTTCATTCGTAACTCACTGAAAATTCTTTATAACAGAAAACTGATTAATGCAACAAATTTTCTTAAAAATCACTCGTACTTGTCACATAAGAGCAAATCTTTTGGTACGAGCGGTTCTTGGGCGAGGCCTGTAATTGTAAAAATGTGATTTCATTGGTTCTGTCACTCGGGCGTTCAGCGTGTTGAGATGAAAGAAGCCGCTCACCGATCCAAAACGGCTTCCTCCCTGCAAACTTCCACAGCCAGGCCGTGTCTCTTCTGGACCGCACGCTGCTCAGGCTGCTGTTAAACCTGACACACACAAATGTTACCGTATGAGAGTCAAACACACATCTGAAGGCCGTGTTCACACATACAAACACAGCTACATAAAACATGCGCAGGCGCCTTAAATTTAAATAAGCATCATAATCGAGGCCGCTGTTGCAAATTAGACAGTTTTCTGCCCAGAAAGGCAACTTTTTATTTGACTGAGCCGGTGAAAATAATTATTATAATAATGCTGGAACTTTTTGCTGGAAGTCCACATAAAGCTTCTGAGGGTGTATCAACAGGCTGTTCCGAGGTGTTTACTGTAGAAATGCGTTTCATTTCCTGCCACCGCTGCAGAATAACCAAAGAAGGTAACAAAGAAATTTAGGTCAGCAAAACTGAGAAATAAAATTTTTGAGATTCTGCGACGACTTTCAGGGAAGTTATTCTGCAGCAGTCGAAGGATATGAAGCCTTGAGAGTTGGAACAGCCTGTTAATGTAAATGTAAATGCTCCGTACTTGTATAGCGCCTTTCTAGTCTTTTCGACCACTCAAAGCGCTTTTACACTACATCTGCATTCACCAGTCACACACATTCATACACTGAGCCTAAGTGCTCAAATGGAAACTAACATTCACACTCATTCATACACTGGCGGAATAGCCGAAATCCACCCTCAGAAGCTTTATCTGGACTATATTAAATATATTATTTATATTAATGAAGGCAGACAGAGCAGCTGCTCATCTGTTGATCCTACAGTGAAATAATGAACAAAACTCCTTCATTTAATTGTTAATTTTAGATCTGAAAATGTCTGTTTTGGTGACGTAAACGTTGTTTTTAACTTTGGCAGTTTGCTTTTGGAAAAAAAACTACTTAGATTTACTTACAAACTACAAACATAGGGGGCATTTTAAAACTTAGTGTAGCTGTGATAAAACCATTATAAAAACACATCTGGTCATTAAAATTAAGACTTTTTGTAAAGTTAAAGATTTAGAAGATAAACATGAAGATACATCGTCGTTGTCGTTCACAGATAAAAACTTGGTGAGTAAAATGTTATCATAACCAAAAGAAATGATGCATGCAACTATGAAAATAAGGTTGCAGGAAACCGTTCAGACGAAAGAAGTCGGAATGATAAAAAGTGTGTTTTCGTGTTCTTTACACCAGCGAGCAGGTCCTCTCGGCGCTGGCCCAGCTGGCCACAGACGAGCTGAGGATGTAACAGCGTCTCCTGTAGTGAGTCCAGCCGTCAGGACAGGAGCTGCTGATCGACTTCCCCGTCTGAGCAGACAAAGACAGAATTATCACAGCAGAAACAACCAGCGGTCCAAACTAATTAAAACGAGGCCAACTGGGAGAGAGCCGCTATTTACCGAAGCTCCATGACCGTTTTAGTTTGGTTTAATCTTCATACGGTTCATTTAACACTGTAAAACTTTAATTAATAGCCCAGGCTTTGATTTTGAACTCACCCGGCCTATATTCGGGACCGGCCTCGCACAAAACTCTTGCTCAGCAAAGAAGTGAAATAGGCTGCTATCACACTGTTTATTTCAACTAGTATGAATATTACTTGTATAAAATTAGGATTGGATATTAGTTAGGAATTATTAATTTAATCTAGGCCAACCTCATGCACAGAGAGAGACCGACCATGCCGGTAAACGTGAATGAATTCTACTTTGGTGCTCATGGTTCCTGTAAAAGTAACTTAATGTTTAACTTGTGCAGAATCTAACTGATTCAGCGGGTTCATATTTACATGCGTTTAAACATCTGTATGTGCAACCAAAGCAGCTTAGAAACAGCTCAAGCGGGCGACCCAGTTAAGCTGGAACTGACTGGTGACGTCTGTCTTTAGCAGAAACATCAGTGCACTTATCAATCCTCTATTCAATTGACAGCAGCTACATGAGGAAAACACGGGTAGTCAGTTGATTGAATCATTTTCATTAAAGCTTTGTACGCTCACAGTGAAACTAGAGGATCTGTGAAAATGTTGTTCACAAGTTATAAAGACATAAAAAGTTGGGAGATTTAATGTGATTTGAGCGGCTGTCTTTGGGGTTTGTGCTTCACAAGGAAGAATAAAACCAGAAAAATGGAGGGACTGTATTAACTACACCTTCGCGTGCACAGGATGGCGTCCACGCGTATCCTGCGTTCCTATGGAGCGTAGGTTGCGTCTCCAGGAATTAACGCTACGCAAGATGCAGTTCAGCACATGAACGTGGGGACGGTGTGTCGAACTGACCAGCCAGGAGGCGGCGGTGTGCAGTTGGTTTGCCAGCCAACATTAAACGCAAAAGAAGACGGTCAGACTTAAAAAAGGAGGTTTACGGCGGGATGTTTAGAATAAAACTCCTGGAGCTACTCCGCAATTACTGTTATGATGTCTCATTAAAACTACAACCTGCTCCAGTGTCGCCATGTTTGGTTTGTTTTAGGGTCGTCCCCGACTAAGGATTTACTTAGTCGAATCAGAATCATCAACTGTTGCACACGGGACTATTTAAAGTAGCCGGCTATTTAAAAACGATAAAATATTCGGTGAGATTGACAGTTGAAACAGGCTCCGCCCATCGAAGCATCGAATCTTTGACTATTCGGGGTCAGCCCGAGTTTGTTGCAAATTCGGAGGTTGTCAAGGAAGATGATCCGGTGTCGGCGAGGGATGATCCAGTCCTGATCTGCCCCCCTAGTGGATTCAGGTTTAATCCTCCAGGTACACGCAAAGAACGCAGGCTGTGAACAAAGCCGTTTGCGTCGCCGACACCAGTCTACGCCTCCGCATTGCTAAAAGGCAAGTACAGTATGTCCGGGGCTTTAGGGTGAGCTCTTGAAGTGTTTTGACATATTTAATAACAGAAGTGAAAGTCGGGTTGATTTTCAGATTGAAATGAATTGATAATGTCAGTGTGTGTGTTTGTACCTTGCGCTGGCGTAGCTCTGGATGGTGTCTGGGTCCTGGATGATCCATCTGAGGAGGGTCTCCGACCGGGAGCTCCTGCAGGAGGGGGCTGTGCGGCACTGAGCTCCACCCGGCACCACCCGGCTTCAGCTCCTCTAGCCGGAGAGGAGTCAGACTGTGGAACTGATGGAGGAGGAGGAGAACCAGGCACTCATTAACACAGTGTGTGTTTGTGTGTAACTGTGGATAAACAGACCGGGAGTCTTACCGTCCAGACCTTCTCCTCAGACCTCCTCTCTGACAGATGCACCTGAAGCAAAATAAAGATGAGATGAAGGTCACGTCAGCATCACAAGACGTCTGACGGGTCAAGAAACCGAAGCATTCAGACAACAGAAATAAGACTTGTGTTGTCATTTTCTGGGATTATCCAGTAGCAGACAGTCCATCCAGGATTTTGCAATGTCGCGTTTGCTATCAGTGCCCAACACTGGTGACACCAACATCTCACATTTACCTACAAAAATAACAGCAAAGGGGACGGTGAAGACCAGGATCCAGATGTTCTTCACCAGAGCGGGAAGCTGTTCTGCAGAACGTGCAGTGCTGTGACAAACACTTTGAGAGAGAACGTCACAAACACACGGTGGACGTCAGAGAGACACTGAGACACAGGCTGCTGCATCCGATCAGCTGCAGGATCAGCTGGTTTAAATGTGCAGGGTCAGGGTCAGGGTCACCAAGTCCTGGAGGGGCTGTTTAATGATTCAACTACAATGTTGAAGTAAAAAAAAATCCCATCTGCCTTTGCTGTTTTCACTTTTTCCCTCAATTTTATCGCAACGCCCCAAAACATCTCAACATTCAGCTTTAGAGAAACACTCACCTTTAGTCCTCCATGTCTGACCCTGTGCCCAGTGCCCCCAGTGGCCGTCCCTGGCAGCTGCCTGCTGTGGTAGTGGATGTGGCTGTAGCTGGGGCCCGCCTGGTCCTGTGGTTCCCCCTCTCCGTAGTCCAGGTAGGGCCGTCGGTTTGGCACGTCGCCCCGGGGAGGGTGAGGCTGGTTCTCCCACAGCAGCTCCGCCTCGATGTCGGTGACGGGGTCCTCCTCCTCCGGTTTAGGAGGGTCAGGGAGGCGAGGAGGAGCTGGGAGTCGCCTCTTGTCCTCCTCCTCCACCCTCAGGTCATCCGGATCGCACCGTCCTGATCAGACAGCAAAGAGAGTACTTTTGTTTTTCTTTGCAATATATTACTTTATTTACTACGTACAAGACAAAAAAATCTATACTGTATATCTGCACACCTGCACTCACATGTGACCAAAAGCAAGTGTAAAGGAGATCCAGCTCTTTTTTATTCTTTAAAGAGAGACAAATACACAAAAAGGAAATGTTTCCCCTAAAGAAGCCTGCTTCCCTCCCAGAACACGTTCAGAGGAAACATTAACCCGGCACATAATTATTAAAAGAGCCCAAACATGAAAAAGAAGCACAACAAACAGCGTCAGCAGCCTGAGGAGCCCAGGAGAATCACAGAAAGTGGTCTTTGCACAGCAAGCAGTGCACAACTGTGTTCACAAACAAAAGATCTTTACCTCCTCTGGGGTCGATGATCTCGACACTCGCGGACGTCCTCTGTCCCAGGACGGCGTTTTTGGGGTTTTTCAGGGTGACGGTGAAGGTCTCGTGGTTTTCCTCCAGGCCGTCGTCTATCAGGTAAATGTTCCAGGTTTTCACGCTGACTCCTGAGCAGGATACAGAGAGACGGGATGTTTAGGTCATCAGGAGGAGCCAGAGCTGCTGATCTGACGCTTACAGCAATGCACTCTGGGACTTGTGGTTGTGCTGAAGCTATTTCTCTTTTTGTGAATTCTTAGCGCTTGAATCTTTGATTCACCCTGGAGAGTTTCATGTGCATCACAGTTCTGATCTAACAGACGTTACATAACGCAGAGTGGACAGAGTCCAGTAGAGTCAGACCTGGGTCAAACTGGATGAGCCCGGCGGTGCTGTGAGTGAAGTCTCTGCCCGGTTTGGCCGATCCTTCCTCCACCTGCACAAACAAACACTCATTTTAAAAGCCAACAGCATCCTGCAGCTCACAGAGTCTGGAGACAGCGGAGGGACCCGGCGTACCTGGATGGCGACGTACGCCGGGTCGATGCTCTTCCCGCTGCGCTGGATCTGGATCTGAAGTGTCCCCGAAGTCTCACAGGTTCTGTAGCAGGTCACTGACAACTCCACCCGAGACCAGGACAGCTCCAGTCTGCAGGAGACACTCAGCTGAATCCCTCACGTACCGAACACAAAACACACTGAGAGTACTGTACTTAACAATTTTGAGGCGCTCGTACTTTGAGTATTTCCATTTTCTGCTACTCAGGGAAATATTTTAATTTTTATAGCACTACATTTATTTGAAAGCTACAGTTACAAGTTAATTTGCAGATTACTGATAGAATAAAATATTTAGTCCTGGGCAACAATTAAAACTTTTAATCGCGCAGTACAGTACTAACATAAATATTGCCCATCCACATCTTGTAAACAGCTCTGTTAAACGGCGGCTTGGTTGTGAAGGGAACAAGTAAAATACGGACATGGTCTTGGTTAGACAGCGCGGTCACAGGTTGATCTGTGTCTCCCGTTTTGAAGAGTGATGGCTGGCTGTTTATGGCTGCTCTAGAAGTTGTTTTATGCCACGCCGACAGCAGCGTGAGAGGTGAAGACAGCGTAGGCAAGTGGAATATCAGCCCGACTTTGATTTATTTTCCCACATTGATCTGAGTTCAAATCCCATTTTAAAATGCTGAATCGTTTTTCTACATGACGTGTTTACTGACACAGACTTCACAGGAAGAGCAACTTGCCCTCTTCCTGTTTTCAAGCAACGTTCAAAGCGTGACAAAGTGGTACGTCACATGTTTACACACACACACACCTCCAAAGACAAATCAGAAAGGTACGTTTTGTCTTTTTAATGAACAACTACAGAAAGAGGCATTCGCGGGGACAGCTACGTATTCGCTTCCTGTTTTCAATAGCTGTCGTATCTACGACAACCACAGACGCATTCGGCTGACGGTCACCAGTTAACAAGGCCACACGTTAAACCGAAACACCGGCCTGCTTGTTGCTCGCCAGCCTCTCTACTTGCCTGTCTACTGGTCAGCCTGCCTTTATGGACAATGAAATCCTTGAACTGTATCATATCTGCCGGTTCTGTCTGCGTTTCTGAATGAAGCCGCTTTGTGCACGAGGACGCCGTCATGTTGAAACGGGAAAGAGGACAAACACAAATGTCTACAGTCTATGACTAAAATTGTATGCGGGATCATTAAACATTTGCATTCTTTGGAACGTAGGAGTTCAAACCAGGCTCAAGCTGCAAGGCTCCCAGACCAAAGGTACACTGGAAAGAGGTGTCCACATACTTCTGGCTATATAGTGTAATGTCACTACTAATCACCTTTGTCTCATTAGAGCTGGTGGACATTGTCTGGACCAGGTCCCTGCTAGCAAACCCAGTTTTGGGTCCCAGTGCATCAGTCGGCTCCTTCTACAAACCTACATCTCAGGCAGCGCAGTGTTTCCTGCCGGGTCGGTGAGGCGGAACTGGAAGCTGTCGGCCGTCACCTCCATGTCGGCCGGGAGGACGAACACCACAGCGCGCCGGTCCACGTCCCGCTGGGTGAAACGACCTTTGATGTAAGCTCCTGGGAGGGCGGGAAATCAAGAGATTCAACCCAGCTGAACATACATATACATTAAGGTTGAGCAAGTACTCGGTTGAAACGAGTATCTGATCCAGATAAAACTTATTTGTTTTTACAAGTACGAGTATCAGAGTGAAATGTGTCAGTACACGTCCTTCAGTACAGCAACTTCTGAGCAGCGGTGCACGAAGTACAAAAATCCTGTACTTGAGTAAAAGTACAGATACCCTTGCTAAATATTGTGCCACTGAAAGATAAGAAGAAGGTGTTCAATTTAAATTTCTAGTGCAAAATAAAACAGTACTATTCGTTAAGAAGCAGGACGTTACTGTTGTAATTTTTGATTATTTTGTATGGAAGTGCAACTAATGATTATTTTCATTCGGGATTAATCTGCTGATTATTTTCTCCATTAATTGAAACGCTATGTTTTGTCTAACAGTACAAAGCTCAACATTATTACAAATGAATTTAAAGGAAAGACGGCAAATGAAAAGTTGTTACATGAAAAATGTCTCAAACCATCAAAGTTGTTGCCAGTTAATTTCAAAGTCGGTCTAATAATCCCGTCAGCTGTACTTTGAGTTTAATTTAAAATATATTTTGTTAACTCTTCATGTGTTTTGTGTGTAAAAATCTTTGTAAAGAAGATGTCAGATAAATGTAGTGAATATCTCTGAGGTGGAGGACAAGGAAAAAGTGGCATGAAAAGAAAGTAAAGTACACAAGTACCTTAAATTTGTACTTAGGTACAGTCCATCACTGCTTCTGATCAACCCGTATCAACTTCAGGCTTAAATGAACTACTAGTTAGCTGGTTGAGCAGATACAGATAACGTTGTACTCGCTCATTCCCAGTATACTTTGCATCTACCCGTTAATATTCCCATTGCTGGAGCTTTACAGAACAAACCAACAGCACACCTGTGAGAGCATTCTCCAGGTAGCCGAAGTGTGGCGGTCTGGTGACGGAGAACTCCAGCTCCTCTGTGGGGCTGTCGCGGTCGGAGGCCTGCAGGTGTTTGGAGGTGACGAAGATGCCGTAGCGCCCGCCGCCCAGATCCACCACTGTGCTGGGACTCCGCCTGGTGGTCAGACTGGGAGGTATCCGGTCTAACCGATCCACCTGAACACAGTAGGAGACTTTAAAGAGCAGGAAGGACAGAGGTGATCCGACAGTCGGGCGAAAACTTTCAAACAGTTCAATTTACTACTTTTGCTTTTTCTATTCCTCTATATTCACCTAATGGATAAAGTGATCGGCAGAAAAGTCTTTTTTATTTAGGAAGGTTCTGACTGAGTGACGTGACCTGGAAGTTTTTAAGTGGCAGCCATGATGAGAGCTGGTCGAATTCTTTAAAAGCTGAAGAAAAGGATGCTTCAATGCTTCCTTTCTTATCTCCTTCAGCATTGGACCATCCTTCACGAAAGGAAAGGAGAGATTGCTATCCCACAATTCCCTGCGGCAGCAACATTTAAAGTGATGCAGCGTTGTAGTTTCACCACAGTAGACCCACGTAAATGTAGAAATAACAGAGCACTTTATTTTAGGCTTGTGACACGAACCAAAACGTCTGGAAATCCTCCTGTGTGTCTGAGTGTGGGGAGAAGAGAGTTCCAGGAACATGTGAAGCTTATTTAAAATTTATAATAATAATGTTTGTGGTGATTAGGGCTGCCAGCTCAACCATCGACAATGGACGGTGGCACCGTCTATCGGCCCAACCCTATTACATATTTATTATAATAATAATAATAATAACAACCTTTATTGATAGAGAACTTTCCAAAAAACATATTACAAGTGCTTTCACAAGTTCAAAGACAATAAAAACACACAAACGGACAATAAGAAAGACGATAAAAGCAAGAAAACACTTAATTAAAATACAGTTAAGAGAAAAGATTAAAATAAATAAACAAAATAAATTAAAACCAGGAAAAGCTCTCCTATAAAAGTATGTTTTGAGAAGAGACTGTCCCCTTTAGTTTTCAGTCGGGACTCTAGAACAGACCTCTGCCCGAGGATCTAAAGGTACGAGCTGGTGCGTACGGGACTAAAAGGTCAGAGAGAGCAGAGAGAGGCCATGGAGAGCTTTAAAAGTGATCAATAACGTTTTAAAATCTGTTCTAAATCATACTGGCAGCCCGTGTAGTGAAGCTAAAACAGAGGTGAGTTCTGCACAGTCTGGAGTCGATTAACAGTTTTGTGGGTCAAGCAAGTACAAGTTGCAGTAATCCAGGCGTGATGGGATGGAGGCGTGTAAAATAGTCTCACAGTGCCCTTAAAAGGTAACATCAATTATATCTGATGAAATTCTGAGATGGTAAAAACATGTTGGCACAAGCTTTGCGCTGCTCAAAACTTAGATCACTGCTGAACCAGATGCCAAGATCCCAACAAGAGGCCTGATGTGATGCACCAGGGAACCTGCAGATGGCAGTGTTTGCTTTGCCATGTGCTGGGACCTGATGACCAGGATCTCTGTTTCGACTGAGTTCAGCTGGAGGGAAAATTGTTTTGACATCACAGAGGTGAGTGAAGTCAGTGGATCTGACTGGCAGGTACATCTGCGTGTCATCGACGTAAACATGAACACCTGAACAAACGGTTTCTGAATATGTGTCTGAACATAATTAACTCCAGTCTCTTGCTCAGTTCCCTTATTTAATTATTATTTTAATGGCTCATCTTTCTCTATCTTATTCATTTTAACATTTCAATTCTATTTTGTTTTTATTTTTAACATCATATTTTATTGATGGTTAAATGTACACCTGAAAACATCCTTTCTTAAGAGGTGTTATTCTGTGGTGGACAGGAAACATTACTTTCTTTGAACAGTTTTTTGTTGTTTTTATGAGTTTCATCTCGTCTGCCGTTGATTTTACTCGGTTCGTTTTATTCATATATCACTTTCCAAGCAAGGAGAAAGTAAAAATTAAAAGCAATAACAAGAACAGCAGCATTAAAGTAGAAAACACAAAGACATAAAAACATGTTACAAGTGAATCTCAGTCATTACTGTCTTCAGTTTTCAGATATTTCTCTTACATTACTCTAATATTTTATTCTGAAATGTTGTGCAAAGAGAAGCATTTAAAAAAAAAACCCACATCACTCAAGTGATCAAGCAGCAGCTGTTCCTGTTATTTTGTCCACCAGCTGTAGGAATTCAGAGAGACTGAAGATCAAAAACAAAGCTCCCTCTGCTGGACCTCAAACAGCTGCAGGTCTGAGTTGCAGCCACTGGGTGGCGCTCCTGTGGTGTGCAATAATCAGCTGACACTCAATCTGTTATTAAACTATTAAACCTGCTCCTTTACACGTGGGTGAAGCTGGTTCTTAGTTTAATATAGTTTCTCTTTTTCCTTTATTTTCTCATTCGGCTTCATGTCTTGTGGCTTGTTCATCTCAAAACTGTTTTAAGTAGAGTCAGGGCAAAACATATTTTATTGTACATTGTATTTTAAATTGCACACGACAATAAACTTGAAGTATTCAGAGCATTTAAGTAAGTAAACATACTTATACCACACTGTAAAAAGTCCTGCACTCAAAATGATCAGGAAAATTTACTAATTTAAAATAAAGTAAATCTTTACATTAGGGAAGCTGGAACCATGAAATTATTATTACATTATAAAACAAGTTGCTAATTAATTTTATGTTAATAGGCCAACTGTATTTAGCTGTACTTGTATAAACTGTATAAAAACATTTAATAAACTCTTCAAGTGTGTGTTTTGTGTAAAGTAACTGAAGCTGTCAGACAAATGTAGAGAAGTTAAAATATAATATTACCTCTAAGATGTGGCGAAGTACCTCAAGTTTATACTTAAGTTCAGTACTTGCGTAAATGTTAATATCACTGTAAAAACACGACATTTGAAGACGTCACCTTGGACTCTTATTTTATGAAAGTTTACAGGATTTATAATGAAAATGAATCGTACGTTGCAGACCAGTGTTAAGCTATATTTCCACATATAAATGGATCAATTCATCCTGCTGTGACACAAACAGTCAGATCTTTTTACTTTTGTTGAATCTATTTTCACCTTTTATTACATTTCTTTCATCACATTATTTGAAACCGCTCAGTTTTATGTGTAATTCAGGAAGAAATAATTTGATTTTAGTGTCTTTAAAAAGCTGTTTGATCCCCAGAGTGATGAACTGTGGATTCCTCAGCAAACTCTTTCAAATACACACACACACACGTAAACACACACAGCAAATACTCACATACTGTACATATCACACACACACACACACACATTATCGTCCAATCACACAATACAGCCTCCCAAAAGCTCAGGACAGTCGGTCCAGCCAGCTATTTAGCCACCTGGCTGCCTCTGAGTGTTTGTGTTTCCATCTCCATTTACTATTTTCTCAACATCCCTGTAAATGAGCCACGGTTAGCCAGAAGGCTAATTTTCACCCGATGTTAAATTAGCCACTAAAACAATAAGAAACACTCGACATGTTAACAGCAGAAACTGGAGAGAGCAGAACCTGAAGCAGCTGAGCAGGATGCAAAGTTCAGAGGAGCGTCACGTAAAGTAGATGCTGCTAATTCATACAACCGCTGCTACGATTAGTCAAATAATCAATTAGATGACAACTATTAAATTAATCACTGACTATTTTGATAATCGATTAATCAGTTTGAGTCATTCCAGCTTCTTAAATATGAATATATCCTGGTGTCTTTGCTCCTCTGTGACAGTAAACTGAATATATATTTGAGTTGTGGACACAAGAAGACATCTGAGGACTTTGGGAAACACTGATGCACATGTTTCACAATTTTCTCACAAAACGGTACACTGTAAATTTATTGTCATCTTGTCACAGGACAACATAAAATCCCATTTTAGAAAGAGGTGAAACCAGAAGGGGCAATCTGACAAACACAAAGCAAACGAGAGCAAACCATCTGTCTTGTCAAGAACAGGTTATGGGATTGAGAACTAGAACTTGCTGGCTGACTTGTCTGGAGATTTGGTGCGTCCTGTTTCCCCATGTTCATGTCAATGTTTGAGTAATTTTCTCCAATGGGTCCAGTACTCATGAGCGTGTTGTGTTTAGGGACGCAACGATTACAGATTTTGTTGGTGCAATTGTAGTTTGAGGAATAATCACGATTATTATGCATAAATTAATTTAACACCAAAAGTAATGACTTAAGTTTTAATATTTAATTATATTTCTATAATATGTAAGTATTATTAATATAAGAGGAATATTTAACTTTGTTTGTCCCCCAGAAACTGTTATTAAGGAGGGGAATAAACTGAGCTGTTATTGTCATCAACTCTCATCCAAACGTATAAGTTTTAGTGAAAATGAGTGCCGTGTTATTATTAACTGAAATGCAGGTTATTGGTAGTCCAAGTTTATCAGCTCCTGATGCATGTTAGCGTTTTACACCTGGCAACAGTTTCTCAACACAGACAGGAGGCGGCAACAGGACTGACTGAAGGTCTGCAGAGGACTAAGTTCTGTCTTACATAAAGGCTCTTTGGGAAAAGAAGTGATTTGCACTGCGTGAAAGCTGGCTTCAGCGCAGAAGTTCAACTATTTTGACAGTGGCTTGGCACGTGGCATGGCACAAGCTATTGAAAATATTGGGCGTCATAGCGCAGCGGTGGGTCTGAAAGGTTACACCTGCTTTGTTTGTTTACGATGCACTGAAAGCTCGACTCTCACCGCATTGTATTTGTTTCACTACCAACCTGCCACATTATTTAACTCAGTTATTATGTTTTACCTTAACTTGGGTGGTTGTTTTGGAACAGGTGATCCATCATCTTCAGTAACGCTCCCTGGTCAGTCTCGGTGTACCTGAAATGCTCGCACACGGCCGACTTCAGCCGCTTCTTTGGTGGAAATAAAGCTTCACGCTTTGGTCCCTCTACCGGAGGTTAGCCAGTGACAGTAGTAGCCTCCATGTCTCTGATAAGCACGGCATTTTAAGCTGGTGTACCGCTTGGGTAACTTTATTTTATTTCGTTTTGTGCAAGTTGCAAGTTTCGTTACGTGCAACAGAAACACTCGGTGTAGCGGAGCCTTTATCCTTCATTAACCATGACGTTTTAAAGCGCGGTTAATAGTGAAATCCGGTAATCGCTGCATCCCTAGTTGCACAGCACCAGAAACATTCGCTATTTCGCTTTCGTCAAAGCCACCAGACTGTTGACAAAAATGTAATTTTACCTTTAATGAGAGCGATACATTCAGTGGTGTGAAAAAGTGTTTGTCCCCTTCCTGATTTGTGTCAGATCATCAAACTAACTGAAATATTAGACAAAGATAACACAAGTAAATGAAAAATGCCGTTTTTAAGTGGTTTTTCATTTTTCGAAAAAAACAAACCTACATGGCCCTGTGTGAAAAAGTTAAAACTTCAATCAACTGTGGTTTATCACGTCTTTGGAAAGCGGAGTTAAATTTCTCTAGCCACAGCCAGACCTGATTACTGCCTCACCTGTTCTCCATCACGGAATCACTAAAATAGGACCTGCCTGACAAAGTGAAGTAGACCAAAAGATCCTCAAAAGCTAGACATCGAATTTTACAAAGAAATTCAGGAACAATTGAGAAACAGTAACAGGGATTTTTTTAAGGAAAAAACATCCAAATTCTTTGATTCCAGCTTCTTAAATGTGAATATATTCTGGTTTCTTTACTCCTCTGTGACGGTAAACTGAATATATTTGGGTTGTGGAGAAAAGAAGACGCTTGAGGACGTCACCTCGAGCTTTGGGAAATGCTGATCGAGGAAATAATTGGCGGATTAATCGATAAGAAAATGATCGTTAGCTGCAGCCATAGTTGTCAGACAAGTGTAATAACAATCTGAGACTGTCAGCGGCACAAACAAGCACTTTAGTGGATGTAGTTTGACGCAAGAATTACCTTGCAGCCCTGTTTCCCTGCTGCTCACCTGTATGTTAAAGACAGCGGGCTCCTCCCTCAGCTGTCCGAACTCCAGGTATCCTCTGTTGTTCCCGTCGGTCGGCAGGAAGTAGAACCCGTCGATGTCCGCCGGGCTGCCCGGGTCGTGTCGGTAAGCTAGGTTTAGCTCATCCACGTCCGTCTGGGTGAAGCTCAGCGGCGGTGACAGCGGCGCTCCTCTCAGCAGCAGTTTACCGTGGCGCGGCGGCTGCGTGACGGCGTAGCTCAGGTTTGCGGTGGGCGTGTCGGGGTCGGTGAGCTGCAGCTGGTCGGCGGTGATGGTCTCTGTGGAGCCGTCCTGCAGCCGGAGGCCCGTGTTGTGGTTGAGGGTGGGCGGGATGCGGTCGCCGTGCTCGATGGTGAAGTGGAGGACGCCGCTGCGGGAAGAGTCGCCGTTGGTGACAACAAAACTGTGAAGACAAAAGTAAATTTAGTTAGAAACAGATTGAGATTATTCGTTTCTAAATCTATCATTAAAGGGTTATTTAAGAGTCACACTTAGTAAAATAATATTATTTTTTATTATATCTAAAGAAGAATCCGTATCGGCGTCCAATCAGAAGGATTGTTTTTTGTTTAACAACAGTTTAAATGGAGCAAAAGGCAGAAAATGGATTTATTTGTGTGTTTATAAGTGTTGTAGAACATTTGTTCTGTTTCCCTGTACGTCCCCACACAATAACTACTTGTTAGAAAAGATTAAATATATTGTTTTGTCGATTTAATAATAACTTGTTGGCATTTCTTTTCCTTTTTATTTTAGAGGGGGTGCATTAATGTCTGCAGGCTTTGCAGAGTTTGAAAGTTTTGGCTGTTCACCAGGCAGAAAGGCTCTATTGAAAGGCCACGGTGCATTTTGGAAAAAATGCAGGATCCAGTGTTATTTGGACTGAATGTCAGGATCTCTCTACGTCTGCTGCTCAGATTTGTACTGTTCTTTATTTAAAACACTGAACTCATCCGGTCTATATTTGGGACATTATATTTGATATCAAAACAACATATCAAATGCAAATCATTCACTTGATCGATCTATCAGACAGCTTTGGCACTTTTATTTGGGTGGTGATGGTGCAGTGGATAAGACACATGCCTTTGTTGTGAGAGACCCGGGTTCAATCCCCCACTGTGACCCATCCACCATTGTGTCCCTGAGCGAGACACTTTACCCCTCGTTGCTCCAGAGGCGTGTGACCTCAGATACAAATAGGAATTGTGAGTCGCTTTGGATAAAATCGTCAGCTAAATGTTTATTTTGTAGGCAGCAAGGTAAAAAAAACAACAACACGGTACAAATAGCGCCGTTACAAGTTTAACTACATTTCTCAGTAGCTTGGTGGTAGCGGCGCTGTTTTCTGAATCAAATAGCTTTTCAGTAGCGAAGCTCTCTTATTGGCCGAGTATCTCTCTCTCTCTCTCTCTCTCTCTCTCTCTCTCTCTCTGGCCTATTGCCATGAATCTTTAAGTAAACAATGTTGCCAGAGCACAAATTCACATATAAACAATAAAAAATGAAATGACATAAAAAACACAATATAGGCCTTTGTTACATTGAAAATATGTCTTTCAATTTCGACAAGAATTTTTCAAAGGAACAATTATTAAAATAACAAAAAATATTAATGATAATAATGTGATAATTAAGTCACTTTATACAAACAACAGGGTCGTTTGTTGCATGAGAAAATACATTTTGCTGCAATGATATGGCAGGAAGTAGGAGAATTTCTGTGTCTGACTTAGCTCCATCTCGCAGGTTTTTAGTCTTTCTTCTATTGCTACTGTGGAATGAAGTTGGTTCTACTAGGCTCTACAGTGTGCGTGTGTGTGCGATAGATATATATATATATATATATATATATATATATATATATATATATAAAGAATTTAAAGTAGCTTAGATGTCGTAAACTACTTTTGCCACGCTGCTGTAGCTTAGCTTGCTACATGTCACAGGAGGGGTAGCTTCTGTGTAGTGAAGCTTCATGTAATGTGGAGTAGCTATTAGCTTAGCTCTCTACATTGTACACTGTAAAGGAATATAAACAATCGAGGAACGGACAGATTCGGAGGAATTTACGACCGCTTCCAAGGTAACGGGAGTCAGCACTGTTTTTTCATCTCTCTCGTTTACCATGCCAGTAGTTCTGAATGAATCAGACTTTGGGACTCGCTGCTTCCGTAAAATGAACTGAACAACTGAATTATGGAGAATCTAACAGTGTGCAGCACTTTAAACATTTATACTTGAATTTACAATCTAAGCAGCTGAGAAGCAGCTAAAGCGGGCGACCCGGAGAGGTTTTATACATCCAAAGAACCTCTATAAAAACCAGGCCAGGCGTCTGAATGAGAGCTGCTTTTATTTATCAAGATGTGGACCCACACCAGGGGCTTCATTTATAAACGGTGCGTACGTATAAAACAGGGCTGGAAACGTGCGGACGCCACTTCCCAAGCAAAGGTTGTGATCTATGAAAAACAAACTTGACGGAGAATGTGCGTCCTGTAAGTAAACTCTGAACCATGCGTAAAGAGGAGAAAAGAGAAACGGCGCCTCACATGGCAGAAAGGTGAAACGGTTTGAAATGAAGAGGCCGACTGCTGTGTAAAATAAATCTAAATATTACCTCTGAGTATTCCAGGCTTAAAGCCTTTCTGAATAAACAAACACCCGTTTGATTTTTCCCAAAAAACACAATTTAAGATCATTTGCAGCCACAGAAAGATCCAGATTTAGGATAATAAACACAGAGATTCTGTTTCTGCAAAAGAACGCCTCAAATATGTTGCACAGTTTAATCAGGAGTCATATTAATTAATAGGCTACTCGCATGCAGCACAATCTATTCTCTTAAATAAGCTTTTAACTCATCAGCAGCCTCGTTCAGACTGTTGTAACTGAAGTAATTTGGTTTAATCTCTCTTCAAAGGGGGGAATCCAGATCAGTACCTGGGTCGTCCCGTCTGTGTGGCCCCCTCCAGCCAGTGACGTCACTACTCAGAGGGGGGCCCTTCCTGCAGATCGGTTATAAAGGGGCGGAGCTCCGGGGCCCCCTTTCCTATGGTGCACAAGCGTTGTGTGAAAGTGCGTTTTTTTACCCACCAAACAGCTTCAGCTTCACCAAAAGGAACGTCAGAGTCACTGAGTTAGATTTCGTTTTGTAGCTTTTCTGTCAGCCTCCTTTTCTTCCTGCAGTCAGAACATGTTAATATTAATGAGCTTCACTGAGCGTTTACAGGCAGCTGTGGGCGTTTGGAGGCTCGGACATGGCGCCCCCTCACAGGCGCCACATTTCAAGTTGATTGTGATTTATAAAGGGAACTTGCTTACAAGTGTGCGTACGCACGGTTTTATAAGTCTGAATATTTTTTGCCGTACGCCATTGTTGGTTTTTGGGCGCACGGACACTTTTAGTGAGGATTCTATGCACAGTTTTATAAATGAGGCCCGTGGCGAGTAAACGGCACAGGCGTCTATTTGGGACTCGGCTTTTAACTGAAGTTGTCCAGTGTTGTTGTTGTTGTTGTTATTATAAGTGTCTCATGGTGGCGTTTGGTTATGAAACATTTACAGTAATTAATCTCCTGACTTTCTCTTGAGTAACACTGACGGCAGCTTCAGTCATCAATCACTCACAGACAGGCCTGAGATGCACACGCACACACGCACACACTATAGTGACACCTGACAATGCAGGGATCTAAAATGAGCTCTGTCTGTATTTCGTCCTCCTCTCAGCCCTCTGCCAACACAATCTGCCTCTCGGCCCTGCAGCTGACAAACTGCCCGGGGCCTCAGCACACCGGCCGCCACACACACACACACACACACACACTCAGGCGGGTCCTGGTGTAACATCTGGCTCCGATGTCGGCCATATTTGCCCAGGGACGGCCGTCTGTGGCCGGCGTTCTGGCCACCGCCTCCCCACCGCTGTTGTTATTCTCCTAATAATGCCCATTCATCATCTGCTGTCACAGCAGCAACACACACGCATGCAAATGATGCACAGGTGTGTGTTATTCAGATGTGGCCACACCTGAGTCTTCTTCCTCTGTCCTAATACCACACACGCAAATTATTTTATCTCTTTTTTCACTCATATACAACAAAGGCGTGACGACGTCAGACACTCAAAGCGTGAAAGGTAAATATCAGACTCCACTGCTGACCCGAAAAGAAACCGCTCTAAAAGCACCGAAAGGGCGGATTATTAAATTATTACAAGCTACACAGACTTGACTGTCAACACCTGAAATCCTGCGAGAACAAAAATGACTTCACGTTCCAAATTATCGACATTGAATGATGTGAAATGTTTTATTGTGATAAAATCGCCCAGCTCCAATCACACAGCATCAACATAAAGAAAAATGAAATGACTACATGGAGACAGATAACCGAACTAATGTTGGTTTTAAATGCCAATAAAACGAATGTCATGCATTTCTCAAATGCTGGGAAGAAGCTTGTGAGCCGATTTTGTGTCCTATTCGATCTCAAGCCGAGAAGTCGACAGTCTGCCTCCATGTTTGTTTCTGTCTGAAGTCACGTTTGATCACGCGAAATTCTGCGAGATCCCAAGTCCCAAATACCGTCTGGTGTGTGCGTTCTTCTGATTAAAATATCAAGAATATGTCTTGGTGTCGAACGTTTTTTTAAATCACCTAAGTTTTGAAAATGCACCGGGCATCAGGGAAACAAGTGAGAAGTTGTCTGCTGTTGTACATATCTTGCCATTTGGCTTCTTTTGAACCTCTTGGTCGATAATAATCCTAAAAAGCTGAGACTAAAAGGTTTTAATTCAGTCCTGTTTCTCCTTTGAAGCCAGTGAAAGACTCTTCTCTGCTACGTTCTTACTGCTTCTTGATTACGGCGATCAGTTGTACATGAATGCATCTGCACGTTGTTGGATGCTGCATATCACAAACTGTAAAGCCCTCACTCATCACTGTACGCTGTGCTCCAGGGCTGCCTCTCCTCCTCTGACCTTTCGTAGACTTAACTCACTTCTTCGTGTATAAAGCCATTCTGGGTAATCTGAGTGTAGCTTTCGATTCAGATCACAAGGTCATGTTTAATGTTCCAGGTGGACAGAACTGGGAAGGAAAAGCTTTCATGCGCTCTGCTCCTCTCCCTTGGAATGGCTTCCAAAAAGACTTGAAACTAAGAGAACTCGTCTCCATGTCAGATTTTAAAGCGCACGGATGATTAATCTGGCTGACGCTCGTCACTTTACGTAGGTATTTTACGTTTTTGTTTCGACACGTAGATGTAGATGTGTTTCCTGCGGTTATTGCTGTCGGCTGTGAACTGAAACCAGCAGATGATCAGTACGGTATGTATTAATTCTCTGCCTCTCGGTCCGTCAGCCTCCGCAGCCTCTGAGCCTTGGCTGTGATCTGACCGCTCCTCTGCAGCCAGCCAGCCGGTCGGGGCAGCAGAGGTCTGGGTGACAAACTCAGGGTCTGCACACACTCCAGCTCCCACCCCCCTTTTTAAAAACCCCGCTGCTGCCAAATTGGCTGGAAAAGCAGATAAACATACCGCGGCAGAGAAAGCCTCTCGTCTCCTGACGCTGAATTTTTCTCTCTTCTCTCGTCTCGGTGCCCAGTTTTTCTTTCGGCGGCCAAATGTTGTGTGTGATAGTGTTTTTTTGTTGGGGGGGGGGCTTGGTGCTGACAGAAACATCCTTCTCTCACAATATGTAGGCAGATAATTTGCCATTTATTCTCCTGATGCGGTCAGAGTTTCATGCTGTGCTGCAAAATAGCTTCACTTAACTGAGATGGCCGAAGTCAAACAGTCGAGCTGCTCAACATCAAAGAGTTCACACCTCTGGTTGTGCCTGAAATATCAACTTTAAACCAGGATGGTCTCCGGAGATCTTGGCCTCAGTGACCGAGAAGATGAACACGTCATGTGATCACTGGCATTGTAAGTGTGTTCTGACCTGAAGGAGTCCGTCTCTGCGTGGTGGCTGTTGTCGTGGGTGTAACACACTCGGTGCGCGGCCACGTCCAGCTGCGTGAAGGCGATCAGCGGGACTCCGGGCTGATGGACGGCGTGGACGAGGCCGCGTCGAGGCGGGACAGACACCGTGTAGACCAGCTGCTCCGGGCGCCCGGCCGAGTCCGACGCCAGCAGGACGTCGGTGTTCAGGACGACACGCTGGCCCTCCGTCAGACGCACCGCCTTACTCTGCAGCACCAGGTCACCTGCAGGACGCCACAGGGCGGAGGTCAAAACACATTCATGGTTTCTGAAGAGGTGAAGCACTTTTTTTATCTGTTGGTAATTTGTCAAAAGAAATCTGGTAATTTTATTAGTATGTCTTGAAATATTAAAAATAAACCTTGCTCTCCATTTTGTCCTTAATTGTCATCAACTTCTATTTGACTAAAATCTTCTTATATTTATACATGCATCTATTTTCTTTCTCTCTTTTCTCTGGTATACTGACTCTGTAATGCTCAGAGTTTTGATGAGGGTCAGGAAACGATGGAAACAGGAGGATTTCATAATGATGCTGATTTACACAGATTTCCCGGAGCAGAGGTTTTCATTTTCCATTTTCCCAAAGTTTATAAAAGAACAGACCGACGTCTCAGCGTCTGTTAAAAACATACAAACTATAGTTTTGTGGCCCTAGAGCCCAACTAATAAATAAGCTCTGTGTATAAGAGATAAATACGAGTCTGTGTTTGTATATCAGCAGAGAAGAGACATGGAAGACAGATCCTTTAATCGTTTTATGAGCGTCATCAGCAATCAGCTGCATGTTTGTTCAGAGTAGAACAATAAAAGAAGTTTATTTTTAATCTAGGTGAGGTCCAGAGGACTTTTCAGAAAGAGACTCGGCACTTAAAGAATCCTCCGCCTGCCTGGTTGACGATGGAGCCGTATTTCATAGGTGCGATCCCACTAAATAAACTGTATAATAGTAACCCTATTATACATAATTTGATCCGCACTTGGAAACAAATTAAATTTAGTTTTAATCTTAAACCCACGTCCCTATTAATACCCATTTCCAAGAATCCTACTTTCCCCCCGTCTAACTTGGATGTGCCTCCACTGTGTCGGGGATCTATACATAGAGGGTGTCTTTGCTTCCTTTACACAGCTACAGAAGAAGTTTGGACAACTTCTTCCGCCACCTACAAGTCAGGGATTCCGTACAGAAACATTTAAAAGGCTTTGAGACAGAAACGCAATCATCGAAATGATCACCACATGAAAGTCCGTTGATTTCCCGCATCTACAATTCTCTGCTATCACTGCGGCTCCCGTCCTCTGGATCTTACAAGGCCAAGTGGGAGGAGGAGCTTGGGGAACGAATAATGCAATACATCGTTTCGTCCAATTTAAAATTATACACAGGCTCCATCATTCCCGAGTTGTCACCTGTGTGCGATAAATGTCACACTTCAGTGGCAACCCTCCTTCATAGTTCTATGGTAGTAGGGATGGAGATGAATAAGGGAGGGCTGGTGTGGAGAATGATGAAGAAATAAGACGGAGAACTTTAGGGGACGATGGGCGTTGGACTTCTGGATGGGGGGGATTTTGGTCAACTGTATTTACCTTCTCAACTCTTTGTTTTTGTCTTTCTGTTAGTTGTTCTGCTTATTCTGATGATTATCGTTGTTGTTTGTTCTTACTGTTGACCCCAATGCTACAGGCTGTAAATGTGAGTAAAGAACGTCTTCCTGTCATATCTGTGTAACACAACTGCTCAATAAAAAAAATAAAAAATAAAAATAAGATTCCTCAATACAATCCTATGGGGGGAAATCATGTAACACCAAACATGGCGGCTGTATGTTCCATGTCCCGCCCCCCCTCAATAGAAAACCAATCGTCAGCTTTTAACAGCTGAGACGGGAAACTTAAAATTAAGCCAATCGTGAGGTTCCACTGACGCAAGGGACTCCCATGCATGCGTGTAACCTGCGGGGAAAAACGCTTTTTAAACCTTATTTTGGGGCAAAGTCATCAAACAAGGCACGTGTCGTATCCACTGCGCCATTATCAGATTTTACTACGGACTCTTTACATGCAGGTTTTATGTCCCGGTGACCGGTGAAAGTGCAGTTCTGGCTCTGTCCCCATTCATTTAAATAGGGGCCGGATCTCGTTAGTCTGTTACCAAGATGGCTGCAGAGTGGCGTGACTTGCCTGTAAGGACTTTGTGGGGTCTCATAACTACACATAACAAATGTTAGGGATAATCTGAAGAGTGGGGTGGCGATGGAACAGTGGATAAGACACAAGTCTTTGGTTTAGGAGATCAGGATTGAATTCCCACCAATGTGTCCATGAGCAAGTCGCTGTGGCTCAGTGATTAAATGTAGAAGCATCTCAGCTGCACATTTATTAATCCCATATCTGTCGGGCTCTGATTACATTTTCAACATACAACCAGTGCTGCAGGATCTGCAGGACAAGGTTTCTTGGCAAAAAGCACCTAAATAAAGTGAAAGAAAAGTGAGGAGCCAACACGGTGACGATGGCAGCACTTCAACTTCCACCAACAAGCTGCGTTCACCTTTACAGGAGTGAACGTGTGAAACTGTGTGAACGTCCCTTTAAAAGAGCATTTTTGAGAATCTACCCTCAATAAATAAAAGATGAAGAAAATCCAACTTGAGCCAAGCTAAAAATAAAAGTGCTGTTTTACCCTGAAAATGGATTTAAGTCCTCCAAAGTTAGAGTGAGATTTCTTTTCTTCCTTCCTCTTCAGTTAAAGGAGGATTGATGGAAGCAAACTGACTCAACTTGGCAAGCTAAAACAGCAGCAGCCCTATGGAGGAGGAGGCGGCGGCGGCGGCCCACCCAGAGGAGCAGAGCCAACGCCCCTCCACAGCTGCTCCACCTCCCCTCCGTTAATTATTCACCGGCTGAGGAGGTCGGCAGTTTCTCACCTCCGCTCCTCCAGGATGAGAGGGCCAGGAGCCAGAAGGGCCGAGACCTCGCCGCTCCGTGTTCACCCGACTGGCAAAGCCGGTGAGCGGGGGGGGGGGGGGCGGGGTCAATAATACATGAAGCAGGACCGGCCGGAGGGCCCGCAGAGGGCTGAGGCGTGCGGAGTCAGGGAGGGTGTTTGTTTGTTCCAGGATTTCACAAACACATCATGTTGATTGTCCAGTTGTCCCGGAAGTGTCTCAGCTCCTCATCAACTCCTCAGCCTTGTTGAAAACAAATGCTAAATGCTCCTGCAGGTGTGATTCGTGCTTCAAGTGTAGCCTCTGCCGTACGTTCGCCCAAACTAAGATGGCGATCACGGTAAAAAAATCAGCATGTTTGCATTTTACTGTTTTATTTATTTACCAAAACTCTTTATATTTGTTGCGAACGGCCACGCTGGAGAGAGGAGACTTCTTCTCCTGTGCTCGCTGAGGTCTGGTAACTCCCAGCTGGACAGTGAGCTAAACTCTCATATTCAACAACGTGAAGAATGCCTGGATTCTTGTTTGCAGATTCAGTTTATTACTTTTGCAAACCAAGAACTTGTCGTCACAAAGACCTACTAGCACCTTGATGTGCTACTTGATTCACACCTTACGTATCGGGAACACATCTTTCCTTTTCGGTTTCTGAAACTTACCTACATGCCATTGTGTTTTCAACAATGTCCTACTGTCTTCCAATCTGGTCTCTTACCTTAATCTTCCAAAAAATGCTACTACGTAAACAGTCATGCTATTGCATTTTACTTTCAGATTCAAAATAGCTCTTCTTCCGACACACAATATGAGACCGCTACGCTTCACTAGGTCAGTCTCACAGGCGCTCATTCCAGGATAAGCGGTTGACGATGGATGGATGGATGGATTCCCCATCACATTCGAACATTATCGTCCATCACATATTTCAAAAAGTCATATAAACTGTTTCTATACTTGCACACACCGATTGTTCATGTTTCACTTGTTTGTATCTGTCTAGTCAATAATAATGTCCTGTATAAATGTGTTGAAACTGTGTTCATTGTTCTATGTTGCTGCAGAACAGGAACCTGCTGTAAACCAGTCTTTAAACTGAGTCAGGCCCGTTTACTGTAACTAAATTGTTGCTCTTAAACTTTTCCTGTATAATAAATGAAATGAATGAAAGAATGAATGTTTCACTCTTCACACTGCACTGAATTCACAGTGATAAGCAAAAGGGAGAATGAGGAGAAAATAACCCACCTAGTGTGCGTGTGCGTTTCAGACCTGTGTAAAATACTAACATCAACAACAGAGTGAAATCTCTTGTGGAATTAATAAAGTATATCTTCTTCTTCTTCTATGCATATTGCATGTAAAATAACTGTCTGGTAATGCTAAACAGCGTCCATGGTCTTTAACAATGTCACATTGCTTTTAGCCTTATAACGTCGTTTTTACAAGATGAAACCGACATATTAATGATAGACTACATACAAGTGATGCTTCTGCTGAGGAATCAACAGGTACGATCTCTTGGGCTGCAGCTAACGACGATTTTAGCACTCGAAGCTTCTACAGATTAATTTAACGATTCATCGATGCGTCGTTTAAGAAGTGCTTTTGCTTGGCGGCGGCCCCTCGGTAACGGGATCAGCTGTGCACGTTTAAAGGTGATAGATATTTATTGGTCCTTTCAGAAGTTCATAGTGTGTCATACAGCAAACATCAGACCAACAACCAGACGGCTGCTTTACAAGCACAAACATCACCCGAGTGCTCTACAAGTTTTACTACAGGCTCCTGCAGAACACACGACCTTCAGCCTCGGCCGCAGACCGTGCCGTGTGTCTGCAGTCTTGAAGTCGTCGTGGCGTTCACACTGCGTGACCGATCGGTGACAGGGGGTCACACACTACAGGAGCTGACAGCGGCTGAGTCACCAGACGCTGGTCTCCAAATCACGTTTTATCAAGAAAACACGTGAAATGTGAAACGGGAAATGACGCGATCCTGCACAGGAAACAGCTGTTTGTTATTATAAAGACAAAGAATGTGGGTGAAAGGATGGATTAGCTCACGCAGGTAGCAGGGATTGTCACGATCCTGTCTTGTGTTTCTCTGTGTGGCCTTGTTTATTGTATCTCATTAAGGTCTGTTGTGTCTTGTGCTCAACCTGCCCAGCGTGAGTTTATTTACTGTCGTCTTGCCTTTTGGTGCCTTAGTTCCTGTCTTATTCTGTAATTTTCTGGTGTTCAGTCTAATCCCAGTTTCAGTCCTGCCTTGCCTCGTCATGTTGTTTTCTACTCCCTGCCTCTGTGTGTTTGTTTACATGGCTTTCTGTTAGATTCTCGTCTGGTATTTTGTAACATGTCTGTTCCCCCAGTAATCTGCCTGCCTCGTTAGCCTTGATCCCGGTCACCTGCGTTGCTCCCGCCCTGCTCGTTAGCCCCTGTGTATAAATGTTTGGTGTTTCTGTTTAGTCCCCGTCCGGTCGTTGTCGTATCACGTGTGTTCTGCCGGTTGCTGCACTACCTGTTGAGCATTTTGGATGTTGCCCGTTTCCACTGCCCGTGAGTTTTGTCTTGCCCGTTGCTTTGGATTAAATCCCTTTGGACTGTACCTGCTGCGCTCCGTGTCCTGCATTTGGGTCCACCGACCTTTTCCACCACACCCAACCCTGACAGGGATCGTCTGAGCTACAGAGAGCTGCAGCGGAGTTAAAAGGTGCAGCTCCCCGACATTAACTCCTGACTGTGAGGTCACAACTCACGGCCCAAAAAGTAGAACAACAAACACGCGTGGTCACATTATCAGCTGAGGTCTGCAGCTTACTTTGGCTTCAACTCAACAATCAGTCACGACTTCAGTTAGATGCTAAAGTTGCTGTTAGCTTGTCTGTGGTCCGCTGGCAGAACACCGGCTGCTTTCTGATCAGGCGCCGTCGTGCTGTTGCCGAGGCGACATCAGTTTGGTTTCACGGTGGACGGACGGTAACATTACAGATGTTGTTGTTTTCTTTAGCTTGAAATAATCCCAGACTTTGGACACTTTCTTCTTCGTCCCTCGCTGTTTTCTCTCTTCCTGCACTTTGCAAACAGCGGCATCATAATCACGTCGTGTTCACAGCGTAAACGCGATGAGCGACAGTAATAAATGTCCGTGTGCAACACTGTGCTGTACAGTTACATGGATTAAACGAAGCATCGATGCATTTTAGTAATCGATGAATCGTTTCAGCCCTAAAGATCTCCTTTCTCTGGTGTGATGAACGTCTGCATTGTTAACCAGTCGGCCATTTCTAACGTGCTTACCAATAATTATCCTTCCTTTTTCAGCCGTTTCACTCGGCTGTTCAACGTGAGAAGTGACAGAAATAGTTACCGAACACAGCTCGCCCCAACGTTGTGCGGGGCGAGGTTTCCGAAGCTGTTCTGACAGAGGACACTGGTTTTTAACAAACCCAGGTCACACAGTCGGACTCTTTTGGTTTTCAGCCACTTTCATATGTCGTCCAAATCCGATGCAGGTTGAATTTTTTTGCAATGTGACCTCAGTCTGGACGGTCAGATCGGAGTTCACGCCACTCTGACGTCTCTCTAGAGCGGCCGTGGTCAGCATCATGTACAGATCCAGGCGGAAACGTAAAGACAGAGTGGTTACACGATGTGCAGCGTAAGAACATGTAATGAAGGCGATGAAAAGGACCGACAGTTGTGAGCATTTGTCATAAATCAGGAGGAATGTGAGCGCGGGAGGAAAACCGGGAGCAAAACCGGGAGCAGGCGATGAAATACAGCGGGAAATACGTCTTTCTTTCAGGCCGTGGTCAGTTCGCTGTGGAGTCTGATATGGGCTGCATTGAAAAAGTTAAATCTGAATCGAGCATCAAGCCCTGCAGAGTGAACGTAGCTTTAGTCACTTAATTCGTCTGTGGTGGATAAAACCTGACGTCTAAAGCCGACTGTAAAAGACTCCAGGATGTTCGCCAGACGTTTGAATTCGTATGAAGTCTTTACTCGTCCCACGGTGGGAACAACCGCTCAAAGTGAGGCTTTAATCTCGTTAATAAAGAAACCTCTGATTGATGGCGCTTCCTCCGGATATCTTATTCCTTGAACATGACGTCATTCCATCAGTCTAATGAATTTTACCTTCTGAACTGTAAATTCGACCTCTCACCTTTCTGCACGGCGTGGACCGAGATGAAGAAGCTCTGTGCGGGACTCTCGTTGTCCAGGTCGCCGAGGGTGAAGCGGAAGCTGTCGTGACCTTTGAACCCGGCCGCGTTGGCGGCGGCGGTGTGCGCGTACCACAGGCGGTTCATCTCCACGTCGTCCTGAGTGAAGTTCTGGCCGGCAGACAGCTCCGTCCAGCCCGAGTCCGTCTGCAGTCAGAACCAACAGTGAGCGGATCACAAGTGCTAAATAAATGCCGTCATCATGAGCCCACCTTAAAGGAACATTACGCTTATTTAACAACCTTTTCAGTCAATTAATCTTATCATAAAAACACCAGTAACACGAGCGTTCAGAGACAGCGGGAACCTCCGGGTCTGAAAAGTGAGTCTGTGGTAAAATGAGGCTGCTGATTTATTCCCTCAGTAAACACTTTCCTGATGAGTTTATGGTCTCAGTCTTCTTCAACACAGCCTGATAATTCAACTACAATTCTAAAGTTAAAAATATCACATCTACCTTTTCAATTTTCACTTATTCACACAATTTCATTGCCAAAAAAAACCCACCACAGAACATCAGAACTTTCATCGCAATCTTTTAGAAAAGCTGCGGCAAAATCCCCAAAAAGAGAGTTATGTTTCATTTATGAAGGTGTGGCGATGGCACAGTGGACAGGACGCGTGCCTTTGGTGTGAGAGACCCGGGTTCAATTGTGACACATCCACCATTGTGTCCCTGAGCAAGACACTTAACCCCTCGCTGCTCCAGAGGCGTGCGACCTCTGACATGTAAAGAAATTGTAAGTCGCTTTGGATAAAAGCGTCGGCTAAATGAATAAATGTAAATTTATAACCCCATGCTGTAAAGTTACCGTGCTTACAGGGTAAATTTGTCTCCGGTCAGCCCACTTTCTCCAGACATTTGTCGGGGGTTCTGGGTCTTTAGAGATCTTTATTGGTGCATTCCTGAGAATTTAATGCAAGTACAGAACATCACTGCTACTTTTCAAAACTAGAAACACCTCAGCTGAGCCCTTAAAGGGGCATTATGGAGTTTTCAGCCGTGCGATTCTAAGATTCATCATGAGCGAGTATAATCCGAAACACAACCGCTCTCAAACAGAAATCCTGCAATAAACGCAGAAACACCAGCGTGCAGGCTGTGGCTTTTCTCCAGACATGTTCAGGCTCTGTTACTTCAACGTTCCCGTCTCAACACCGGCGCCGTAACGTCGGCACAATCCTCCCGGAAAAAGGCAGAGTGACAGCAGCTATAGACAGAGCTGGAAACTCAGCTGAACTCCCACTATAACGTTACAGTAATAGTTTTATCAGCTGCAGGTTGAACTAATCTGCGCTCGTTACATGATGACGTTACATTTACTGCATTTAGCCGACGTGCTACATCGTTAGCTCGCCTGCTGCTTTCAGTAACCACCTTTACTATCTGTGAATCTGTCACCGGAGGCTCAGCAGTGTCGGCACAGCTACATGTACTGGATGATAATGAAACTGTTAGTGAGCTGGACTGAATATTATAATGAGACTGTGTCACTTTATAACAGTCAGACCGCAGTCAGTAACTTTACTGTAGTGTTAGCAGATGGCTCTTCCTTCCTCTGGGTTGTTGTCCCGGTTTTGTTGCAGTGTTGTATATTAAGTGGGTCACGTTAGTTACGGCGACTGACAGATGGAGAAGCTGGAGTCTACCTGAGTATCGGTAAAACCACAATAAATCTACAAACAGCGGCAGGTCGGAGCTCACGTAGCGTTAGCTTGCTGCCCTGCATCACTGCAGGCTAGAAAACAAATCTCTCACATATACTTTTTACGTTGAGCCCACTGACAATAAGGCAATGAAAATGTGATTTATTAATAAGTAATTTCATTGAAAACCTACATATTCCTTTAAGTACCATAAAACAGTGTAGACACAAGCCTGGTGGCTGTCTGGACTATGCATCTGTGATTTAGCGCTCACCTTGAGCTGCAGTCTGCCGAAGCGTGGAGCAGCAGTGAGGAAGTAGTACACCTGGTCTGGGGGCGTGTCCAGGTCCTCGGCCTCCAGAGCAACACTGGAGATCACCCTGCGCTCGCCAGAGTCCACCTCCAACCCGGCGTTCCTGACGCACCGACGAAGAAAAAACAGGTTCAGAACTGGGATTAGGTTTAGAATAGCTTCAGCTGACTGCAGTCACTCTTCTTCTGTGGTGGGAATAGACAGGGGAACATCAACACAACAACAGAGTTGTAAAAAGTACTGAAGGAGCGTCTGAAACCTCCTTCACATCTCCAAGTGGTAACAAACACCAATTTGACCAAACCTCCTGAAAAAAAAGAGAGGCCAAAACTAGAAATCAACAAATCTAGAACATGATGGCTGCTGCTGATGATGAAGGGAACTCGAGCTACTCGCTACATATTCAAAAGGACAATACTGCACTTTCTACCATATTCATCTGACAGCTGTAGGTATTATCTAGTTTGCAGGTTCAGATTTTAGACACAAAACTTCTGATCAACAAATAAAATACGATGCATTTTACAGATTAAGACTTGATTTTTCTTTGCGTAAACTGGGATTGGCTCCAGCCCCACGCGACCCTGTACGCAGGATAAGCGGCTGACGATGGATGGATGGGTGGAAGATCCGCCCACCAGCCGCCTCTCTCTTAGCTGATGACTCTGGGTCCTTCGTTAACAAACATCCATTAGTGGCCACTTCACAGGATCACCCAACCACGATGCACATGTCTCCAAACGTCTGCTCTCGAGTCGTCGCTCCACCTGTCCTCTGGATCCTAATCCCTAAAAAAGGGATGTTTTTGTGTCTCTGTGGCTAATTTGGGCATTTTCTGAGATTAGTCCAGCAGAGAGTAAACAGTAATTTTACCTCTCTGGTCTACCGCTGCCTCGATCTGTTAGTTTGTGTGATTGTGAATAAGTTTAGCTGATTTTCTCGGTCTTAGGTTAGAGCCCCGTGATGACATCACTTTGGGCTCTGGGATACTCAGATGCACATTTCTCTCTGTTTCCTGATGTTTTATAGGAAATTAATCTATAATCAGGAAAATAAGTGGATGAAAATAATCATTAGTTGCAGCCCCACTTTATTTCACAGGTCTGTAATTTCCTAATTTCTTTAAAGAACTATGCGAGTTGGTAGACACTTGAAGTTCACCTCGGTCAGTTAGTTGACATGTTTCTGGATTTATTTTAGGTTTTGGAAAGAGAATAAATCGTACTTGTCCTTTCAGCCTCTCTGGGTAGCTGCTGTAACTATTACAAGATGCCGCAGGAACAGCGTTTGACCAGACTTAGAAAAATACAGCCAATCAGAGTCACTGGAGCGCAGCCTCAGTCCATCTTCCTCTTGCTTCGGGTTCGTTCCACACAATGTTTCAGCAGCAACATCTTGTTTTTTAGTAATTTACAATTGCTTTAGTGAATATTGTTCTCGTATTCACTAAGTTGTCCGCTGATGTATGTAAATATATGTACAGCATTTGTGTGTAAAATAAAACCCAGTTTTCCGACCTGCAGGATCTTTGATCAAAGCTGGAAGAAGTTGAAAGTTTGTGTGAGAGCAGGAATTTTCCCAGCGGGATCATGGAGATCTGGGGTGGTGTTGGGATCGGGGGGGGGGGGGGGGTGGTTAACATCAGAAACCGTCTGGCTGCTTCTTCACTCGGAACTAAAATCCACGCAGGAGAGAAGCTGCCACGTCCATCCTGCAGGAACGCAAAAACAAGGACGCCGGCATCTGCCAAGTCTCTGCGTTACTTCTGCATCGGTGGCCTTTACAGTACCAGCTCGGCCTGTGCCAACGCACCCACGCAAACACCAACAACTGATCTGGGGACAGCGCAGATCAACTGGGACAGGACAGGCGAAGGGGGGGGGGGGGGCAGTCAAGCATGCAAATGCCCAATTTCTCCTTCAAATGAAAATATTATGGGTGGTGGAGGAGGAGGAGGAGGAGGTGGGGTCACACCCACTCAAGCAAAGCGACCCGCCACATGTGCACACAAACAGGTTGCCTCCCCCTCTCCTCCCCCCTTCTGCCCCGTGCCGACTCCCCTGACCCCCCCCACAAAGCAACTAACTGACATCTGATCATTTCTCTTCTTACTAAACATCTTTCACTCCTCAGTGGCTTTCGCATCACAAACAGGGTCTTATTTTGAAGCATAATTCTGGTGACATCCTAAATAATTCCTCTTAAATCCCAACAACTTGTTAGTTCGTCTCTTGGCTCAGAGGAAACTGGTTTCTCCTGAAGATGTAAATCTTTTAAAAACACCTCACAGATTTATAGTTTCATGTTTAAAGCAAGGACCTGCCTGGTTTATCAGGTAGGTAGATCGAATTTCGCCAGCGAAATCCACGTCAGCTGAAACCGACCATTTTTATCCACACATCAAACACCAAACATGTAAATGAGCTTATATCACAAAATAAATGGCTAATCACTGTACATGGCTGCAGTTATTGCCTTCCAGATATCTCTCATCTCACATCGAGACCGACCACAAGGAAGCTCACTCAAATCCCAAAACTCACAGAGCTATTACAGATAACAACAACAAACGCACCAATATACATTTACAGTTACAACCGCTGACTTACATTTGCTGTTTTCTGTGTGTGAAAAGATCCCTGCAGGCCGCCATAATGGCATCGCACTATAGCTGAGCTCTTAGGTTTCGTTTCTCTCGTCAAAATGAAGGAGAGAAGAAGTGCTGCTTTGGAACAGACGGTCTTTTTCGGCCTCTACACAGACACGACAACAATTCGTCTCTTCAAGACGAAGAGAAAGAGCCCACTTACAGCCCTGTAGGACGTTCTGTTCTCAAGCTGTGGCCTGTAAAGCGTGGGAGAGCTTTTGGTTACAGGATTATTGACTGTTGTTATCAGTATGTCAGTGTTTTGGAAGCTTTATGTTATTTGGTGCGTGGTTGTGTGGAGAGACAACATATAAATAGTAAATATGGCCAAAACATGGACATTCGCTTGGTATATTTTAGAAATATTGTGTAATATGTAATAGACTGATATGGGTTTTTTGGGGGCCAATGCCGATATTAAAGTGAAAAGGAGACGATTTATGAGCCGATATTTCGATTTGGATGGTAGACCCCTTTACTGTATAAACTACACTGATATTGAAAGCTGGTACGTATGTGGGCTATAAAACCTTTTCCTAAATGATTTATGTTAATAAAATGGATTACAGTCTCAAAAGGTGAACATGTAAACAGTTGCACATCAATAACTAGTGAGAGAATAAGCATGTGTATTTTCACTTTACACATAATCTGCCATAATTTCAATGTAGCATTGTAACATCTAGTTCATCCCTTTACCAGCACTCTTTAATTCCAACCAAAGCTACGAGAAACCATTTCTTAACCACCCTCGTTATAAATCACGCCGTCTATGATGCAGTGAGCTGCTGTTGAATGACTCTAATACAACATGACTGTCTGCAACTTTGAGATTTCATTTAACTAACGTTATCACTACAACCAGAGCAGTTACGGCTCAGACTACAGCGTTTCACATCTGCAATGTCACACAGAGACGAGCTACAGGAAGCCGTGTTAGATTCTTGTTTAGCTCACGTTTATTTACATGTCCGCGCTGGTTTAATAATTTCAGACACGCCGACTAACTGCAGACAGGCAGATATATTTAGAATAGACCAGAAACTATAGTTTAGCGGCTCATTAACGTTAGCGCTCCTCCACTGATAAACACAGTGTTCTGACGATCTATACTGCCCTATCGAAAAATGCTATTGTAGCGCAAATCGATAGCAGAGTCTATCGAGTCGCTCTGCCCTATTGAAAAATGCTACCTTATGTGTTCCCTTTACCAATCCCATACAGGCATAACTCTTAGTATTATGACGTCTTCTTGATTTTATATATATATATATATATATATATATATATTTTATAACATTTTCAGGGGTAGCGTATTCTGACAGACTACCGTAATAATGATTTTATTTTTTGATGTTGCTGACGATCAGCCGCTGTCTCGACGGCGTGCCCAACAGCAAGGTTTGCACAGATTTATGGGCGTGGAAACAGACCACGCTTGTGGGTCTTACGCATGCACAGAACCGCTAAGTAGCGCATCTCGATAGGTAGCATAAATAGACAGAACACTGGCAGACTGCGGTCAGCTGATTGTTTTCTTCTGTGTTTTTTGTGGTGAGGCAGTGCTGTTAACAGCTGCAGCGCGCCCTCTGGTGGGCAAACTATGCAACACCCATGACATGAGTGAAGTATCTAAATCTATGTTTCTTTTTTAATAGTCATACATCTGCTGTTATAAACGGTCGATGCCTATTAAATGCAATTAGCTCATATCGGCCAATAATATCGCCCGGCCGATAAATCGGTTGTATAATTATTAACTTGTTTCACTGATAACTGTTGTATATTAGTTTCTTTTCATCAAATTTACAGTTGTATTCCAGGTGTATTAGAAGATATTCAGTTGCATCACCAGAATTATGCCTCTAGGCCAAATGGTCGAGGAGTTTGTTATTTTAGGCGTTTTTCCTGGAAATAGGTGTCTGTGTTTAAGAGGTTAAAAAGCTCAGTAATTTCCTCAAACAGCTGCTCGCTGTAGGTTCTATCAGACAAATAGGAGGCAGTAGTGCATTTGTTGGGGACAATTTTCAGCGATGGATGAATCCACATGGGATGTCAGAATAAACTACAGTGTGTGTGTTCATGGTGATGAAGGAACATGTGACCCAGTGCAGCAGTGAGGCTCACTGATGGCTTTTAACAGTTTCTGGACAACAATGAAGCTCTATGGCTCAGGCTGCATCCACACTAACGTTTAAAACGAAAACGATCTCCGTCCACACCAGCGTTTTAGCTGCACATCAGAATTGATCTCCGGCTATATTAAAGAGGTGGTATTCTGCTAATTTTCAGGTTCAGATTGATCTTATTTAGAGTTTGTACCAGAACAAGTTTACATGGTTATATTTTTGTCATACTGCACATTGCTGCAGCTCCTCTTTTCAGCCTGTGTTGAAAGCTTCGTTTTAGCTATGGAGTGATACATCTGGTCTCTAAATGATCTTTGTTGGGAGTTGCACATGCTCAGTTCCTAGTTAAAGACTACTAGCCAATCAGAAGCAGAGAAGGGCGGGTCAGCGAGAAGCCGGTAAACAGCTCGGGTTCAGCCGTACGTGTTGCCGAGCCGGTCGGCAACACGGACTGGAGCGAGAGTTTCAGAGCGGTGAGTTATTAATCTGTATCCATAAAGTTTTAACTGAGCTCTGTCTCTACATCACAGGAACAACTTTATGTCCACTGACTGCCTGGAGGGTAGCTAGTGTTTGGAAGGGAGAGGAGAGCTGTGTGCTGCAGCTCGCTGTTTCTGAAGGCGTGTCGGAGTAGCCGCTCGGCGAGCGTTATATGAGGCGCGTTTAGCTTGAAAGGGAAGCGGCTGGACTACAAACGAGCTGTTTTCAGTTCAGAGCAGAGTTTTCTGTGGGAGATGGGAACTCACTTTGGGCTTTTTCACTCTGCAAACCTGTTACAGCACAAAAAAGATATAAACTCAAAGGAGAGGGGAAAAGCCAAAAAGCAGAATACCGCCTCTTTAAAATCATGTGACCGTTCACGTACACTGAGCATGTGCGTGCCAATGTAAACAGGAAGCAGGTTGTCTACTCTGCAGCTGCAGAAGATTTGTCTGAAGAAGAAAGTTCTACTAGAGACGAACAATGAGCAGCGATGGTGGAACTGTTACTGAGGGGAACACGGGAGGACAAAGAGACGGTGGCGCCGCAAAGTAAATACGGAGACATGCAGAGGACAAGTGAAGAAGTGTTATTTACACAGTACAAAGTTTTTTAATAAAAACACCAAAAGATAAATTCTGCCAGCAGCAGCGTGTTTCTGCTTTGCAAGACTGATAAGAACTAGTCAGGAAGCCAAACGTGAGCGTCATTGTTTTCACGTGTCAGCACTAACACGCTACCCCGGAGTTTAAAACCAAAACGGGGTCGGCGACGTTTTCAAACTTTTCAGTTTTAGTCTGGACCGGAGGCGGAAACGTAGCAGAAGTGAAAACAAAAACGAAGCAGTGTGGATGTAGCTTCAGAAGAAGAAGAAGAAGAGACACACAGGACTTGTTAGTGGATATGTTCAGTGTTGACTCTGCACATGATGTTTAAGATTAAATATAAAACAGCTTAAAGTGCAAGTTTCATGAAAGGCTTAACTCTAAAGACGGGTCAACACTCATAACCAGTAACCTGAGCCTACATGCAACTGGTTCACATATCCTCTGAGAAAAAAGCTTTTGTTTGACAGATTCAAGCTTAATATGTAAACTGTCATATATACACACTGTATATATATAAAATATATAAAATAGAAGCCATCAGCATAAAGAGCAAACATCTGTGTCTGACCCTGACCTAAAACCTCACTCAGTCACGTAGTTCCAGAAATATCATATTAACACGGATTAAACAGTAAATCCTCACACAAGCTCTGAAAACCCACATCTGTGTGTTCCTGTGTGTGTGTGTTCCTGTGTGTGTGTTCTTGTGTGTGTTCTTGTGTGTGTGTTCCTGTTTGTGTGTGTTCCTGTGTGTGTTCCTGTGTGTGTGTGTGTTCCTGTGTGTGTGTGTTCCTGTGTGTGTGTGTTCCTGTTTGTGTGTGTTCCTGTGTGTGTGTGTTCCTGTGTGTGTGTTCCTGTGTGTGTTCCTGTGTGTGTGTGTTCCTGTGTGTGTGTTCCTGTGTGTGTGTGTTCCTGTTTGTGTGTGTTCCTGTTTGTGTGTGTTCCTGTGTGTGTGTGTTCCTGTTTGTGTGTGTTCCTGTGTGTGTTCCTGTGTGTGTTCCTGTGTGTGTTGTGTGTGTGTGTTCCTGTGTGTGTGTTCCTGTGTGTGTGTGTTCCTGTGTGTGTGTGTGTTCCTGTGTGTGTGTGTGTTCCTGTGTGTGTGTGTGTTCCTGTGTGTGTGTGTTCCTGTGTGTGTGTGTTCCTGTGTGTGTGTTCTTGTGTGTGTGTTCCTGTGTGTGTGTTCCTGTGTGTGTTCTTGTGTGTGTGTGTTCCTGTGTGTGTGTTCTTGTGTGTGTGTGTTCTTGTGTGTGTGTGTTCCTGTGTGTGTGTGTTCCTGTGTGTGTGTGTTCCTGTGTGTGTGTTCCTGTGTGTGTGTGTTCCTGTGTGTGTGTGTTCTTGTGTGTGTGTTCTTGTGTGTGTGTTCCTGTGTGTGTGTTTTGTGTGTGTGTTCTTGTGTGTGTGTTCCTGTGTGTGTGTTCCTGTGTGTGTGTTCTGTGTGTGTGTGTTCTTGTGTGTGTGTGTTCCTGTGTGTGTGTTCTTGTGTGTGTGTTCCTGTGTGTGTGTGTTTTGTGTGTGTGTTCCTGTGTGTGTTCTTGTGTGTGTTCCTGTGTGTGTGTTCTTGTGTGTGTGTTCTTGTGTGTGTGTGTTCCTGTGTGTGTTCTTGTGTGTGTGTTCTTGTGTGTGTGTTCTTGTGTGTGTGTGTTCCTGTGTGTGTTCTTGTGTGTGTGTGTTCTTGTGTGTTCCTGTGTGTGTGTGTTCCTGTGTGTGTGTTCCTGTGTGTGTGTGTTCGTGTGTGTGTGTTCCTGTGTGTGTGTTCGTGTGTGTGTGTGTTCCTGTGTGTGTGTTCTTGTGTGTGTGTTCTGTGTGTGTTCTTGTGTGTGTGTGTTCTTTGTGTGTGTGTTCCTGTGTGTGTGTTCCTGTGTGTGTGTGTTCCTGTGTGTGTGTGTTCCTGTGTGTGTGTGTTCCTGTGTGTGTGTGTTCCTGTGTGTGTTCTTGTGTGTGTGTGTTCCTGTGTGTGTGTGTTCCTGTGTGTGTGTGTTCCTGTGTGTGTGTTCCTGTGTGTGTGTGTTCCTGTGTGTGTGTGTTCTTGTGTGTGTGTGTTCTTGTGTGTGTGTTCCTGTGTGTGTGTGTTCTTGTGTGTGTGTGTTCCTGTGTGTGTGTTCTTGTGTGTGTGTTCCTGTGTGTGTGTGTTCCTGTGTGTGTGTTCCTGTGTGTGTTCTTGTGTGTGTGTTCCTGTGCACTTACCAACCTATCTAACAGTGGACCTCGACGTCGTTACACACCCACTAAGAGGGGACTAAAAAGTGAACAGGGGACATTTTTTAGGTCCCCTGTTGGACATGCTTTAAATCATGCTAAAATCATGTCTAAAACCATCTGGTAAATTTTTTAAACTATTGTCAAGAGGGGACCTGCAGGTGTGTGAGTGTTTAAGTCCATACTCAGCAGTGCCTCTAGTGGATCAAGCAAAGATTTTAACGACTCATTCACACACGTCGTTCTTAACACTCCCCTATAGAGTGAATGGCTTGCAGCCCCAGGGAGTCTATCAGACTGTAGAGGGGCTATTATACAAGCTACTCAGTAAAGAAAGCTGTCTCTTAAAACACAATTTCTTAATTTTTTCTAACAAAATATACAGGCTGAGTTTTAGTCGATGTCTTGTGTTTTAAGATCAACATGTATTAAAATACAGGGCTACACTGAAGGCCTGGAGAATTTTAGATTCTAAATAAGGGAACAAAAATAGAAAAACAGCCAGGGTAGAATTATAAATAAAATGGTCAGTATAAAGATACTTTTATGGTTTTAATTCATTATAAAAAATGAATGAATTAACAAAAAATTTTTTGACATTTGTTATCTAGAGACTTGTTCAGTCGCAAAATACTAACCTGACCAGATTTCACAAGCACTGGACATCAATACTTTTTTTCCCCCCATTATATTTGTGTGCTTAGTCTACACTTAAAGATATGCATTTCATTTATTGATTTGAATTACAGAAAAAGGGACCACACTTGTACTGTGTGGAACGACAGGAGTCCACTGTTCGCTTGTAGGTGATGACACAAGTTCCCTCTTAGATAGCATGGAGCGATAATCACACTCCAACTTGTGTGAAAATAATAAATAAGCAAATTGAATCATACTTTTGAGACAAAATAAACTAACTAAATAGTCTCTTTATTTTCTATACATTCTTTTAAAACAAAATATAAAGGCTGAGTTTCAGTGGATGTCTTGTGTTTTAAGATCAACATGTATTAAAATAAAGGGCTACACTGAAGGCCTGGAGAGTAAAATGAATTGTAGATTCCAAAAAAAGGAACAAAAATAGAAAAACAACCAGAGTTGAATTATTAATTAAATGATTAGAGGTAAGATACTTTCTATTCAGTTTTAATTAATTGTTAAAAAGTATTTCACATCAGACTTTGACTACAGCTTTAAACTTGTTCAGTCCTAAAACACCAAACTGACCAGTTTTCACAACCACTGAATGTCAATACATTTGTCATCATATCTATGTGCTTAGTCTACACTTACAGAAATGCATTTTATTTATTGATTTGAATTACAGAAAAAGGGACCACACTTGCACTGTGTGGAACGACAGGAGTCCACTGTTCTCTTGTACATGATGACACAAGTTCCCTCTTAGATAGCATGGAGCGATAATCACACTCCAACTTGTGTGAAAATAATAAATAAGCAAATTTAATCATACTTTTGAGACAAAATAAACTAACTAAATAGTCTCTTTATTTTCTATACATTCTTTTGAAACAAAATATAAAGGCTGAGTTTTAGTGGATGTCTTGTGTTTTAAGATAACATGTATTAAAATAAAGGGCTACACTGAAGGCCAGGAGAGTAAAATGAATTGTAGATTCTAAAAAACGGAACAAAAATAGAAAAACAACCAGGGTAGAATTAGAAATAAAATGGTCAGTATAAAGATACTTTCTTTACGGTTTTAATTATAAAAAAATGTATTAATTAATAAAAAAATATTTGACATTTGACATCTAGAGCTTTAAACTTGTTCTGTCCCAAAATACTAACCTGGCCAGCTTTCACAAGCACTGGACATCAATAAAAAATTTTTCATTATATTTGTGTGCTTAGTCTACACTTAAAGATATGCATTTGAATTACAGAAAAAGGGACCACACTTGTACTGTGTGGAACGACAGGAGTCCACTGTTCGCTTGTAGGTGATGACACAAGTTCCCTCTTAGATAGCATGGAGCGATAATCACACTCCAACTTGTGTGAAAATAATAAATAAGCAAATTTAATCATACTTTTGAGACAAAATAAACTAACTAAATAGTCTCTTTATTTTCTATACATTCTTTTAAAACAAAATATAAAGGCTGAGTTTTAGTGGATGTCTTGTGTTTTAAGATCAACATGTATTAAAATAAAGGGCTACACTGAAGGCCTGGAGAGTAAAATGAATTGTAGATTCCAAAAAAAGGAACAAAAATAGAAAAACAACCAGAGTTGAATTATTAATTAAATGATTAGAGGTACGATACTTTCTATTCAGTTTTAATTAATTGTTAAAAAGTATTTCACATCAGACTTTGACTACAGCTTTAAACTTGTTCAGTCCTAAAACACCAAACTGACCAGTTTTCACAACCACTGAATGTCAATACATTTTGTCATCATATCTATGTGCTTAGTCTACACTTACAGAAATGCATTTTATTTATTGATTTGAATTACAGAAAAAGGGACCACACTTGCACTGTGTGGAACGACAGGAGTCCACTGTTCTCTTGTACATGATGACACAAGTTCCCTCTTAGATAGCATGGAGCGATAATCACACTCCAACTTGTGAGAAAAAAATAAATAAGCAAATTTAATCATACTTATGAGAAGAAACTAATTACAGAGTGTCTTTATTTGGTATAATCTGTTATTGTAAGAAAATATAAAGCCTGAGTTTTTATTGAAGTTATTTTCAACAAAATACAAAGGCTGAGTTTTAGTGAAATTCCTAAATTGTTTCAAGCTTCAGACTACTAAAATGATAGACTACCCAGTAGACAGCAGAATGAGTATTTTAAAAGCACAAAAAAAGTGAAAGTAAAAACAAAATGAATACAAAGGTCAGCTGCAAGATCTCTTAATTTTTAATCAATGGATTTAATGCTGTTAATTATCATGATACATGACCAGTGTTTGTATGTGTCCTAAATCTATATTTAGGAAGTTGTTGCTCGCAAACACATTGACAACAGACCTGTCTGTCAATTGAATAGTTAGTTTCCTAAACACCGCTGCACAAATCTATCCAACACAATGTTGTCAATGTCGGAGACCCACCTTCAAAAAAGTTATCAGCAAGCATGTAAGGAGCCTAGCTAATAAGGATAGCTATGTTAGTTTTAGAATACAGCTGAAAAGTTAGAACGCTGTGCATAACTGGTAGTCAGTAGGTGTGGCCGAGATGAGCTACTTTTATACAGTTGAAATCACATCATGTCAAACTAAAGTGTGAAATGTTGAAAAGGTTAGTTTAGCTACAAATGAACAAGTTCATATGTGCGTGTTTAGGTTTTATGATGTGGTAATTAAGGGGCTAAATGAAGCCTGTCTCTGAAAAATTGAAAATCTTTCTAAAATGCTTCGGCAGTACATTTGTTCTTAGCCTTAGAGAAAGGTCCACAGAGACATTCAGACACACTTTACAAATAATATGAAATAAGCAAAATGGACAATTCGAAAATTATAATCTAAACCAAATATATAAGCTGTAGTGTTGTTGTTTTTGTTTTTTAGAAAAGTGTCACCAGCAATGTTCTCATTGTAGCTTTTTGAAATGTGGGGTTAAACATTTGTTGGCGAATAGAGAAGCATATTTGAGGGCTGTCAAATGGTGCAGCATCGTAACAATGGAACTTAGAGTTTGCATCAACTGGAGAACACACAACCAGTGCTGCATTAAGTTCACACTGATATTTGGCAGGTATTTGTCTTTATAGATTTTTACATCTCAGTATTTTCAACTTCTTTCTTTAGCATGTACAGTTTAAATGTGTGTTAGTGATTTTAATAGCCATTGAAATAGTGATGAGTTACCTATAGATCATCTCAGAACCATCACAACGTTGGATGGCTATTCATAACACAAGTTGTTCAACCACAAATAGAAAACAGTACAAAATATACAGAACTATGTTGAAGCAAACTTTATTGAATGTGCTTTTAAGCTAAGACACACACAAACTCCTAAACTGAAAGTTCCTCATGTGCCCACCCTCTTCTGTGTTCTTACACTGAACAAAATTATAAACGCAACACTTTTGTTTTTGCCCCAATTCCTCCGGTGAGTATGCTGGCCATGCAAGAAATGGGATGTTTTCAGCTTCCAGGAATTGTAATCCTTGCAACATAGGGCCGTGCATTATCATGCTGCAACATGAGGTGATGGTTGTGGATGAATGGCACAACAATGGGCCTCTGGATCTCGTCATGGTATCTCTATGCATTCAAAATGCCATCAATAAAATGCACCTGTGTTTGTTGTCCGTGAAACACACCTGCCCATACCATAACCCCACCGCCACCATGGGCCACTCGATCCACAACTAGGACATCAACAAACCGCTCACCCACACGAAGCCATACACACGTCATCTGCTCTGCACAGTGAAAACTGGGATTCATCCATGAAGAGAACACCTCTCCAAAGTGCCAGACGCCATCGTATGTGAGCATTTGCCCACTCAAGTCGGTTATGATGGCAAACTGCAGTCAGGTCGAGACCCCAAAGAGGATGACGAGCATGCAGATGAGATTCCCTGAGATGGTTCCTGACAGTTTGTGCAGAAATTATTTGAGGATGCTAAACGATTCTTGCAGCAGCTGTCCGGCTGGCTGGTCTCAGACAATCTTGGTGGTGAAGATGCTGGATGTGGAGGTCCTGGGCTGTTGAGGGAATAGAGAATCGGTTTGTTATCAAACCCAGACATTTGTTTTATAGTACTTTAATGCCACTGTGTAATCGTTGAGGACTTCTTTAGTACCATAACAAGGAGTACTCTCAGAACCGGGCCCCTTCTTTGGAGTCAGTGATGTGTCTTCAAATATATTCCTGCAAGAATTCTCCTGGCTCAGTGTTTTTGGTGGTGATTTTTATACTGAATAAATGAATTATCTGTCAGTCTGTCTGTCATCAAATTCCATGAACGACCAACACTATCTCAGCATTCTAACACTCGATGAGGATCTTATGCAATGTCACCCTAAGGGTTTGGATTTGTATCTACATTTATATAATACACACAAAATTGTACACTATGTATGATGGCAGTGGGTATTTCTTATTTTAATTGTTGCCTGCTTAGCTTGACTGACTTGCTGAGAGTTGAATGACAAGATCAATATTGTTCTCATATCTGAACACAAAATCAAGCTATGCCTTTAAACCATTTTCAGGTTGCACCTTACATGGCAACATATAACTATATATAGTGTATAATACTATGCACACACTTAACAATGCTCCATTTCCTTATAATTCATTAGCAACCAAGAAAGTTGTAGTTAAATACAGTATTGAATAGAGAATCTTATGTTCTGATCTAATACCTTTCTCCTTGTAGATGAATCCTTTCTGAAATTTGGCTTTTTCTTTCTCAGATGCAGTGAAGTTGCAAGGCTTCCTTTTTAGGAAAAACCCTTCTGGTTCTCATTTTCCAGTGAAATGTTTTACAATATATTATACATCATATGGTGTCTTGACTTATAACAAGTTAATTTAAGATTATTGTTTATACAATGAGAAGAACAGCATGATAACTTGGGTGACTTTGTAAAACAATATAAGCTATCAGTACTTTTTCTGTGTACATATATGTATATAGGAATGTAAGGAATAAAATACAATAAAAGTAGAATCAGTTAAAATTCTATGTATTAGTATAAATAATATTCATACTATATACACCCTATATACAATATACAGGTAACATTCTACATAGGTGTAAAAATATTTACACACTAAGCAATCAATATACAATAACAAACTATCTGTACAATCTGATACAGTCAGAATATACTATGTTATACATATATATATATATATATATATATATATATATATATATATATATATATATATATATATTATATTTAAATTTGATAGTTTAGTTACAAACAGCCTTGATGAAAACATACAAGGGGTATTGGTAAAAATGTTCAACTTACCTCTCGCTTTGGTCTTCAGGATGGAAAGATGAAAAAGTTTTTCAAAAGAACAACACAGGTGAAATATGTCTACATACCGTTAAGATAGACAGATAAATGGATGACTACTACTTACTAATAGTAAAGAAATTTTAAAGTTGGTTTTCTCCTTCAAAAAACTGCATACTTGTCAACACTTCCACAAGACACCAAAGACTGCCATGCACCTTCTCTGAGGAGCCCAGAATATATATACACAATCCTGACTAGCTATCTGGACAGTGATTGGTTCTTAGGATAAGACATCAAATGCTAACTACTGCTGGCATAGTAATGCAAATGTTCTCTGGCAATTAGATATAGGTTTGATTTACTTTTGTTTACTGTGGTAGACATGTCAGACATACTGCTTGAAGGTATTGTTGTGGATTTTTTAGAAAGAGTTACACATGTCTTCAGTTAATGATGTAGATTTAAAAGAATCCTCTACATTTAAGTGACTAGAGCCTATGTGATTCACAAATGTTTTAAGGTTGAAATGTTGAGAGCTGTCTCTGAGAAGTCATCTTGGGTGAGGGTTGTGAAGTTTCAGTCATTGTTCTCCATTGTGTGCAGCGTGGGGGATGGTTTCTTGTTGCTGACGATGGTCGTTAGGGCGTCAAGATCGCAAACCAGTGACTTGGCCTTTAGTAATGCAACTTCTCTGGAGTCTTGTGGGAGATATTTTGAAACTGTAAAGAGCGGATGACAATACTCCACTTTTGTTGAAAATTGTACCCTATGTTACAAGCTACTCACAAAAAGTAGCTAAATAAGGTGTTTTATACCAGAAAACATCTACTAAGAATTAGTATAATAACCATACATATGTGCGATTTAGTACACCCCCCAAATAATGGGGTTGAATAACTTTTAAAATATCACCAAATTAATTTTAAAGCGATTGTGTATAATATGGAGTTAATTTATTACACTAGTATGGACAAAAATACAGCAACACCTACGCATTACTTTTATGACATCCCATTCTAAATCCATAGGCAAGATTTCCCTTAACAACCCATGAAAACACAGCCCCTACCAAATTTATTAGGACAGGGGTAGCACCTTTGTCCATATAGTGTATTTGGATGGAAATCTATCTCAAAAAAGGAAGACTGATGGTCTCTCTGATTGGTCTGACACATGATCAACAATGCTTAAAGTCACTGAAAAGGTTTACAAGCAGTGGGAATCATTTAATATGTAAGGCTTACAATGAATGTCAACCAGGCATTCATAGTCATTCAAATTCTAGGTCACTCTCTTCTGATGAATTTAAACTTCTACGTACATTAAGTGTAGTGGTGGAGTTACCTACAGCCTGTCTCAGAACCAACATAATGCCTTATTATCTTGCTCAGATTTTTATTATTTGGTCATTTGTCCTTGCTTTTTGTGCTTCTACCATAGGTATTTAGGCTATGTAGTTAAAAGGCTTCTGTTTTATTTGCCTTAATTGTGTTTATTGAGTGTTTAATTTATTTTGTGTTACATGCCACTTTGTCAGGGATACTATAATTTAACAGTGGTGAGAACTTCTCTCAGGCTTACCAATATTGTAAATATGCTATACAAACTGGCATACATTTCTTTTAAGTGTATTGTTGAAACCCAAAATGTAGAGTGGCCATTATAGTGCAGTATACAGTAAATTGAGGGTCAAAGTTAAGAGAGAAGAGAGCAAGAAACTTTCAGTTTATGAGCGTGTGTCTTCAGGAGCATGTGCACCATACACAAATGAGTTCTTACTGCAGTGGCCCAGTTCTAATCAAACCTGTGGCTTATTAGCATGCATCTCCTCTCTCCTGTATTTATTTTCTCTCTTTGGCTGTACCATCATCAGATTTTTATTAGAATTGGGTGTTTGGGCACTTTTACTAAACATATGTTCTACATATATTTCTACCGTTTTCTTTTTGTGGTTGTAGGAAACTGTGTTATGAATTAGCATCCAATGCAGAGTTAAGCTAAATACAAAATCCTGGAGAAAGTGTGAGTGCGGTCTCTGAGAGGTGACCTGGAGCAGGTGAGGGGTGTGAACGTGTGTCTGATTGTCTGCAGTGAGAATCTGTGTCTGATTGTCTGCAGTGTGGGGAGGGTTTCTTGCGACCAATGATGATCGTTAGGCCTTTGAACTTGAACTACTTAACATTTCACACTTGCACCCAATATTGTGTCTCGCCTAGTCTTGTAAACTTAGTGTCTCTTCAAACCCCAAGTAACTACAGATTATATTTAGTTTAAATTATAAGTTTCTCTTAGAAATTATCAATTTCTTTTTTATTTATTCATGCTGGAGTGTGAGTGTCAATCCATGCTATCTAAGAGGGAACTTGTGTCATTATGTACCAGCCAACAGTGGACATTTTTGTAATGCAAAACAACAAACAAAATGCATTCCGTTACATATAGATTAAAGATACATGTACATTGTAAAATTGATTGAAATCCTGTGATTGTCATAATTGGTCAATATACTGGGAAAATTGGGGGGCTAAATCCTTTCAAAGGGCTGGTGAAAGTTCATAATAAATCTGTTTTTAGCAAATAAAAAAAGAACATTAAGAATCTTCCTGCTGACCATTTACTTCCTAATTGAAATTTATTTATCATGCTTGAGGAATATTTAATGATGTTGGAGTGTGACTGTTGCTCCATAGGATCTAAGAGGGGACATGTGCCCTATGTAGCAACAGTGGATTCCTGTCATTTAATGTGTCATCGGTAATAGTCTTTTTGTCATGGGTAATGTGGGTTACACATTTCTTAGCAAAGGACAGCAGCTTCTCAGGTGGAGGATCAAACTTCAGGCTCTTGAATTTTTAAGTTGGTAAAGTTTTTTGCTTTAATGTTTTGTTTGGAGAAAGGAGGCAAGTTCAGAATAGGGAATGTGTGTGGGTCAATAAGCGTCAAATACCAGTGAACTAGTTATGAGCAATACTTTTGAATGAAGAACATATTATGAGTTGGAAAAGACTTAATTGAGAGTTATTTGGAAACTATTACTTGTTACATAACAATAGACCTTATTTACAAGTATAACTAAAGATTCTATTTAGGTTACATTATAATTTTCTTTTAAGAATCATACATTTCTTTTTTACTCATCCATGTTGCAGTGTGAGTGTCGATTCATGCTATCTAAGAGGGAACTTGTGTCATTATATACCAGCCAACAGTGGACATTTCTGTAATGCAAATCAACAAACAAAATGCACACCTATAAATATAGATTAAAGAAACAAGTACATTGTAAAATTGATTAAAATCATGTCCTAATTGGTCAATATCATATTTGGAAGATTTGGGGGCTAAACCATTTCAAAGGTCTAGTAAAACTTAATAAATATGTTTTTAGCAATTAATAAAAAATTATACAAAGTATCTTGCTGTGACCATGTTGTTCCTACTTTTTATTTATTTATCTTAAAGTACTTATGACTCTCCTGACTTGTGGGCAGCCCTTCATTTTGATGCAGTGTCAAGATTGAAAATGGTTAAGCCATCAACTAAAGCTGAGACATCATATTTCATTACAAAACAATAATAACAAATCATGCTTGAGGAATATTTAATGATGTTGGAATGTGACTGTTGCTCCATACTATCTAAGAGGGGACATGTGTCGTTATGTAGCAACCAACAGTGGACTCCTGTCATTTAATGCCATACAAGTGTGGACCTTTTTTTCTGTAGGCAATGCGGACCAGTAAATATTATGCATTCCTGATGAAAACTCATCAGGACATTAATGCTTCATGAATTAATTTGGGTAGCCCTTTATATTAGGGCTTGCCATAAAGTACACAGGTGCATCGAAGCTTGCAAGTCTGTAACTAAACCAGCATTTTCATTCCACACTTCAACAAGGGATCGACTTTGCCTCTGGATGTCATGTCATCGGTAATAGTCTTTTTCTCATGGGTAATGTGGGTTACACATTTCTTAGCAAAGGACAGCAGCTTCTCAGGTGGAGGATCAAACTTCAGGCTCTTGAAGGTTTAAGTTGGTAAAGTTTTACTTATGACTCCCTAAACTTGTGGGCAGCCCTTCATTATAATACAGTGTCAAGAGTGAAAATGTTTAAGCCATCCATTAAAGCTGAGACTTTATATTTCATTACAAAAACATAACAAATCATGCGGAATAATTATTGATGCTGGATGTTGGAGTGTGACTGTTGCTCCATACTATCTAAGAGGGGACATGTGTTGTTATGTAGCAACCAACAGTGGATTCATGTCATTAAATGCCATACAAGTGTGGACCTTTTTTCTGTAGGCCTAATGCAAACATGAAAATACCATGCATTCCTGATGAAAACCCATCAGGACATCAATTTATTTGGGTAGCCTTTTATCTTACAGTCTGAAGCTTAATACTAGTTAGGAAATCTACTATTGCTGAGCCTTTAAGTTTTGTTTCAAAAGCATATTATCAAATCATGTGTCAATAGACTGCTTAGTTGAGATTATATTTTTTATAAGTATTATTGTTTTTGCTTTCGTTTGTCATACATGCTATAGTTTGAATGTCAAATTATCCTTATTAGAAAAAGGATAACTCATTATCTGTTGTCTGACCTCATTATATTCATAAATGACTTTAGCCCCTAAAGATATCCAAATAGCCTTAACAGAGTGTAGTGGATGTGTGATTCAAAACCAGTCTAAGATTCAGTTATTAAGAGCAAATACAAAGTAACTCTTTAAAATGCATATATCACCATTCCACACAGGTCATAAAAATGACCATCCCACACAGAAGAATATGAATTCCCCTAAGAGAAAGTTAAAATAAGTGCACTAGTGTAATAAGATATTTTATTATTATTTAAACGGTATTTGAAACCTAGATCAAGTAATTTTTGTTGGTAATACTGTAGTGCTTGATATCAATGCATGCAGCAAAGTTACTTCTGAATTAAAGTTTAAAGTTTATTTATTTTCAGTTAAAGTGATTAAAGTTTGGATCACGGTGAAATGTTTACACATCGCTCACATTAAAGTTAAATTATCCATTTTTGAAAGAAACAAAGAAAGTCTTTGAAGGTAAAAACACTCATTAGGTGAGAATGAGCACAGACAGTTCCACTGCATAACAATGGAGGTCCCCTCTTGGATAGGTAGCTATCGTTTAAGGATCTAAGTCCCCTCTTGGCAATTTCTTTAAAAAGCCAAAAAAAGCAAATTTGCAGTAATATTATGTTAAAAGACAGTAAAAGTAAATTTTGTATTATATTTATTTTACTTCAAAAGGACTGGAAACACAGGTCCACACTTGGCAGTTTACTCCGACGGTGCACTGTTGGATAGGTACGCGTGTATGTGTGTGTGTGTTCTTGTGTGTGTGTTCCTGTGTGTGTGTTCTTATGTGTGTGTTCCTGTGTGTGTGTTCCTGTGTGTGTACTTGAGCAGTCGCGGCGTCTCGTCGTTGACCGGCAGCACGGTGACCCACGCCGTCCCCTGGACTGTGTGGACGCCATCTGTCAGCCGCAGAGCCACGGCGTCCTTCAGGGTTTCTGTGTCATCGTGCATGTACACGATCTTCATGCCTGCAGGGGGGGAGGGGGGGTTGTTAAGGACAGCAGGTGAAGAGGAGGACAAGGAGGAGGAAGAAGGATTCGTTATAAATGCACAGCTTCTGTTACTTAAACACATTTTAAATAGTATTAATATAACAGTTTTACCTCCATATACACACATACTGTACATGTACATAACAACACAGTGCAGGACAGGCAGGACGCTGAGGGCTTCGCCTTAGAAAGACAAATTTTGATTGATTACCTTTAAATCCTCGCCTTTATTTTGTCCCTACATCTCAGGAAGACACAGTATATATGGCTCAAAGCACTGCAGACTTCTGATTGGTCAGAGAGAATCGACACTGTCCACTGCATCATCATTGCGTGTGCCAGACCTGAACAAACCCCCCATTTTTAAATAGTTTACCAGAGACTGTGAGATATGGGGCCTTTCTCAATCTGTGTACTGTGAAACTACTGTACTGTCCCAAAACACAAGTTTGCATTTTGGCAATAACAGTTAAAATTCCCGGAACAGTTCTCGGCACGCTCATTTTACCGAGGATGCATCTGTTAGTAACTTGTGTGAACTTGACAGCAGAGACATCCCAGCATTCACTTCGGCTTAAAGAAGCTGAGAGAGGCCGACAACAGAACGTTTTTTTACTATTTTCGTACGTTATTTTATCTCTAAATCCACTTCTGAGAAGTTTTGAGGCGAAAATTTAACTGTGTAGATGCTGAATATTGGCAGTTATACTAACATTGATGGCGAATTGAAGATGTGCGCAAACGTTTTCGGAGTTGACCCACAGCTGTAAGATGGTTTTAACGTGTACCGCTGTTATTCTGTCATTAGATTCGGAGTAAGGTTTTAACTTAAATCAAGAGACATCTGGATGATGTACATAAATATCTGGTCTTGTGAAACTTTGGAAAAAATAAAAATAAATAGAATGAAAGGGGACTGTCTTTTTTATTATTATTATTATTCATACATCGTTAGTTAATTATTATAATAGCCAGGCTTCATCCTCTGAAACAAATATCTCAGAACCGGGTTTATCGTAGGTTTTAACTTACCAAAATATATTTGTAAATTAAGTAAAAATTATATAAAATAAAAGCAAATAAATAGCAAGCACTGTGACCACAACTTTACGCTACTTGCTTTTAAAGCCTGGCTGTTATAACAGCTGGAGCTCTGCAGGCGGCGTCTGTGCTGGAGGTCACCGTCAGCAGCGTTCTGCGTGCTCGTGACCTTGCAAGAACGTTCTCCTCAAGACCACAAGTCCGTTCTTTGCATTCTTGGTTTTGAGAAACACCCATTAACTGCAACGAACACAGCTGGAAGCTTTTCATACCGCTTATCTGTCTTTACGTTCTGAGGAAGGTGTGTGGATCGCTGGTGTGTGTGTCGCTATGTACGATCTCTGTGTACTGTCTGTACACAATGGAAAACAGAAGACAGCCAAACCGAGTCGAGGCGAGTTGAGCTGACACCAGCAGTGGGTAAGCGCCATGAGGTCATCAGTCAGCAGGTCAGTGGTGCTATAGATGTTTCTAGCAGCATGGCTCTATGAATGTCTGCCTGTCAGTTGATCCACCACTTTGGGCCACACCTGTCAAACCCCCCTTTTTTCCTGGGGCGCTCCTGTATATCTTCTGTTTAACGTTTCTAAACCCCACCAGGCGGTATGTGTGGGCAACAACTTCTGGATGCATTGCCTTTGGTTTATACTGACATGCATGCATCCCCAGAGGGAGATGCTAGTGTGGCTAAAAAGCTAATATTCATGGATTTGTCACTCCTAATATTTTTTATTTTGTTTATACGGGATAAACAATGCTCTGAGTTTTGGCACTACAGTTCCCAACATGCTTTGGGTGATGCTAACAGGACGTTTAATGCTGCCATGTAGTCTGAGAGTTAGGGTTGGGGTTAGCGCAGCTTGACCGCCGTCACTTTTAGTCTATATTTATATCCCCTTAGTCTGTTATATTTAAGGTCACGTTGTAGGAAACAGTCACAGGATTATTTTGAATACTGAAAGAAAACGTGATTATTTGGGGTGGGAGAGAAAATCGATTCTCAGATGCATCGCGATGCGGACGTGAAAGATTCTGAATCGATTGACAAATGTCAAAAAGTAATGTTGACAGAACGCTCTGTGCAGAAGTGCGGCGCCCGGACCGTCTGTGGCGTGCACCCCCGCTACATGAATAACTAACATTTCACACGATCATTAATATCAATGCGCTGCGGGCACGGTAACACTCCACGCTTGGCGAGCTCCCTGTGTGTCCTGTGTGTGGGGGCGAGCGAATGAGAGAGCGCGAGCGGCAGAAGGTGATGCTGAAAGCTAACAGAGGAAAATATTAGCAGTAAGTTAAGCTGTCAGTCTGGCAGTTAACGTCCAGCATTCTGATGAACTGCCTGAAAAAGCATGAACAGGAAATAAAACACAAAGCAGATATGTTTGTCATATGTACATGAAGGGGAGAACCTTTTGTAACCTACAGTGAGAGCGCCACACGTGGTTTGTATTAGACAGATAATTGGGCCTAAGACCCAAATGTTTTGTCAAAAGCTCTGGAACTTTTAGGTTTTTAAAATATGTTCAACTTTGTTTCATATCCCCTCCGTCTTTCTGACTGGAGCGGCAAAACAACGAAGCAAAAGCACTTTTACCGCGGCGGCGGTAATGCATCTTTCAGCCGGTTTGCCAACCGCTAATAAACACTAAAGAAGAAGAAAAACAGAACTCTTCTTCTTTGTCGTCCTGATAGGTGGTGTGTCTGTGTTGTTTGACTGATTAGAGCTCACAGCTCATGGAATCAAAACCCTAGTATCCCAGAATCTATTAGAATTTCAGAATAAATCATTTATTTGAGACTCTGGTGCTCACAGTTAACTTTTCCACCATATTCAATTTTTTTTTGAGATTTGAGATGCTCCCGTACTGATGTAACAAAAGTAATAATAGGCTAGTTTAATTAATATCATGTTTAATGATGCCAGAAGTAAATGTTAGAGAATAAGATATGCATTTAATATTGTTGCATCTTTATGATGATAAGTTTCTGATCAGAGAAGGACGGTGGCGACCATGAAGGAGCTGAAATCCTTAAAGTAAATTAGGGATGCAAACTAGTCCTTTTAATCTAATGAGAACATTTTATTTTGGATTTTATTGTGCAAATGAAATGCTTAGTAATAGAAAAAGAGATTATTGGAAGATTTCGTTTTATAAATCGCACCGCAGCCCTCTGAATCGTTATCAAATGGAATCATGATGCTCATCCAATGATGATCAGAAACTGTTACACCATATTTCTACCTTATGTAACTTTAAAATAGTAACATCACATAAGTTACAGTTTGTCTCTTTTTAGTTGCCAGGAGAGAAAATGAGTGATCCTCAACATTTACATTAACTACAGCAGGAGAACGATTAAATAAAAAATAGGTTGTAGCTCTACAGGACGATTATTTTCCAAAGAAACATTCATCTTTTTCTAGATAGTGTTTAGTCATTCTACCATCTTAAACAGAGTTAAAAATAGTGCATTTAGTCGGCTTAATGGGAAAAACTCTCCCTGGGGAGGTATGTTCCCGGACCCCTCTAGGTTTGGGCCAAGTCCTGAATGTTTACAGCGTCTGACTCTGTCTCTGCTTCTGACCAATAATTAAAGTCTGTCGTTTCACCAACTGCTGGAAAGTGAAGGCGGTTAGCGCCGACATCTTCCCTGTACAGCACGTTTTTTGGCTGCTATGTAATGTTACTTAGCTGTATGTCATTACTACGTACTTGTACAGTGTCATCAGGTACAAAGTAAACTGGTGTACAGCACACAAACTGTACATCCTGATACTAGTTCAATTATATTTCATCTTTCAGGAGTCTGAAAAAGTGGTGGGTGTTGAGCAGGAGGAGCTGAGGTTTGTGAAGTAAATTAGGGATGCAAATCTGTCCTTTTCAGCTGATGAAGAGACGATTTTAATGTACAAATGAAATGCTTAGTAATTATCCAAAAATCACCTCGAAAAAAGATGCTTTATATGTTTTATAATTGCAGCATCTGAACCGTTATCGAATCGGATGGAGAGGTGCCAAGAGATTCACACCTCTAGTGATTATTGGGCAAGATGTTCAGTAAAGATTACGAGGAGTGTCGTTTTAATGCTGCTATTTATATGTTCAGAGGATTTATAAACATCTACCTTGAATACGTGGGAGAAGATCACGATCAAGCTCAAAAGTTCAATTACACATAGTGTTTTTAAACCTCGAGACAAGATCCCAACATAAAAGTCTTCTTCTTGTGAGCATGAAGGGGCGACGAGTTGGCGTCTATCTCACCCTGTCGGAGCTCCTGCAGGGTGAAGGAGGTGACGGGGAGGCTCCTCTGCAGGAGGTCGGCTCCCATCTGCTTGTAGCGGCTCATCTCGGTGCCGTAGATGCCGTTGATCAGGCTGCCGTGAGCCGGCGGCTGCAGCACGGTGAAGGTCAGGACGTCCAGAGGCGCGTCCAGGTCAAAACCGTTCAGTATGGACGGAGTCAGCTCCCTCATCCCGCCCTCCTTCACCTGCGGGAGGCGGAGAACAAGACTCTCAGATCTACAGCCCTACGGGGAGGTGGGGGGGGGGGGTGTACGGTGAACGTACGGTGAAGTTGGCGAGCAGCAGCGAAGGCGCCTCGTCATTAGTTGGACTGATGATGATGTAGAAGGGGACGGGGGCGGAGCGGTGCAGCCCGTCACTCACACTGATGGTCAGCTGGTCGACAGTTGGCTCCGCCCCTTTGCTCTCCGACTGGACGTAGTTGATGAAACCGGAGGTCAAGTGGACGAGACTGAAGGATTCTGGGAAACGTTTAAAAGGTCAGGCGCATGCATAAAACACACACTAACAAACACACACTAACACACTGACCGACTCGGACTCCTGCGTTGCTCTTCTCGGAGCCGGGCGTCGGCAGCGTGTTCTCCAGGAAGCCGTGGCGAGGAGGAGTCTCCAGGTGAAAGGTCAGCTGGTCGGGGGGGCTGTCAGGGTCCGAGGCCCCCAGGAACCCGCCACACAGACAGGCGGAGGAGCCCTCGTCCACCACCAACATAGACTCACCTGGAAAGAGACAACAACAACAGTCACATGAAATCCGCAAGAGTCGTTTAGCTTTGCAGAGACGGGTATTATGGGTACTGCTGGAGGACGCTACTGAAGTAAAAGCACTAATACCACTCTGTTAAAACCCTTAAATTATTCTAAACACATTCCAAAGGAAAAGCAGCATTAATTAAAAGACTAATCGTTTCAGCTGTACTTGTAGAAACTGTTGGGGAGTTTATTTATAACTAATCATCATTTAAAAGCTCCTCGTGTGTTAATTTGTGAACTACAGCCGCCAGATAAACGTAGTGAAGTGAAAAACACAATGTTCCCCTCTGAGATGCAGCAGAGTAGACGTAGAAAGTATCACGGACACAAAAAGTTCCTCAAATTGTACCTAGCTATAGTCCTTGAGTAAACGTCTATGGGTAACCGCAGAGGAGGAGACACACAACCTCCCGATCCTGAGCTGATTGGGCGTCCTTACGTTTCGGCGTCGTACTGCCGCTTTAAATCGCTGCCCATGAGTTTTCTGAATATCTTTGTTGTTTGCTAGACGTGACGCTGCCTCCGAGTGGACGCGTATGTTACACTGCTAATATATAAGAGTATAAAAGTAAGAGACATGCGAGCGTGTCCGAGTGACACCTGTTCCTCCAGCTTAATGTTACTGGATCCAGCCAGGTAACTGGACGTGGGAACGGCGGAGAGACAGGATGGAGATGACCTGACGGAGATGACCGGACGGAGATGACCTGACGGAGATGACCGGACGGAGATGACCGGACGGAGATGACCTGACGGAGATGACCTGACGGAGATGACCGGACGGAGATCACAATCTCCCATTCCAAGGAAAAAGCTCCCTTGGAGGGCAAAAAGACGCTGCTCGCCAACCAGGAAGCAAGTGACTCAGTGTTACTTTGAGTTTGTTACTTTTGCGTTGCCAAAACGCTGGATGGTTGTCGTGCTTTCTGATCAATCGAGGAGACGGATCAGAAGCACGTGCAGTTTGTGTTCATATCTTTCTTTTTCTTGAGTTGAAAGGTCCAAATAAAATCTGACTGCTTTTGCAGCTTCTCTACGGGGGAGTCACGCTGTGAGCCGCTATGTTGGTCCGTTGTTTTGGCCTCCAGGTCACCGCGCATGTCACGTGACTGAAAACTATGAATTGAGCCAGGCGGCCACTCGCCGTCCCTCCCTCCCTCCCTCCCTCCCTCTGTCAGATGCTAATGAATCCATCACTCGCTCCTCTTCCTTCACGCTGCTGCTTCATTAATGCTGTTAATTAACAAACACAATCACCTCTGCACCTGGATCCATACTGCCGTAATCCACGTGCATGTGCTGTATGTATACGCCGTGTGAATGTGTGTGTGCGCATTAACGACGGACAGTCCTGAATCTTGCTGATAAACCAGCGCCCGCCGAAAAATAAGAAACAAGGTAAAGCCGGATTCCTCTTGTTTCGCCACGCTAATGCTCTTACTCTGCGTTTTTAGTCACTGCTAATTAATTAGACCGAGGCCCCCTAACTCCAAACCCCCAAATCCTAAACCGTGCACTGCTCGGCGGAGCTGGTGTTGAGTAAATGGGGAGATATGCTGGCAGGATTAGAGTGTCATCCCGCCGCTGGTAGCGCCGAGGTAATCCGGCCAGCGAGGCGAGCTAGGACACATCGGCTATTGTGAACGAGGGATGCGCTTCTTTCCCCCTTTTGTTTCGTACAGACGCTCATTGTCCGACCGTCTCCTGGGACACACACACACACACACACACACACGCGCGAGTGATAATCTCACCGGCTGTTTGTGTGTGTTTGTGAACATGTAATACCTGCAGACAATAGACAGATTTCACTTAAAACACGTCAGTGCCAACCTCGTTAGCCCGGCTGACAAGCTGAGGATGACACACACACACACACACACACACACACGCCAACAAACACCCACAATGCAATGTGCAAACAATGAGCCTTTGGACTGTAAAGCTAAACCCTGCAGATTCACTCCCACGCTGCAAACAGAACACGACAGAATGGATTTTGGTCTGAGATTCGAGGTTGAATTCAATATTCCAAATTATTGTTTTAAAATGAGAAATATAAAAATTCCACTCGTTTAGTTTCACTGGACGTTTTTAGAGCTTCAGGATCTCAGACCTGCAGGATCTCTTGCAGATGTTTTTATCTGGTACTTTTAAGGCCGTTTAAAGTTCAACAAAGACGAGATGTGAGCAGCTGTGTGAAATATTTGTACAACCAACAAACCATCCACCACGACTCTCTCACTAAAAGGTGCGACACAAAGAACTCGGCACCAGCAGCAAAAACCAAATGCGGCAGACGAAGAAAGAAACAGGAAATAAAATCCTAAGAGACTAAGACCACTTGATAAACCTGAGCTTTCTACTGTGAAGCATTCTGACATTTTCCCAAAGCCTATAGTCTGAAAATGAGACTCGAAAACTTATCTATACACATATATCACTGTGGCGAACAAAATCTGTCCTCACAAGTCATTTTGTCTCACATCTGTAAGACAAGAATCAAGAAAATGCTCCTCAGTCTGACAATATTCTTCACAGAAGCTGATTTCTGTTGAAATTATTTCACCCTTCTGGCAGATTTCTCCTTTTAGGAAATAAAAGATTTTTATAGAATTCAGGAACAAACATGCCAGTGAAATGTGTGTCTCTCTCTCTCTCACACACCATCTCCCAGTCGTCCCACTGTGTGTCCCAGTGGTCACTGGTCTCCATTGATAGAGCTCCTCCAAATCCCTCTTCTTGGCTCCGACTCCGGCGAGAACGATCATCCTCCCCAGGAGAGAGAGAGACTGTGTGTGAGTGAATACCTCCCCTCCCCCCTCCCCCCCGTGCAGAGTGTGCGTTGGGCTGATAGGTGACGGCGTTTCGTCGAGGTCAGAGCTGCTCCGCTGCATTAAGAGGATTGTCAGCGGCGAAGAGCAGGAGGAGTTGGCAGGAAGACCGACACATGCAGACGCACGGGGAGGAAGAAAACCTCCTCAAATCATTAGAAATTAATGTTTATATCATCTCAGGTCCACTCTCACCTGATCCAACAGAAATAATAAAAATCTATGAAAAATGGCACCAAGTCGAATTTAAGACTTTTTCAAAACCTTTTAAATAATCACACAGAGTCACGTTTAACATCAAGGTCACACCCTCCAAAGACTGAAAATATGAGAGTGTGGAGATGACGTGACCACACGGCCAAAAATGTCATCACGATAAAAAGTTTTATTTCTTTCGATATCGATAATTATCAAGATGAGGATCAAATCGTTATTTCTTTCGAGTTTACAGGCTGAAGCCTGATGGTTAATTATGTTGGTCGACTTTTCTTTATGGCCAAAATGGGACACTTGATTCCAAACAGCGGATAACTTCTCAAATCTGAGGCAGAACATTCAAAACAATTATGATAAAATCTTTGTCAACAAATATGCACGAGTAAAATTAAGTAAAAGCTTTTTTCAGTTCTTTTTCACTAAATAAAATGAAAAAAAAAAAATGAAGTCCTAATTTGTGAACATTTATTGAACATCTGTTATATATAAAAATATTTATTAGATTTATTTCGGCGCTCTCAGTTGTTTATAAGAATAATTCCTGATAATTTACACTATATGTGAGGGGGCTGTTGTTCATGTTAATACTACAGCAGACCATTTTAGACCATAGTTCTTCCAGCTGTTTGTGTTTGGCCTTTTCCTCTTTTAATATGACAAAGTGCACAAAGTGGAAGAACCTGACTGGCCCACTCAGAGCCCTGACCTCGACCACAGACAAACTCCAAGATCTTGTCAAAAGAGTGGGTCAGATAGTTACTAACATCCCGGAGAAAGCGTACTAAACTGCGTGTGCATTCTAAAATATTGCAGGTGTAATTGTAGGACCTGTTATGGGTGATCAGCTATCAATTATTGCGTAGAAGACAACAGGTGCAAACACAACGGAGGCGGCAGTATTCAAATGAGGGTTTCGCGTGTTTTAATGGTTTCCGCCGTGGAGAGTCGGGAGGGAAAGCATCCGCTGACTAAAAACCTCGGTTGGTTTCGTTCAGTGGAAATCGTCTTGGGACAGCACACCCTGAAAACCGCTTTGGGAAACCCCAGCAGAAACGGCTACAGTACGCTGCAATGACCCGGACGCCAGGAAGTGCCAGCAGATCGCGTTTCATCCAGCCAGAGGGAACGACCACCGACCGTCCGCAGCGTGCCCGGTCGCTCTGCGATCTCCTGGCCCTGTACGCCCCAACGCCCCATTCGCTCTCCGACACCTACAGTGGGTTATGTCGCCGTTACGACCGGCGCGCTGTGAACAGTTGGGGATCTCTGGCTGGGTGGATTTTACGCGTGATCCGTGCACTATTGCAGCTGGGGGCTCTCTGCAGCGCCACGCAACTTTCTAAACTCTTCCATCTCACCAAGAAAAGAAGTCAGGTCGAAACGAAATTTGCTTTATTGACATGAATGTTAACATAACAGCGTTACAAAAAAACTATTCAATTAATATAGTTCATCCAATAAATAAAATAATTGTATTTCAATTTATTGGATATAGATTATTATCTAATATTGTTAATTTCTCTCCATCTTGTTTCATTACAGCTGTGTCTCCTCACATCGATAACAGCAGCCACCTCTGCAGCACTTTGCAGTTTGCACCTTCCTGTCAAACGTATTAAACACAGACGCTGTTGCACTCGCATGAAACTGCGTTTAGGCTTGTTAGATCACACTGCACGTAGTAAATCAATATATTTGCATGTTACCCTCCCGCTACTTTTCACAATAAAACTGAAACACTTATGAAAGACGTCATTCTGCTGCACGCCGTTAGTAGATCCGCTTACGTGCTAATTTGCTGGTGATATCAAGTTTGCACACGTTTTTACTCACGCAAACCTTTTGTAAATCTGGACCAACGAGTTGGGCCCAGATAAAAGCTGTAGTTGGCTGTTTGCTGCAGGTTTGATGGTGCTGACTGAAACTTTTACTTAAAAAAGGGGTAACGTCTCCTGAGAGTCCGCAATCACACACACAAACATTTTATAGCCAACGTCTGCAGCCAAAAGACTTTCAAAAGCCTTTTCAGTTTGTTCAGAAACAACCTGGAAGTTAACCGTTCCGCACGTGTGTCACCTGTCAGGGGTAAAAAAAGAGGTATCCTACCCAGAGTGACGGCGGGGACTTTGTTGTTGACGGGATGAACGGTGACGTTGAGGTCGTACACAGGAAGCGTGCCGTGGAGAGGCACGGGTGGGGGCGGGGCGTCTCCGTTGCAACAGCTGTCCGTCCCTCCAGCCTCGCCGTCAGAGATGATGAGGGTGACTGTGTCAAACACGGGCCGAGGTCCGATCTCCCCGCCTGAACACAGAAACACAAACATTTCTGTCTCCTGTGAGAACATCAAGGCGCTTGATGACTAGGTGTGTGACAAGATCTCGCGAGATTAAACTGTGACGAGAATTCTCGTCAGGTAAAAAGCGAGACACATTAATTCTTATGCAGTGAAATACAAATGTTAAACTGATAAGACTCACGGAGCGAATCAACTCCGCCCCGCTGCCGAATCAATGGATGGAGTAAAATTGTCATACAAATGAGCTAATCCAGCTGGTCCAATAGTGATCATCTCAGTTTTTGCTGAGTTGAGTAGCAAGAAATTTGCCGATAACCAGCTCCTCACAGCAGCCAAGCAAGTCAATAATTTAACTGAATCAGATGCATTTCCTGCAATAACTGTATAATAATGTATATTTGTAAATCATCAGCACAGGCAATGAAAAGCAGTCCCAAAAGAACGAATGATCTGACCCAATGGCGCCAAGTATAACAAAAACAGCAGTGGACCAAGGACTGAACCCTGTGGAACCCCGTGCTGGAGTGGCGAAGGGTCGGAAAATGTGTTATTATGAAATACACATTGAGATCTTTCTGAAAGGTAAGATCTCAACCACTTGACCAGAGATGCCGAAGTGTTTCTCGATTCTGTCCAAAGGAATACAGTGATCCACAGCATCAAAAGCTAAGATCCAACAACGAAAGGACGTGACGTGTTTGCAGCAGACAACGTTAGGTCTGTGAGTGTGAAGAGAACTGAAGGAGGCGGATTCAATAACAGCGTACCCCCTGGATTCTCAAAGTTAAATTTAAGACTTTTAATACCACCTAGGATGAAATTTAATACCAACTTTACTGCCATTTAATGGAAAATCTGTATTCATTTTAAACCCGAGAAAATTATTTACAAAGTTACATGAATTTAATAAAACATTTTATTATAATACATTCATATTTAACACTATAGCTTTTTGGGGTGTGTCTGTACTCTGATAAGATAAATGAATCAAGTGACGTCCTTGATTCATTGTGTTGAAAACTGGTGGGTTCAGATTAGTGGTGTGACGATGCACTTAGCTCACATGCACAATTCACAATATTGGCTTCACGAGAACAAGACAAGACGATATTTTAACACTATTTGATGAAATATTCAATGCTGAAATATATAAGTGGGGCTCCCCTAGAAAATTTTGAACACTAAACACTTAATTTCCTGCATTCTGGAGACATTTTCTGCACCAATTTATGGTAGAATTTATTTAAATAAAGTGATTCAGATTTTTTTAGCTTAAACTTTTTTTGAACAATGCACATTTGTTTCTTTTATCTTTAAATTACATGTTTTCTTATTGTGCAAATAAAAGTTTCTCAAAGTATTTTCCTTTGTTTTTTTTAACATTTCTTGTTGCAAACCATTTTTCATGAAATATTTAACAAATGCTTTAAAAAAAGTGATGGAGACATGTCCCGAGGATCCACAGTGTGAATGACACCTATGAAATGAATCCAATATTTGTGCATTAAGAACTCTTAAGGGGTGAAATCAAAAATACAAACAAATTGTGCAGAATGAGTTGAGTTAGTTACACCTTGGCTAGATAAGGTCATGTAATTTATTATGGCAGCTGCTTCAGTGATTATTCATCCTGTTCTGTTTTTGTAAAGCTTCTAAAGGCTGCTTGAAATTCAGTGTTATATAGTTTTGGCTTGAAAGCAACGGGGGAAAAGGAGTTTGGCTCCAGTTTGTTTTTTCCTGTGATGCATCTCGGGGATGTAGTTTAATGTGCGTTAGTTTGATGTTTCCATTCATATAACGTTACTCTACAACAGCGGCGCAACGGCGACACACAGACCCGTCCTCGTCTCAAACACACCTGTCTCTCCGTTGCTGTTGTAACATTCACTGACCAGTAACCTGCAGCGCGTCTTCCAGCTCCGCTGTTCCATTAGTGTGACTGGCTCGCACGCCGATCAGCTTGTTGTGCCAACCTCAGCGCCACTGCCCTCAGCCTCGTCCGCCAACTTGTTTGTATCTCTGGCTTTCTGAATTTCAGACACTTGCCAAGTCTGACTGACTGATATGGGCCAGAGTTTGGATGCCAGAGCTCGTGCATCGCGAACACTTCACAGTCCTGAGGGTAAAGCACTGAACACTGACGTCAACAGGAACGTTACCTGTGCTGCCCTATAACATCAGGGTCACACCTAACAGAGTGAATTATAATGTGAATAAATAATATATTAAATCCTACGAAAGGACAATGAATAAGTGACACCTAAGATGGAAAATCAAGTATAATTAAAATGGTGAAATAAGATGCAAGTTAAATTACTACAAATAATAAAAACATGGTCACTACGACAGACACCCCCCGGTCTACCAATATATATTTTATACCGGAATTCTGCCCAAGGCCCCGTGTCCACCAAAGTGTTTTTTGCCAGCTGAAATCGCCAGCTGCTCTTCTGAAAACGCACAGCAGGGGCGTTTTTGAGGCGCAGCGTTTTTTCAGACGGCTTTGGTTGCTACGATACATTTGTTGCCAGTAGTTCTACCGAACTTTACTGGATGTACGAATGTCATCACAGAGTAGAGCGCTCGCTCTGTATGAAGAGAAGGCTGAAGCGGGTAGAGAGAGAGGACGGACTCGCCGTATGTCCAAGTTTGGTCCAAGAGCTGAGGTTGGACGAAGCTCGGTTCCAGGATAGTAACCGTTGCTCCCGCCCCTCCTCTACTGTGATTGGACGGCTGAGTAAAAAGTGACAGTGACGAGCGCAGCGTTTTTCCCAAAGTTGAACATTTTACAACTCTCGGCGACTGGAAATTAAACGGCAGCAGCGTGATGAGGCGCTGGGTGTTTTTTTCCAGTCGCCGAGAGTTGCCAGCTTGCAAAAACATGGCGCTCCCATTGCAATGAATTGAAAAAAAGACGCTGGCGTCAGAATAAAACGCTTTGGTGGACACGGGCCCCAACAATACCGGGATATGACTTTTCGGTCCAGATCGCCCAGCCCTACAACATGCAGTCCCAACCTGCATCGGTCGAACGGTCTGAAGGGGATAACGCAGAGTAAAGGGCAGGTAGGCGTCTCATCAAATGATGTCGTTAGTCTGGTAACATTCTGCCTTTTCTCTGCACCTGTCGGGGACACAGATCTGTGGAGAGATTCTGAACGTGCAGAAAGTTTTGGACAAGAGCAGAAAAGCTGCTTAAACACAGGAGCTGTTAAAGTCCAGGAGTTTAATGAATTATTAATTATTGAGGTGAAAAGGTGCCACATGCACATTTAAAGAGGTCACTTCCCCAAACAAAGACACAAAGAGGAGGGAAGACTCAGCAGGGATGATAATAAATATGTTGATCTACAGGAGAAACAGATCTGAGAGCAGCACTTTCATAGTTTATATTTTGAAATGTCACTTGCTACTTGAATTGTGTGTTTCCCTTTACATAAATTAAGACATTTCCACCATAAATTGGTGCAGAAACTTTCACCAGAATGTAGGAAATGAAGTGTTTAGTGCTCAAAATTTCATATAATTCAGCTTTAAAGATTTCTTAAATATATTGTTAAAATCTCGTCTTGATCTCATGGGTTAAGTGTCTCGTCACACCCCTATTAATGATACTGCAGGACAGTGATCAACTGGCGGCCCGTGGCCCACATCCGGCCCAAAGAGTGGCCACTGATCAAAGTATTGCAATATTCATATATTTGCTATATTATGAACTGTGTATCTGTGGCACAAAATTCCCAGAAAAAGCTGTCTTAAGTTACTGCTAATGCAAAATAAACATTTCCTGCTGCAGTAGCTTCACATTAAAAGCATTTAACTGGCAAAACAGAAGTTGACTTTTATTATGAAGTAGTCACAGGAAATGCAATGTGTTTGTCAGTGAGCTTAGCACTGACCGCCGTCGTTCATCAAAAATGCATCTACAAAACAATCACAAAAGGACTCTGATTAAATGAGTAATGATTTCTTCCCACCCAGCTCCCATGATGCCCCTCACCTGTGTGGACGTAGTGGATGTGTCCCTGCAGCAGGTCCTGCTGGGAGAACTTGTCCACGGTGAGTCCAGCTCTCCGCAGCTCCCCTCTGGCTGGACTCCGAGCCAGCATGTAGGTCAGTCTGGAGTCATCGCTGTCCCGGTCTGTGGCCGACAAGTAGTCCACCGTCACCTGGACCTGCCCCCCCTCCTCGCAGCTCAGCTCCCCCCGCAGACCCCCACCCAGCTGGGGAGGTTCATCGTTCATCGGCAGGACCTGAGGACACCAGGAGAGGCGCGAGGTTCCCATCACAGACGCAGCATGAAAAAATGTACATCATTTTATTGAACAAGAGACGGCAGCGAAGGTCATTTCCTGTTTATGTACCGTTACATAATTCAGGAAACTCACAAACAGCAAGATCAGTCTCATAGATAAAAGTTCAAGACAATTCCACTCTGGCAGCAGGTGTGCGTGAGGCGACAGTTTCACGGGATGGCGCCCGCGCGCGTCCAAATAGTCATTATTACAGAATTCAAAACTCCTCTTTAAAACCCAGTTCTTATGAACCTCTTTAACAATACTTTGGTTCATAATAAGATATGACATTTGCATAATATGAAGGACAAGTGGATTCCAGTTGGATGTGAGATAGAAACAGGAGCTCTGACAGGAAGCTGACTGATGAAGTATTTCCTGTTTTGGCAGCAGGAAGCTCACCTGTACCAGCAGGACGACGTCTGCTGAGTTCACACCGTCCGTCACCTTCAGATCCACTTCATCCTCAGTGGTCTCGGAGTCATCGTGGATGTACCTGCGACACAAAGAGCACAGTCGGAAGACGTACCAGATGGGTGACGCGAGGGGATGGCGCATTGCTGCGCTCACAGTCTGACAGCGTCAAACAGACATCGTACAGCCTGACACAGACTGTGAACAAGATTTTATTAGAGTCACCTCACACGGTGTTACATGAAATAAACTGACACGTTTGTTGTTGTCACACCGTCTAAAGCGACTAATTCCAGACGTTTAGGCTGCGTTCAGACTCCAGGCCTTAATGCTTAATTTATTTTTTTTGTTTGACAGTTAATTGCTGTTTAAATGCGCCCATATCAGACTCCAGTGTGAACTGTCCGCGGCCTGAAAGTGACCCGCATGCTCAGAAGAAGTTAGATCCTGTTAGCTCACAGGAGACTCCCGTTTTTCATTGTCCTCTCACGGGTCACATTTCTCCCTGATTATGACAAGTGTTCACAACTTTCTGTTCTTTTCATTACGTTTTCTGGCGCTGGACAACGCAACTGCCCCACAACTCCGTCTCCGTCTCGCCACTGTGTCCGCTCGGACAAGTAGCATGCACATAACTCAGCAGAGAGCTGGCGGTCCGCTGGATTTCAGGTGGAAGAAAGGGAGTTTGTGAGCAGATGACAGCGAGGTAGAGGAGGAAGAGAGCCGCATGTTTAATTATGACTTTTTGTGGAGCTTTTTCGTTCAGCGCGGCTCCGTCTGCAGCAGAACTGTGACAACAGCTGCTCTAGAGTGACGTCAAAGTCGCATCAGTTCCGACCTGAGTGTCCAGACTCATTTAAAAAGATCCGATCTGGATCGGATTTGGACCACATATGGAAGTGGCCCAATTCCGAACTGGAAAAGATCAGATTCCGTGTGACTTGGCCTGTTCACACTGTCATAAAAAGATTTGGGTCACATTGGCCTGCAGTCTGAACACAGTGACTACAGTCAGGCTGGTGGCTGAACTGCTATTTATTAGAATTGCGCAGCACATCCTCTCGCTCAACACGACGCTGTCAATGTCGGACAGCTGAAAATAAGTTATTAGCCAGCATGTAAGCAGCCTAGTTAATAAGTAGAGCTAAGCTAATGTGAGAATACAGCTGGGTTTTCAAAGCTAGCACGCTGTATATAGCTGGTAGTCCATATGGACGGCCCCCCCGCCACAGTTACACTGTCATTCTGGAGGAAACACTGAGGTAAGACAAGCTGCATGTTTTTATTATTGTTTAGATTGTAGTCCGTTTGTTTTTCAGCACGCCGTTGCGAGCAGCAGCAGCTGCCGCCTGCCTCAGCATGTAAATAAAGAAATGCCTTGGTAGTGATAATAAAAGCTTAAACTAACATTGTGATCTGCTTGTGTTGTTATTGTAGGCAAATCGTGTGTTGATTTGAGAGGCTAAATTGATTGTCAACTCACTGTCGGCTGCTTGGTCATCATTTAAACAAAGACGACATTAATTTAACAAACAAAAACGCTCCAAACGGGATAAAACCACTTTGCTATTTGAAAACTGAAGTGAACTAAGTTTTAATGGCTGCAACAGTAGGATAGGCTTTGTTATGGGGAGGATAAAACAAACACAACACAGGCTTCAGTCGGCTCGGGCTGAGAAATCTGATGTTGATTCACCAATAAAACAGTTAGTGAAGAGGGGAAATGAATGAGCCGCTCGGTTGCTAAGTGGACAAGAAGTTTATTAAGAACGGTTTATTAAAAAGAAGTATTTGTACCATTGACTAAAACAACAACATAACTTTGTGTCTCTGTTGGTCGGCTCGCTCTGTCGAGTTATTTGGTCAGAAGCACAAATTGGTGCATCAAACTTCACCGGAAAAATCGTAACGATGGCCTTCAACAACAATCCTAAATCAAGTCAAAGTCTTTCTTTAGTCTCTTTATAAAGCACAGAAGAGAGCTTGTCAAAATGAAAACCATACAAAAGCATCATTTCTTTAGGTTTGTTGGAGTGAACTGAGGCTGCACACGAGAACGTTTCAAAAGATTTGTGGGTACAAGGATAAACTCACACAGAGACCAATCACGCTCCTACATTTAAATACGCTCTTCCGAACGTTATTTCCTGCTGAGGTTTCGGTTTATGTTACTGTGGGTTCAGCTGCTGGATCGCGGTGACGTGAACACTGTAAACAAATAAGGTGCAGACTTACAGTTTACAGAGGAATCAGTGCATGTGGGTCAGCGTTTACACGTCTGCAGTGTCTAATCATGTAACTCAACCATCTAAGCATCTAATTACAGTTAGCTCTCTGTAATATTCACACAGCTTTGATCATGCCTGCCAACATCCGCTTTGCATTATCTGACTGTATTTAACTGTTTCTTCTGTTTATCAAAACCTGGGTTTTATTTGAAATTTTTTTTCTTCCAAGTCCATGACACTATTTAATGTGAACCAGTGATGTGGGGGAGAAAACCATCTAAACTTTCTGTTACCTTTGTTTTAAAAATGAAACCTGACGCAGCTCTGCCGAGCAGTGAGGACGGTTTGGGAGTTAAACCTTCATGAAAACGTTTTGTGAGAAACACACTTGTCAGAGTTGAAGCAGCAAACGTGGAGACTTCCTCACTTTTAGTCTGACTGTACAAAAAACACTGGACCCTACATTTCTTCTCCAGACCATCGACCCTACTATCAGAAACAACGCTGATATTAGAAGATTCTGGAAACCTCCAGATTATCTCCAATCAAGTTTCTCTAACATCTAATAAAAACATGGCAGCGATGATTCACTTAAAGCCCTGGACATCCCGCACTCTGCACGTCCCCAGAAATTAACGCTACGCGTCGGCGAGATGTAATTCAGCCCATGAACGTGGGGGCAGTATGTCAGCAGCAAACTCCTGCTCCACGCACCAGCCCAGGTAGTGGCGGTAAGAAGTTGGTTTGCCAACCGCCGTTTAACACAAAAGAAAAAGAAGGTCAGTTGAAAGAAAAGGAGATTTAAGGCGGGATGTTTAGAGTAAAACTCCTGGAGCTTGTCCGCAATTACCAAGATCGTTATGTCGTCTCATTAAAATCACAACCTGCTCGAGTGTCGCCGTGTTTGGTTTGATGTGCACATTCGGAGGTTGTCAAGGAAGATGATCCGGTCCTGATCTGCTCCCTAGTGGATTCAGGAGTACGTGAACAATGCCGTTTGCGTCGCCTACGCCCGTCTACTCATTGTTAAAAAGCAAGTATATCCAGGACTTTAGGCAACTAAAACACTTCCGTTAACTTTTTAGTGCTTTGTAAAAATCCACACCTTCAATCTATAATTCAGCTTTTCTGTTCTATAACGTAGATTCTCATAAAAAGCTGGTATTAAACTGTAGCTGTGATGGTTAAAGGGTCATTCCACTCAACTTAAACACAAAGCTCAAACCCTCATCTGAACCTAAAGCCAAGTCCAGCACCAGCTCTGTCTCACCGGAGCCGGAGTCCTCTCAGGTCCTGCAGGGTGAACCCGTCTCCCTGCAGCAGCGTTCGGCCCTGCAGCTCCAGCCGGCCGCGACGAGCCGTCCTCTGAACCTCCACCCTCAGCTCCTCCTCCCGGCTGTCCCGGTCCTGAACCAGGAGGTGCTCCTCCGTCACGAAGGCCCCTCCGCCCTCCTCCACCCGCAGCAGGTTGGTGAAGGCCTGACGAGCACACAGAGGATCAACCAGCAAATCTGGATCTTCAAACTCAAGGTGCAAGAACATTTAATCAAAAACGATCGTCATCATTCAAAGCTCGGCCTCTGTTTGACCTCTGACCTCTGGCGCCTGGTCGTCCACGGGGGTGACCGTGATGTTGAAGAGGAGGCCGGAGACGGTGCCGCCGTGGTGGTCGCTGACGGAGAAGACGAACTGGACGAACAGCGGCTCCGGGCCGATGTCCTCCACGGGAGGCATGAAGGCCACCTTCATGTGGTTCACTGCGTGCTGGGAGAGCACAGGGCAGAGTAACTCAGTATATTTATTCAAGTGCTTTTCTTCAATACAGCTGATTTGATTTCTTTACGAACCTCCCCAAAGACCGGACGGTATGTCTGAAGATCCACCCAGGTCAAAGAAAACTCCTGACCTCAACAACTCTGCATGTGTGAGCAACTGTACGGTGATTAAAGGCCTCCACACCTGTCCGTCTGAAGTGAAACATCTTAAAGAATCCAGTCCAGCTGCCTTCGACTCAGCAAATACCGAAGCACCTACCTTAGACTTTTGCAGAATATATGTACCTGGGGCCGCTGGAATGCAGTTTTAACACAGAGTGGAAAATGTTTTGCAAATAAGATTCAAGGCAGGCTGGACTGGTTAAGGACAGGAGGGCTGCAACCATACAAATTCTTATTGTCGACGTCAAATTTCATTGACGCCGCGTCGTTACACTACAGGAAGTACCAGGCAGTACCGCTTCCACTGTCTGCTTGACTGCGAGACTCACGAAGAAGAAGCTTTCATGCGAGGAGAAAGAGGCGAACAGCAGAACGGCTTTCGTTACAAGTTTTGTCCGCATTTTCATCACTAAATACACTTGTGAGCGGTTTTCAGGCGAGAAATCAACTGTGTAGAATTTGAATATTGGCAGTTTTACCAAAGGCGAATTGAAAATGTGCTCGAGGTTGAGAAACTCCACAAGCTCCCGTGAGGTTAGACAGGTCGGCCAGTCACAGAGGAAAGGCAGTGTTTCCTATACGTTCATTTATTTGTGGCGGCCCGCCACATACTGATTTTGTTTTTATTTTAGGCCCATTTAAAATCTTATTTGATTGCAGATCAGCGCCGTAGTGCATTCGCGCAGCACATCCTCTCTCTCTCATAAACACCGCAGCACTAATCTGTCCAACGCAACACTGGCAACGTCGGAGACCCAGCTTTAAAAAAGTTTTAAGTTAAGGTTTAAAGTACATCGAGGAACATGTGGCTCGTGATGCAGCCTGCAGAACATTCTCCACTTATAAAACCTATAAGCACTTTTGAAAAATAAACTACAGCAGTTGTATGAAAGCGGACTGTTGCTTTATTGTTCTAAATAGACATTGTTAGTGTAAAGTTGTGGTTTTAGTGTTTGCTTTTAATTTGCTCTTATTTTAGACAGAGAGGATGAATGGTTTTGTGTCAAGGAAGTCATTTACACCTGGGTTTAGAAACCTGCGCTTAACAGGTGAGGAGGTCCACGAAACCACTTATCCCCCCCTTACAATGCTGTTCTTATAAATCCTCTTGACCCTCAGAGGTTAAATAGCTGAGTTTCCGTACCAGTCAGTCTGAACTGAAGACGTCTCTCGGTTGAGGGACGAAAAGTTGTCGTGTATCTTCAACTAGTTGCCCCTGATTTTAACCTTCCTTGGATAACTATGACCTGGATGACCGAGAACCCTGACAGATGTAAATCAGATCAACAGCTCCAGAACAGCTGGTAAACCTTAGAGATGACCTCCAAGATCAGGGAGATGAGAAGTCCTGCAATTCTGTCACCTGCAAACTCCACCTGCTGATCAAAAGCTCCAGAGCAGCTACTAAATGGACCTTGAGGCGAGATCGTTTGGTCAGTTTTCTGATCAGTGTTTAGTCAATAATTATCACATTTATCTCTGCAGCGTCGTGCTGCCTGTAAATCTCAGGATTTCAAACCTGTGTGAAGGACTTTAACACCGGCACCATGTGGTCTCTCTTCATGCTGCTGGTGCTGTCTGTGTAGAACAATCGTCCTGCATCCATCAGCCTAAACAAGTAAGAGAATAAAAAGGGGGTTTAATTTCAGGACCAATACGTATTTCTTCTCCACAGCACAGGAAGCTTTATTTTCTAGCTTTTGACTGAGCCTGATTATCAGTTTCCAGCCCTTGTGTTAGGACAACAACCTACCGTAATACTGTTTATTATTTAAAACCTTTGTTCAAGTTGAGAAATACACGTTTCAAAATGTATTTTGTATTTTGATAACTAAGCGAGCAGACTCCATTTGTTAATAATCGAATCGCAAATCGTGCACAATAATCGCAATATGACTTTCTTCAAATCATGCAGCCCTACCTTGTGCTAAGCTAGACTAAACAGGCTAAATCGGTCCTGCCCCGTCCTTACCCAGGATGCATTGGGCTGAAGCAGGGCTGTGTGATGACGTAGGTCAGGTCCGTGTCCGGATGCTCTCTGTCAGTGAAGTGCAGGTGAGCCTGAGTGACGTAAACCAGCTCCGTCTCCTTCACCGTCAGAGAGCGAACGCTGCCGGAAACTTCCACCGGAAGCTGGTCCTTCACCGGGAAAACATGGACCACCACGGTCTGGATCCACAGAGAGGGGAGGGGGGTTAGTGTGACTTTTCTTTTCCGATGAGAGGAAAGTGTTGATATTGTGTTGCGCTGCTTTCAGGCCAGATGTAGATTTAGTTTTGACTCACATATGTCTGGGAGAGGTTGGGCGGCTGGTGGCTGTCGGACAGCGTGAAGTCGAAGGAGTCTTCAAACTGTTCCTCCCCTGAGTGCTGGTAGTAGATCTGACCCTGGATCAGGTCTCTCTGCAGGAAACTGTCCACTGGAGATCCTGTACGGACAGATCGAGCCGAACGATGAGACGACGAGCATCAATCTGGATTTCTGTTTTGCTTAGAAATGACCCGAGAATTTATGTGAAACGGAAGTGATCTGTGTTTTGGAAAATGAGGCTGAGAGAGTGTGAAGTTTGGCTCTTGTACCGAAAGACTGATGGTTTATGGTAACTAATGTAATCGTTTCTATTTATCGTAATTTATATTTTAGGTAGTAAAATGATGCCATCCTGAAAAAGAAAAGACAGCCACAAACATTTATTAAACTGTTAAATTTAATGAGCTTTCTAAGAAGAAAGAAAAATAGTTACTTTGTTATTTGGTGGCAGTGGAAGTGACTGATAACAGTGCATTAAATTAAATTAAGTGGCCAACTACGCAGCTGAGTTCCAATCCTTTGCATGAATCAGCGCCAACATTCAGGTGTAAGAAGAGTGTGGTGTAAGAAACTAAAAGAATTAAGATGTGTGAGTGCTTCTCAGACAATTACCTGCATGATATTCCAACCACCTTACAGTTGTGTCAACACCTGAGGCTGAACTCAGAGATTTTATTCTATAGATTGTTATTAAGGCTAAACATTTCATTTTCTTAATATCAAAATTACAACACAATTAACACCATTTAAAACAAGCTCTGGCAACTGTATGTTTTATTTAATTACTACCTACTTTTCCCCATACGGGAAAATGCACAACAGAAATACACATGTACACAACCTTTTTGTTTCTTGTCTCCTGTCTTTGCTTGATATTATTTCATGCTATGACTTGACTCTCAAATGATCTTACTGTGAAATTAACATAATGTATAATAATATATGTCATCTCCTCCATTGCTCATCTTGCAACCCATTTAACTCTGTCCCTTTCCAACCCGCTTTCTTTTTAGGATGGCTGACATATATAATAATAATAATAATAATATTATATTGCTTGTGCATCTTCACATAATTACTTTACATTTATTCATTTGGCTGACGCTTGCTGCTATATGTGTCAGATTCTGGAGGAAAGTGTCTCGCTCAGGGACACACTGGTGTTTCACAGTGGATTCGAACTCAGGTCTCTCACACCAAAGGAACGTGTCTTACCCACTATTATCATTTATCTTCAGTTGAAATACCTGGCTGTTCAGTAAAGTGGGGTGATCGTCTTGTACTGAAAGACATCTGTCCTTTTGTGCATGCAAACATGCATTTATTGTTTTGTCTAAATAGATAATGGAGCTTAAATGACATTATTTACATTAAATGATGCCTGAATGAGCTGAATGTTATTCCTTCAGTTTGTCCATATATTTCAAAAGTGGCAGATAACATTTCTTAGTGGCAGTTAATTTAAGACCCTGTTTTATTGTATTTTGTTCTTTCTCAGTCCTCTTCGCACTACATTCCCCTGTGCCGCTGGGCCAATCTGAATTTCCCCCACAGGGGGGATCAATAAAGGAACATCTTATCTTTAGTGAAAGTTTAAGCTGAGAGTAGAAACGATTTTAAGGACGATTCTATGCTTTTCTAAATAAAACATGGGGCCAAAGAGAGAACTTGTAACGTCTTACACTGGCAGTTTCTACAGTATTTGTATAAACTATAAAAGTTAATGTTACACGAAAGATTCTTAATAACTGTATGGTGAAAAAAAACAATAAATCTGATGTAAAATTAAAAACATAACGCGTTTGATGGCCTGATATTTACACAATGTTTTGGACCTGCTGACACCATTTACACACATCTAAACTCACTTAAAGATTTATTCTTATTTATCCTTTAATCAATCTAAACACGCCGCTCCCTCACCTGTCCCGTGGGTGGAGGTCTTCCTGACCAGCCGCCCTGCCCGGGGGCTGGAGACCATCTGGTAGAGGATGTAGTCGTCGCTGGAGTCCAGGTCGGAGGCTAAGAGCATGTACTCCTCCAGCCTCACGGCCCCGCCCTCCTCCACCTCCACCGCCACGTTGTGGATGAGGAAGGGCGGAGAGTCGTCTTTGGGCAGGATGTTGATGGGAAACTTGTGGCGGATGCTGTGACGGCCGTCGCTGATGCGGAAGACGATGTGGTCTCGGGTGGTGTCGCTGTCGCAGTGATGGTAGACGACCACGCCCTCCCTCAGGTCCCGCACACGAAACATGAACGCCTTCCCACCTGGCGGAAAACAGGAAACACCACGAGAGTTTGTGACTGTGTGTGGTACATACAGCATGTATCTAGATATGCAGTATCTCACAAAAGAGAGTACATCACTCACATATTAGTAAATATTTGATTATATCTACGGCTGTGTGATGTGTTATTTTAAGGGGACAGCAAATTTACACTGTTATACAAGCTGCACACTCACTACTTTACACTGTAGAAAAGTGTCATTTCTTCAGTGTTGTGAAAAGATATAATCAAATATTTACTAATATGTGAGTGATGTACTCACTTTGTGAGATACTGTATAGACAGACCGACAGATAGATATCTAGATATAGAACAAATTCAAATGTAAACATTAAAACGTGAATTCGACTTTTCATATTTGAGTTAAATCAGAAGCTTTAAAACAAAACTCACAAGAGCAACTTTGCAGCTGTCATTACTTGACCTTTCAGTGAAACTGTGTTGTGATGATACGATCACATTATGTATTTAAAGAAAAGCTTTGAAACACAGTGCGCTGGATGAAATACATTTATTTAAATTTTATTTATTAGATTTATGTCTTTAATGTGACTTCATGCATTTGCTTTATATCGATCTATATTGGAGAAATATTCATGACATTTATTTTAACAATCTCACCACGCACCAACGTTGCAATCATAGAGGCAGCTGAAAAGTAAATTTATGTCTTCAGATTCAGAGAAGAAATATTTGGACAAATACTTCAAAGATGTATCATCATAATTAAATTTCTTTTGTAGTTTTAACTCCACAAAATGATGTTTTTAGAATTCTCTCCTGAACAGCTGATTATAGCTTCAAATACAAACCGTGGAGTCTGAAGTGTTTGTTAGCGTTTGTTAGTCAGAAGAGTTGAACATGAGAAACTTCTCTGTCCTACATTAATGAAATGTAGGCCGTGAGCGTCTGCCAGCTCTCTGCTGCTGGCTGGCCTTCCTCACACTCTACACCATGCTAACGCTAACAGCACAGCGTCACATGACTGGCGGACATGTGTTGCTGTCAGAGGACGGATCCGTTCTCAGCCAAAGCTTCGCACTTTGATTCAGCCGCCGTCTCCAACACATGCACCGTTTTTCCATTTTCTCTCCCATTGTCACTTGGAAATAACAAGTTTCTCTTAGCGCCTGAAGGCACCGCGAGGCGCTGGCTGGGGTTTGTGCTGTGAACACCGGTGGGGTAAAAACATGGCGTCCTTCCCGGTGCCCGCCCGGTTGCCAGGATGGGGGCTTCCTGCCTCCCTGCGCGTGCCAGAGAGACAGAAGGGCAAGGTCAGCAGACAGATTGAGAGACGAACGGTCGCGAGCCCGAACCTCATTAGCAACTTTACTGAGGGAAACTGGCTACTGGTCCAACTGATGGAAACAACTTGGTAATTGGGCCCAAAGGTGGCGTTGGGCAACAGGCCCATTAAGGATGGGAGACTGTGTGTGTGTGTGTGTGTGTGTGTGTGTGTGTGTGTGTGTGTGGCGGGACAGGCAGCCATCCATTTGGCTGAAGGCGTTGGACCGAGCCTGCAGTGACTGTCCCCGCGCTGCAGCGCCGTCGCCCCCGAGTCGCAGCATGGAGGCTCAGCGGCGCTCTCCTCAGAGACACAGCTCCACCACAGGACCCACTAACTGCTTCCTACAGGGCCCCACACATGCATGGAGAGCGGAGCCAACGTCAGCTTTGTTCCTTCTTAACAAGAGTCCAGAACTGAGGAGATAAAATGACACAGTCCAACATGGGGGGGGGAGGGACTGGTCTAGTGGGACAAAAGTTTCAACAACCATCCAACTGCTATACTGCGCTGTTATGTATGGTTTGCTCGGTTTTTGTCATGGTTTGTGGTTTAAAGAGAAGATGAAAGACCCGATGAGAAGCAGGGAACAAAGAAAATAAAGCGACAAGAAGGAAAAAGGCAAAGAAGGTTATTAAAATCATAAGAGAGGAACTGGTGGGTTCATTTTTTAATTCAGGAGGAGGGAAAGAGTCCAATTTATTTTGTCCTCTCCTCACAAACCCAACGTCCAGATGGCTGATTTTGGTTATGTTTAGGAAATAAAATACTGGATTGTGGTTACAGAAAGGTTAAAAGAAACCAGCGTCGACTGTTTGTAGTAAACAGAAAATGAAAAGTGGTCTTTTGTTGACCCAACTTTCCCTTTTCACCTCCTCTCCAGCAGGAGACCACGAAAGTCATTATTCACAAGATCATTTCAAGTTGTATTTCTTGCGTCAACAGTCGTTTAGAAACGCTGGTTCAAAATGACTTGAGAGTATTTTTCTACAGTAAATCTGCTGTTGGAAGTTGACTTTTTTTTTCTAAACAATTAAGCCACAGAAACATGTTTGTTGTCAACTAAACCAAACTGTAACTCTCCGGGTCAACGCATCACATTAAACCTGTTAAACTGCTGTATTTCTGCTGTATGCAAGTAAAAACCTGGCTGGACACATTTCATGAGACAGTCGTTCTTATACCCTCCAATAACCAACCACAGAATTACACTGAATTAAATACAATGATTACCAAATAAAAGTTTCTCTGTCCTTCAGTCTACAAACACACTCCCTCCCTCATTCACCCACACATGCAGGCTTCTGTCTGTTTGTGGAGTTAAATTAAATTCATATCCTTCCCTAAAATAACTGTACACTGGCTCATAACCAGACTTTTTGGGCAACCTTCTAAACCCGTGGCTCCAGACCCCTCGTGAGATAATTATGAGTGAAATTAAAGAACAAATCATATTTTCTTTTACACAAAATGATGCTGACGTATTCAAAATGCTCAATTCCTCAGGCCTCCGAAACCCTTCAAATGAAATATACGTTCATTCTTTTTATTAGTTTTTAAGAGAAAAAAAAGGAAACAAAAATGTATTTATTTATTTTCTGAAATGTAAAATAAATAATAAACACATTATTAAAAGCTACAACAAAAGAAACAGCAATATTTTTAACAAATCACTATAATGCTGAGATGATGTAAAAGGTAAAACGAATGAAATGTATAATTATTTACTGCATGAATTTATGAACTACCCACAGCTGGACGATCAGCTGGCTAATGGTTACTTTTAATCATGTTCGTATTATTTAGTTAACTCTGTGTGGGCTCTAGGCTGCTCGCAAACATACCTGAGGTAGATGAACTACGAGCTGTCGAAAACTGTGGGTTTCTCTGATTGGATATGACACTTTTTATAAATGTTTGGACAGATTGCTCGTGTAAGTGTTGTCATCGTCGACTCTGCTGTACCGTGCCCAGCCGTAGTCACAGGTGTGGTGTTTATTACACTTTGTGTTGAAAAGTGGAGGGGACATTAGGGCTCAGATGAACATATTGTGATTTTAGAAAATGGAACGGGGGATCAGTATGAGTTTGGAGTAGTTCATTACAAATTACACCGGGAAATTATTGCTCAACGGCGCACCAAAAGGGCGTAGAGTAGGATACTACAGTCAAAAAGAAAAAAAAATAAATCAGCAGAATATGCACAATGTTGACCACAAAAGTAAGAACCGTCGATCACACCCACAGCTGCAACACCAGGTCAATCAAACAACACCGAAACCCCCGGTACATATACAGCAAGTCAGCCCAGTGATAACAAGCCTGAAAACATCAAAACATAACAACAACTTAAGGAATAACAAGGTTAGCTAAAGAGAATACATCAGGGCTGACCCCCAATAGTGGAAGACTTGATGCTTCGATGGGCGGAGCCTGATTCGACTGTCAATCTCACAGTCGAAGCTTCGCGAAACGAGGATCACGCCATTCTGGAGATATGGGGGTGCTCAACGTCTGATTGTACATAGAACTACCAGTTTTCTCCCAATAAATTAATATACAGCCTGTTACAAGACACATTTCAATGTTTAATGCTGTAAATAAACATGTAGAAAGAATAAAACTTTCAATAAATGTTTTTAAAGTGTTTGAATAAATCCTAAATTGTAACCCTAACCCTGAGGCGTCAGTGTGCATGTGTAAGGCAAGGCGAGTTTATTTGTATATCAACAAGGTAATTCAAAGTGCTTTACATAAAACACAAAAGCAACAGGGAAATATAAAAATAAAAACGTTTAAATGCAACAAGGCGTAGCGTGGACGTGTGTGGTGGCGACTTGCTAAAGAGACATGTTGTTCGCACCTCGCGGGATGTTCGGATAATTTATCACCGCTGATGAACCACACAGAGAATATTTTATCGTTTTTAAAACAGCAGGCTACTTGAAATAGACCCGCGAGGAACCGCGACGTGCAGGCAGCTGTCGGCAGCACGGCATGCATGCAAAACTCACACAAGACCCGTGAATGACAGGAGAACTTTACAGTGCAAGTTGAATAAATAGAGACTGCAGCTCTGCAGCTTCTCAAGATTACCGTGTGTAACCTTTGTCAAAACATCTCATTTGTTAGTTAACATTTCTTGACAAATGAAATTTGTTATATTCGTGGTGCAAACCATTATTCAGAACATTTTTAACAAATGCTTTCAAAAAGTAATGGGGACAAAATCCGTTGCAAAATGAGGTGGGAACATGTCCCCAGCGTCCGCAGTGTAAAAGACTCCTGTGTGTTAATTATGGTTTGTAAACGTCAGAGGAAGCAGGAGAAAGTTTTGGCCAGAAGACAGCTGTGCATTATTAAGTGCGTTAAAGCTGAATTAATGTGGAAACACAGATTAGTGAAAGCCCACTGCGAGGTGCTTTTGCAAGTCACGATTACTGTAATTTTATTACTAAATATCTGCTTGTTTGATAAAACCAGACAGAAAATCAAACACCTCCTCTCTGTCTGAGCTTCCCCCGTGTTTCTACAGGTCCAAAGCAGCCATGAAAGGTTAACTCCGTGCCTGAAACCCTTGGGGCTCCTGCAACTCCTGCCACCTCATCCCCCCCTTTCCTTCCCTCGCTGCCTCCTCCTAGCTGGTAGCATGGAAACCCTGTTTGGGGACAGTGCATCTGCTCCCTGTGCACGGCGGCATGAAATGGCATAAGTCCCTCCAATCTGCTCAGTCCCGCTCGCCATTTGAGACAAAGAGGCCGTCTCCCAACGCGCTGGGCTGGAAGGGACAGCATCCACGCTGCCACGGCCCCTGGCGAAGTGGCCGCGGCCCCATTTTACACCTGATTAGGAAACACATGCACGGCCACTAGACATATGCTTCCCCTGCCACACAACGGTCCCTGGCGGATGGGCAACACATGGAGGAAAAAGGGCGGAAAAGGCCAGACGACGTTCTTTGGGAATTCCCAGGGCAGAGTGTGTCGGAATACCAGCACGGGATTAAAAGACTTTTAGGTTCAAGCCTGAGCTCAGGATCAGGTTGGAGTTCTTTCTTAAAGTAACTGGACTCCATCCTCAGGCTACACTCACTTTATGTGCTGCAGGGATTTTTCTTGTTGTCTTGCTTTGAACTTTATACCCAAATTTCACCACATTCATGTTAATACTCAGACTTTACCCACGAGATCGAAACAAGACGAGATTTTAACACTATTTTTAAGAAATCATGCTAAATTACATGAACATTTTGAGCATCACTTCATTTCCTGCATTCTGATGAATGTTTCTGCACCAGTTTATGATGATTTATTTTATTTATATAAAGAGAAAACAAAATTCAGATGGCAGGTGATGATTCAAAATCTATAACCTAACTATACCAGAATCTAAGTCAGTGCAGATCTCAGTCATTCTGTGCTGCTTTCAGATCCGTTTCGCCTATAGATGAACTTTTCTCCTGTAATCTCATCCCTGCTCAGTCAGGATTCAGTCTTCCCTCCTTTTTGCGTCTTTGTTTGGGGAACTGACCTCTTTAAATGTGACTGTGGCTCCTTTTCACCTCAATGAGAAATTATATTTTAATTTTAATTCAGATACAAACTCCTGGACTTTAACAGCTCCTGTGTTTCAGAAGTTTTTCTGCTCATGTTCAAAACTTCAGAATCTCTCCACAGATCTGTGTCTCCGACTGGTCCAGAGAAAAGGCAGAATGTTATGAGACGTCTACCTGCCCTTTACTCTGCTGTGCGTTACGTTATTGATCCGCTGGTAGTAACGTTATCCCCTTCAGACCGTTTGAACAACCCAGTCTGGGACTGCACGCTGCACGTGAAACCGAAAGTAACTGAATTACTTTTGATCAGGCAGAAACCTCACCACAAATCCACATACGTTAACTTCTGCAGCTCACAGTCCCAAACAGAGCAAAGTTGCACTTCAGTTTTTAGAGTTTTATGTTGCAAAACTCTACCAGCTACGTCACCACTCATCACAGCTGTCTGGATTCACAGCGTGAGGACGTATGCTGTTGATTAGCTTCGCGATCTTATCAGTAATGTGTTTGTATTTCACTCCGTGAGAAAACTAATGTGCGGCTTGACAGTATTTGAAAAAAGTAAATTGCGTGAGTCTTGCGAGACAGCTTTTTATCCGACAAGAAATCTAATCTCTCGAGATCTCGCGGAACTTGTCAAACCCCTACGGCAGAGATACCCAGTGACTTTGACCTCACCTCTGACACTAAGGCGTCCATGAAGAGGTCCATCCACGGCCACCAGGTAGACCGCATCTATGTTGTCGCTGTCGACTATCTGCAGCTCCTCCCACGTGATTGGTCGAGACTGACCCTCCAACAGGTCCAAGCCTGAGACGTCAGAGGACGAACACATGATCGGTTAAACAGTTTAGATAGACTAAAACAATGAAAAGAGATGCTGCGATGACTTTACGTACCCATGTTCCAGGAGACTCTGGGTGCGTTTGTTTCAGCCACCCTGATGGAAATGTGGACCATGATGGGCGGGCTAGTCATATATGAACCGTCTATTGCCTGGAACTCCACCTCACATAAAACAGATCAATGGGATTAACAAGACGATAGGCAATGTAATATTTGTTAATTTATGAAATTCTGCATTTTGAGTGAGAAAATGTAAATATTATTCTTTTGCATTATGATAAATGAGGAAGCTACATACACATATACAGGTAATTAACTTTAGGAAGAAGCTTCTACCTATTCTTCCTGCTGTTATTTAAGTGTTATTGATAAGAAGTTAACCTTTGAACCAAATACTGAGGCTCTTTGTGCAAAGGCCCATCAGCATATGTATTTTTATCGGAAGCAAAGGGGTTTTAATGTCGACACCACTTTTATGAAATTGAATTATTGAGTCAGTTCTAACTTTTCTTTCGTCCTTACAAAACAGAAACAGGTTGGAAGGAATTGTCAGACTGTGCAGTAAAATTGCAGGTATAAATCTGAATGACCTCTCCTAAATATACAAAGTTTGCTCCCATCTGGTCGTAGATATAACCTTCCAAGGTGATTTAAAAACTCACTTGTCCCTGCTGCTGTCAGCCATCTAGAGTAAAATGTTTTTGTGTTGGAATGGTTCATGTGTTGTGTAGCGTGCTGATTCTACTGCTCGCTACTGCCCCACTGGGCATTTTTATTGTTGTTGCTACTATTGTTATTAAAAATTTAAAATATATTGTTAAAAATCACATAGTTGAATGACAAACAACACATTAATTACTTCCCAGGTAACAAAAAATCCATGTGAAAAGTAATTATATTTAACTAATAAGTGAATGTTCCTCCCAGAAACTGCGTGTGAAGCCAGAGACGGTTTTCTTGGATGGGGCACTTAATAAGTGGGGTTTTGTATGTGGGTCCTCCCTCAGAAGATTTTAACCAATTTAATATTTAAAATATATATATTCAATATTTAAATGTGTTTGTGGCCCCTTTTCACCTCAGTGATAAACTAATCCATTTTAATTCAGTTACTGACTGAACTTTATTAGCTCATCTGTAAATAACTTATCATAAATTATCTGCTTATGTTCAAAATTTCTGCACATTCAGAATGTCTCCCACGTATCTGTGTGGAAAATAAAAAGTTTTTCAAGTTAGCCAACAGTTCACTTTAACAAGCTTTTCAGGTTAGCTAAATGTTCTGTTTGTAGCAGCTAAAAAGCCCGGTTCAGGTTAGCTAAAGGTTATGTTTGTAGCAGCAATAAAACCTGGTTTAGATTAGCTAAAGGTTATGTTTGTAGCAGCAATAAAACCTGGTTTAGATTAGCTAAATGTTCTGTTTGTAGCAGCTAAAAAGCCTGGTTTAGATTAGCTAAATGTTCTGTTTAGCAGCTAAAAAGCCTGGTTTAGATTACCTAAATGTTCTGTTTAGCAGCTAAAAAGCCTATAAATTATCTGCTTATGTTCAAAATTTCTGCACATTCAGAATGTCTCCCACGTATCTGGGTGGAAAATAAAAAGTTTTTCAAGTTAGCCAACAGTTCACTTTAACAAGCTTTTCAGGTTAGCTAAATGTTCTGTTTGTAGCAGCAAAAAAGCCCGGTTCAGGTTAGCTAAAGGTTATGTTTGTAGCAGCAATAAAACCTGGTTTAGATTAGCTAAATGTTCTGTTTAGCAGCTAAAAAGCCCGGTTCAGGTTAGCTAAAGGTTCTGTTTAGCAGCTAAAAAGCCTATAAATTATCTGCTTATGTTCAAACTTTCTGCACATTCAGAATGTCTCCCACGTATCTGTGTGGAAAATAAAAAGTTTTTCAAGTTAGCCAACAGTTCACTTTAACAAGCTTTTCAGGTTAGCTAAATGTTCTGTTTGTAGCAGCAAAAAAGCCTGGTTCAGGTTAGCTAAATGTTCTGTTTAGCAGCTAAAAAGCCTGGTTCAGGTTAGCTAAATGTTCTGTTTAGCAGCTAAAAAGCCTGGTTCAGGTTACCTAAAGGTTATGTTTGTAGCAGCTAAAAAGCCTGGTTCAGGTTACCTAAAGGTTATGTTTGTAGCAGCTAAAAAGCCTGGTTCAGGTTAGCTAAAGGTTATGTTTGTAGCAGCTAAAAAGCCTGGTTCGGGTTAGCTAAAGGTTATGTTTGTAGCAGCTAAAAAGCCTGGTTCAGGTTAGCTAAAGGTTAATTTCTGCAGCTGCATTAGAACACTTTGTTTTGATTTTTTCATTTTGGACTCAAACCCTCCAGTTGTAAAAATGGCATCCGAATTAACTTATTTTGTACTAACCCTACTAAAGATACTAATGTCTGTCTTCAACCTTTGTCTTTATTAGCAGAACCTCCAGTACCTCATAGTTCCTGCGGTGTGATTGGCTGCTGTTGGGCGGCTGGTAGGCCACCTTCATCTCATGGAGGTCCAGCCAGGTGAAGGAGCGGATGGGCTTAGTGTGGTCGTCCAGGTGGGTGACGTAGCCGTCGGTGGGTGGGGCGGTGATGTTGAAGACCAGCCTCTCCTGCTGCGTCTCGTGGTCCTTGGCGTCTATAGTGGCGATGGTGAGTGGGGTGAGGATGAACTGGTCCACCTCCAGGATGAAGGAGGCCATGAAGGCGGCCTGGGGCGGCTGATTCTGTATCGCACCGTGGATCAGAACCGGCAACCACACTGACTCTGTCTGGGAGCGGAGTACATATGGGATCATTATCTTAATTCAAGAGTGTGGTCTTTTAATCTGAGAGGATGATTTATTGATTTCACGTTCAGATGCAACGCTTTCCCTCAAAACCCAGAAACTAATCCCACACGTACCGGGATGTGAAGGTAAAAGAAAATCGCCTTGCCTTTCGGTCCTACATGTTTTAATCCTCAGCAGCTTTCTTCTTTTCTTTTTTTGTTTTCCAACTCGTGTTTGGTACGCCTGTATGTTTTAACACGTAGAAATCAACACATGCTGCCACAACTTTACTGTTATGGTGGTGTTGAAGAGAAACGCAAGTGATGCCCAAGAACTAACAATCAGATGTGTTAGAAATGACAGCTACTTGCAATAAAGGCACGCTGTTCATGTGCCAACAAGTGGTTTTAACATTTAGGGGTTTTTGTAGCTCTGCAGAACCTCCAGCTCCACATCTTTCCACCTCCACAGAGCTGAGAAACACATTCTGCCAATAAACTTGTCAACGTCTGAGATGCTAATCTCGCCTCCTTGGAGATGACTAAACCTGCAGTTTAGCAACTTAGATGTGCTTTAATTGAAAACAAAGTTGTTTCCTCAGCTGCAGAGTGAGTGTTGGATAACAGTAATATCAATCGTTTTATTTCTGCATGTTGCCTGTACCTCCAGCAGCGCCCTGGTGCCCTGCTCCCTCAGCTCCACGCTGATGGGGATGTAGTCGAGCTCTGGTGACGGAGGGCTGAGGTGCTGGTACTTCAGACCGGAGCTCAGGAAGTCCTGGCAGCTGGTTTTAAGGAAATGAACCTCCTTGGTGTCGTGAAGACAGGGTTTGTTTCCTGGACAGAGCGCCGCCGTCTCTCTGCCTGAAGGAGGACGACAAACAGAACGAGTGCAGAACAAAACATCAGGCATACACATTTTAACATTCGGTATTTTCTTCTTTTTCTTTAATTCGTGTTTTCGTCTATTATTATTATTGATTTATTTGCATTATTTTTTACTGAAATTTCAATTCACTTAATATATTTTGTCTTGTTCTTCCTCTTTCTTGAATTTAGTTCTTTATTTTCCATTTGATTATATTGTCTCTTTTTTTATTGTTAATCTTTATCTTTAAATGTTTCTCTTTATTTGTCTAGTATAATTGTTATTTTTATTACATTTTCTATAAATCATTAAAATATATATCTTATAGGTATTTTGTTCTTTATTTTCAGACTCCCCTGCTGCAGGTGCTCCGTAAGTCCAGATCTATACTAGAGTTTGAAATTCTTCCCTCAGGTCGTAGATTTAAAGTTCCACGAATCAAGTGCAATAGGAGCAAAAACTCCTTTGTTCCCTGTGCAACAACCCTGCTGGGGCGGTACGGTGGTCCAGTGGATAGCACTGTGGCCTGACCGCAAGAAGGTCACTGGTTCAAACCCCTCGTCCCGCCCTTTCTTTGTGGAGTTTGCATGTTCTCCCTGTGTCTGTGTGGGTTTCCCCCCACCATCAAAAACATGTTAGGTCTTCAGTCAGTACAATTGACCGGGCACTGTTTAAAACCTGGAGTTGGTTTATTTTTGTGTTGATTATCCTGTTTTATCTTGTGCCCTGACTGCAAATCAAGTTTCCCACTAGGGGTAATAATAAATTAACTGAACTGATTTCATTTTAATTTTTATTAAAAAATGTTTATAGAGGAGCTTTTATTTACTTGTGTATGTTATTTACTTCTTTGACTGTTATTGTTATTTTATTGTATTATCTATTAATTTGAAAAATATCTGCGTTACAGTTTTGTTCCTATTTTCTTTACTTATCTGATCATTTCAGTGAATTTGACCGTTTCTCTGTTTAGCTGTGTTTTACTGTAAAGCACTTTGCTATTGTCTTTTAAAAAGTGCGACATCTACAAATTATTATTATTATTTGACTTTAATAGCGAGCTAATGCCAAGTGTTTACACGCATTTAATTTATGTCAACGTTTCAACAAATCACAGACAATGTTTTTGAAATAATGAAATGATTTTCAAATAAAACGTCTTAGTTTCTTATGATTATTTGTATTTTTAATGGATATCTGTCAGCCAATCAGAAGCTTGTATTTTTTGTGGCCATGGTTTTAAAGTCATTAAGTTACATAGACGTTGTGTCGAGATGTGACGTACCCTTCCTCTGAGCGGAGTCCTCCTCCCTCACCAGCTGACCCAGAGAGGGGACGCTGGCGTCGGTGGTCATCAGTCTGACGATGCAGACCGTGTTGGCTGTGGTCCGGATGTTCAGGACGGAGCTGTCGATGACGTTGGATAAACCGTAGAACTGAGGAACCACCAGCGGAGCGCTGCCCAACTCCACCACACCAGACCCAGAATCCACCACCCGCACCGGCAGAACCACCGTCTCCACCAGCGTGTCCGAGGACGTGAACCTCCACACAGATACAGAATGTTAGAACAGAGGCTTCTGCACAAGTTTAACTCACATATTTAACATGTATTATTTAAAACACTTAGTTTCTCCACAACATATTTAAATAGTCTGCCTCCCCATAGCTCTGAAGCTCTGCTGGGAAGAGTTCATCTAACAAATTAAACTTTCTGTGGTTTCTATTTTCACTGCTGCTCTCCATGAAGGATACAAACTTTTCAGAGCCACTTTTTTAAGCGTACAACAAGACAACACTCAAAACTCAAACACACATTCAGAGAGTGTTCCTTTAAAGAAAAAACAGGTGAGAATGCAATTTATAAAAAAACAGATAATACAAACTTTATGTGACACAAATATGATTCAAAATTGTCATGCAAACACTAGAGTGTAACTGTTTTTTAAATTACTTTGTCTTTGGTGCGTGAGCAGATGCTTATTTGCATTTCAGCGCGTTCAGTCTTTGCTTTCACGGCAAGTAGTTCAAATCCATGGGGAGTTGGCTTGATCCAGCATGGACTACTACAGAAGGTGCACCTGGGCAAGGCCTTAAACCCTTAAACTGCCTCCCGGGCGATTATACAATATTGATTCTTAATAGGTGGAGTCAGCGATTCTGGAGAAATCCAACACTAGGGCACTTACCATGATCTAAAGCGAATAATGACACAGCAAGTAATGTTAGCCAAGTTGTGAGTTTGCAGACTGTCGCTAAAGTTACTGCTGTGAAGCTAACATGCAGAGAGGACAAGACGGTCCCAGAGCAGCACGGCAGCTCCAGACAGCCATACTAACGGCTCTCCGGCAGCTAAAGCCAACATCACAACAACAGCATGTTATGGTGAACTAGAAAGTAAGCTGAAGTCCGTGGGCGAGTCATTAAACATTACTGACACGCAAGTCATGGCTGGAACAGAATAGTGTTGTGTGGGGAGGTCTGGCACTTTCTTTTGTTCCTATTTAGAGATCCAGCGCTGATTATTTTCAGCGCACACAGAGCGGACAGCTAGCGGACCATCAGGAGATGTTTGCTGAATTTGACAAACCCACCTTTAATCACAAGATTTCTATCTGGGTGGTTTCTTAGTGAAGATCTGTACATTTGAGATAAATGTTATGTGTCGGCTCTAATGCCACTGCTGGCATTACTGCTGCTAATGCTAACACTTGCTCACTGACCTGTAGACTCTCAGCATCACTGTGTCCTCGTCCAGCTGAGGACTGCCATTGTGGACGTATTTCACCTCGTCCTCTAGGAAGCTGCAGTCGAACACCTGTAACAGACACCACAGAGCCAAACACCAGTTACTCCACCCAGTGTCAGCTGACCTCACTTTTATCTCTCCAGCTACAGCAGGTGCGTCCTCACCTGTGGAGTCAGCCTCCCCACTCTCTGAGTGACGGGTTCGTTCATCACCACCTCCACCTTACAGTCTGCTGTCGCATCCACGCTGATCTTCAGCTCCTTCTCTGTGACAAACGCCGATCGACCCCTGCTGACCTCCACGCCCGAGTTTGTCACAACCAGACTCCCGCTGCAGACGCCCGCTGCCGCCGCCAGCAGCAGCAGCAACATGCTGACAGCAGCCATTTTGGATTAGCGCAGTTGTTTTTGTTGCACAGGTTCAGTTAAAAAGTTTTATTGTGAACCACAGCTGATGGAGGATGAAGGCTTCAGTGTTTCCATTCACATTGCTTATACACACACATCCTTTCCTTTAGTCTCGTGTCACTACAACCTGCAGGAGAGAATAGTTTAAGTTAATGTGTTTAAGAATAAATTCAACTGAGAGTATGTTCACACTAAGCTGTTAGGTACGGAAGCCCTAAGCGGCCACCGAATCAAATATTTTTTCACACCGTTTTCCTGTGATAATGGGATAATTTTTGCATGATCTCGACATAACAACACAGTAGTTAACACAGGGTCAGCAGGAGCGTTTGTTAATTGTAATTTCGTGTTCAATTGTGTGTTCAATCCTCACTGAAGACCACATATTTTGTTCTTTTTTTTTTCTGTTTTATAATCCTCTTCAACGAAGTTCTTATGAAGACACTGTTTCACATGCTCACAATAAAGCCCGTGCTAGACTATGTGCATCCCGGTGATTGGTCCACATCTAATAAACGTATGGACAACTGGATCATTCCCAGGCAGAGGAATCCATTTAACTTTACACATTTCCTGATGGCTATTTCAAAACCTTTGAAATAGCCGTCGGGAAGTGTGTGATTGGATTCTCCTGAATCTCTTCATAACAACCTGGCTGAAGAGGATAATAAAAAACACACAAAAGAAGAGGAAAAAAATGGTTGACAGCAAGAGTTAAAAACACAATCCTTGGATTATGAGTCCTGCAGCTAACCAGTGACACTGGAAATATTTCTAAATTATCCTACAGAAATGCACCTGCCGACCCCAATATTCAGCTATGGTTTGTTATCGAGATCACGAGGAAATTATCCTGTTATCACGGGAAAACGGAGTAAAATAATATTTGGTTCGATGGCCGCTTAGGGCTTCCGTAGTTAGCATCTCCATCCACACATGGAGTCTGTTTCTCAATACCAAGTTTGCCAAGTTCGGACTTCTGTACTTTAAAGTTCGGACTTGGCAAGTTCGGCTCGGGAGTACAAACTCCCGGGAACGGGAGCACGCTGTCCGTCATTCAGCAAAATGTTGTGGCGATTTTTTATATCAGCTCTGTCTGAAGAGTTTAAACAACTATATTCCCGCATAAAAAAACCTCTTAAAACTACTATATGTGACACGAGAACAGCAGGATTATGAGTTTTTGGCAGCGTAATGCATTCTGGGATACTTGGCTATCCGAAGTCCACACAAGTCACCGCCGATGCAGGCTCGGTAAAAAGGGTGGAGCGAGAACACGACCGGGTATTTGACTGTACTTGGCTCGATGCGGACTTTGCATTGGAACAGTACTTTGGCTGCGACTGATGGCGTTTCACAAGAACAGACAAGAACGCAGACTGAGAAACAGTCTCATAATTTACATTATCATTTTCCAACACAATAAGCAGCTGGACAGAGCAGTCAAACAGCTCCATTTTGGCCAAAAAGGTGGTGGAAAATTTGCATTCAGCCAGTTTTTTTTACCGTGTTTACTGTGCTAAAAAAATGCAAGGGGGAGTTTGTTGTTTCAGGAACCAATGTAATCTTATCCAGTGAAAGAGCCATGATTAGATTTTATGAGAAACCAAAAAATGATCATTTATCATTTTATTTTTCACTTCACAACAGTTTTCTTGCCTCGGACCATATTTTTTTTTTTATAGAAAAACGTTTGAATATGATTCAAACTAGCCGATACCTGACATTTTAAGATGATTGGCATCGGGCCGATACCTGCGCTCATGAGGCCGATATATCATCTTAAATGACAGCAGCCCTAACCTAACAGCTAGAGTTAAATATATATAGTTATACTGTAGATAATATTGCAGCTGCCCTAGCCACACTCTGAAATCTACAGCAGAACCCAAAGTATGTTCCTGTTTCATTCATTAATAAAGCTTCCATCTGAAACAACTCATTACTGCTGAGATAACATGTAGATTAGATTGTACATGACTTTTCTTTGTTTTGATATCAGCATTATAAAACGATGGTTTGTCTGTCTGCAGTTCAAACCAAAAAAAGGCAAATCTATAATATTCAACTCCAGAGTCTCTCCAGTCAAAAGCTAAATACACAGCTGTAAACCTGACCCTTGACCTCTTCCAACACGCAAACTTCTTCCCTCATGCTCAAAATACTGAACAGCTCTAAACCTTCTCCAACATTCTACACATTAAAACTCACATTTTTCACTGCTAAAAATGATCAGCTACTTAGCTCTGAATCCAGGGCCGGCCCTGGGCATAGGCGGAATAGGCAAATGCTAAGGGCGCCGCCCACCCCTTGGGGGGCCCGAGCGCCCAAATTATTTTTTTATAATTTTTTTTATTACTAATACAACTTAAATATTATGGATTTAAAAAAGCGATCGTGAATCCGGGGGGAATCCTGAATCCCCGATCCCCCCGGTCCGACTGAGTGACGCATCAATCTCCATCGCCCCCGCCCTGCTGAAAAAAAACCCATCCGTTACCTGTGTGTGATTGTGAGTGACGGATGGCCGAATTCACTGACACTGATAAGTTGTCATTATGTCAAAAAGACCGAAACCATCTGGTGCCCAGGGAAGAAAAAAAGAAGAGAAGAGGAAGAAAAACGCGAAAAAGACAGAGGTAGGTAATGATGTGTGATCAGTTTATCTGTGTTGCATTAAGTTAGTTCTACGATCACGATGCCTGTAACGTTCGCTAAATTGAATTGAAACTTGTATTAGAAATGCAAAACTTTCCACATCTGCCATCAAAAATTATGACAAACATTGAGCTCCTGACTTTCCTGCACGAGAAGAAGCTGATGGAAATTTTCCCCAATATGTGGGTCGCTCTGAGAATCTCTGCCACTCTACCTGTGACAGTCGCTGCTGCTGAAAGGAGCTTCTCAAAGCTCAAACTGATTAAAAACTACCTGAGATCTACAATGGCTCAAGAACGTCTCAGTGGACTTTCAGTCATTAGCATAAATCATGTGGTCTCACAACAGCTGTCTTATGATGATATCATAGATGACTGCGGCTAGAAAGGCAAGGCGAGTAAGGCTGTAGAACATTTGCTAAACATTTTGCATAGTGCATTCAAGTTTGTGTATAGTTATTTATTTTTTGTGCAATGGTCTTATTTATAATTTTTGGAATGTTACATATGCTGAAAGCAAGGTTTCTGTAATATAGTTTTTTCTGCAATAACATAATATAATATATACATATTTATATTGTATCTATAATACGTTGTGTGTTTGTGTTTCCAAAATATTTTCAAAATAAAGAAAAACAAGACAAACCTGTGCAGTTTGTTTCTGTGTAAGTTTATGAACAAAAATCCTGGGGCATCAGGTGAAATCTTGCCTAGGGCAGCAAATTGGCCAGGGCCGGCCCTGTCTGAATCTCTACCACTGCTTCTGCAACACCAAAATTCCTCTAAATACTCCAAACCCTTATAAAGAAAACTCCCAGCATGCAGCTGGCCCGGCCTTCTTCCCCCCGCTGCTTCACACTCCCAACCGGAAAACGCTTTCACCCTCCATTTCACTTCAAACTAAAGCCCACTGCAGGAAACAAGGGGTTAATCTGTGTGACCCCACAGAGGTGCTGCAAATGGCATGGGACGGCTGGAGCGGGGGGAAGGGCGAGGGGAGGAGGGTGTTTTCAGGATCAAAGCAGGGGCACCAACTGGAGCCGGCGTGTCACTTCTCATCCAGCCAGACAAGCGTCGGCTCGTTAATTTGAGGTTTCAGCTGGGTGTGTGTGTTAAGCTCGCAGCGACGCTCAGCTGCAGTTCTGTGCAAACGGGACCTTACATGGCGTCGAGGACATGTGGGAGCTTCATGACGTTGTTACAGAAAAACTTTGTGAATATGCTGAATTAAATTAAATTTCAACAGGCAGTTTTGAACACGCTTTCAGTACAGGTTTGAACCAGTAGGTTGAAGTAAGTGAAGCCAGTGCTGAAGTGCCTTAAACCTGCATTCTCTCTAACAGCCTGCAGGGGGCGACTCCACTGGATTGTATAGAAGTCTCTGAGAAAATGTTTCTACTTGTCAGCTGATTTATTCCCTCAGTAAACACTTTCCTGATGAGTTTATAGTCTCAGTCGCTAGTTTCAAGTCTTCTTCAGCACAGCATGTTGTTCATTTAGTAAATTATGGTCCCATTTAGAGGAACAGAGACCAAGAAGCAGGGGAGGCTTTAGGGCGGGGCTGTTTGTCGCTAGCCAAAATTAGCATCACAGTTAAAATCGCAGTTACAGATGCACCTTGCCAAACAAGTAAGCTAGCGCCGCCCTCTCGTCCAAATATGGTCAGCAGCCAAGGTTAAAACTTAACTCTTAACTCTTTTTAATTGCTACACAACTATTACTGAGTGTAATACAATCAAAACAGCAGGATGGGTCACTTATGAAAAAATTAGTTTTGTTTTAACTATTGTTTATATTTTCTTATTACGGAAGCCCTAAATGGCCATACATTCATAAATTTTATGGACTCAGTTTTACCGTGATAAAGCGTTATGGTAGTTTCTTGATATATTTATGTCATTATCTCCAAATAACAGATTCCCGAGATACTCGGATAATTTAATGACATAATTAGTTCAAGATCTCGAGAAAACAAAACGATAGGCTAGTACATTAAATGATTCCATGAAAAATCAGTAAGTTTAGCAATGTCAGAGGAGTAGGAGAATATTGATCACCACGTTAATTATCTCTACAATCAAGGCCTGACAAGGGCTGAAATATGTCTTGCTGTTACAGATAATATTCACATGGCCTATCACATATATTCATTATTGTTTTCTTAAGATGTCAAATTAATTATGTCATCATCTCAGGAAAATAATGTTTTGGGATCTCAAGAAAGTTATCCTATTATCTTAGGAAAACAACACTTTATATTTCTTATTTCAGAATAATAACATAAATTACTTGAAATCTCGAGAAAACTAATTAAATTAACTAATTTTCAAGGGAAATCTGAGTAAATAAATGTTATAAATATACGGCCTCTTGGGGCTTCCGTACATTACACAACAAATAAAGGGAATTCATTCACCGGCAATGTCACCACTTTGGTCCAGACTGAAATATCTTAACTATTTGATGGATTGATGTGATATTTTGTTCAGACATTCGTGTTCCCCAGAGGATGACTCCTAACGACTTTGGTGATTTTCTGACTTTTCCTCTAGTGGTTAGCATGTTCGCAAGAGCACTGCTGTAAAGCCTCACAGCTGTCTTAGTGTTTATAGCCTAGCATACACAGGTTAGCACACTGGAAAAAGCATTGGTAGAATAATGTTTTACAAAATGACAGATCGCACAAATGACTCCTCTGCAGAGTCAACTCATTTCTCTTGCCTGCCATCTTTCTAAAAGGAGGAATTCATTTTCCAATCTCACCTGCACAGCCTGTGGATTGGCGTCTTGTCTCGGCAGAAATGAGCGCTGGACGGGACAGATCCAAACAACAGGACTCGGGCTGAGGTAGGACCTCTGTTAAATGATCCGCCAGCTGCTGCGATGGCTGGAAGTGACTCACTGCTTCTGAATGGGAAACATACGGCAGCTCTGAGGTGAAGTGACACGGTTCTGAATGAAACATGATAATTAACTTCAGATCTGTTTGTTAGTCCCACACAGGCCTTTGAACACTGGTGCTGACAGTTTCTGGTCTCAGGCTCAGTCTTTAGCTGGTAACTGTTCCCAAATCCAAAGCATAATGAGAATAGTTTGCTTCAAATTTCTATGTTTTAAACAGTGAAGCAGCACATGAAACTAAAACTCTTGGCACAAAAACACATAATACTTATATTAGTGCTATTACAACTGTAAATATCCACTGTAACTGTTAACAAACACCGCTAAAGCTACAACTGCTGATGCTTCTATTCAAGTTGCTGCTACTATTACTGTCACTACCTCACCACTACAAAAACTTCCATTACTACGATCGTAACATCAGCTTGCTTTTTACAATTTTACAAATTGTACTTGAGTTTCTGTTTAATCTATACATGACTTTATCTGTCTGTTCTTGAGTTTCTTTTTGCATGTGAGTTTATCTGTCTGTTCTTGAGTTTGTTTGTTCTTGAGTTCATCTTTTTGCACGTGAGTTTATCTGTTCGTTCTTGAGTTCATCTTTTTGCACGTGAGTTTATCTGTCCGTTCTTGAGTTCATCTTTTTGCACGTGAGTTTATCTGTCCGTTCTTGAGTTTCTCTTTTTGCACGTGAGTTTATCTGTCCGTTCTTGAGTTCATCTTTTTGCACGTGAGTTTATCTGTCCGTTCTTGAGTTTGTTTGTTCTTGAGTTCATCTTTTTGCACGTGAGTTTATCTGTCCGTTCTTGAGTTTCTCTTTTTGCACGTGAGTTTATCTGTCCGTTCTTGAGTTCATCTTTTTGCACGTGAGTTTATCTGTCCGTTCTTGAGTTCATCTTTTTGCACGTGAGTTTATCTGTCCGTTCTTGAGTTCATCTTTTTGCACGTGAGTTTATCTGTCCGTTCTTGAGTTTCTCTTTTTGCACGTGAGTTTATCTGTCCGTTCTTGAGTTCATCTTTTTGCACGTGAGTTTATCTGTCCGTTCTTGAGTTCATCTTTTTGCACGTGAGTTTATCTGTCCGTTCTTGAGTTCATCTTTTTGCACGTGAGTTTATCTGTCCGTTCTTGAGTTCATCTTTTTGCACGTGAGTTTATCTGTCCGTTCTTGAGTTTATCTTTTTGCACGTGAGTTTATCTGTCCGTTCTTGAGTTTATCTTTTTGCACGTGAGTTTATCTGTCCGTTCTTGAGTTCATCTTTTTGCACGTGAGTTTATCTGTCCGTTCTTGAGTTTCTCTTTTTGCACGTGAGTTTATCTGTCCGTTCTTGAGTTTGTTTGTTCTTGAGTTTATCTTTATGCACGTGAGTTTATCTGTCTGTTCTTGAGTTTGTTTGTTCTTGAGTTTATCTTTATGCACGTGTGTTTATCTGTCTGTTCTTGAGTTTATCTTTTTGCACGTGAGTTTATCTGTCCGTTCTTGAGTTTATCTTTATGCACGTGAGTTTATCTGTCCGTTCTTGAGTTTATCTTTTTGCACGTGAGTATATCTGTCCGTTCTTGAGTTAATTTTTTTGCACGTTAGTTTATCTGTCTTTTCTTGAGTTTATCTGTCCGTTCTTGAGTTTATCTTTTTGCACTAGAGTTTATCTGTCTGTTCTTGAGTTTATTTTTTTGCACGTTAGTTTATCTGTCCGTTCTTGAGTTTATCTGTCCGTTCTTGAGTTTATCTGTCCGTTCTTGAGTTTATCTTTATGCACGTGAGTTTATCTGTCCGTTCTTGAGTTTATCTTTTTGCACGTGAGTTTATCTTTTTGCACGTGAGTTTATCTGTCCGTTCTTGAGTTTATCTGTCCGTTCTTGAGTTTATCTTTATGCACGTGAGTTTATCTGTCCGTTCTTGAGTTTATCTGTCCGTTCTTGAGTTTATCTTTATGCACGTGAGTTTATCTGTCCGTTCTTGAGTTTATCTGTCCGTTCTTGAGTTTATCTGTTCTTGAGTTTGTTTGTTCTTGAGTTTATCTGTCCGTTCTTGAGTTTATCTTTTTGCACGTGAGTTTATCTGTCCGTTCTTGAGTTTATCTTTTTGGATGCGAGTTTATCTGTACGTTCTTGAGTTTATCTTTATGCACGTGAGTTTATCTGTCCGTTCTTGAGTTTATCTTTATGCACGTGAGTTTATCTGTCCGTTCTTGAGTTTATCTTTTTGCATGTGAGTTTATCTGTCCGTTCTTGAGTTTATCTGTCCGTTCTTGAGTTTATCTTTTTGCACGTGAGTTTATCTTTTTGCACGTGAGTTTATCTGTCCGTTCTTGAGTTTATCTTTTTGCACGTGAGTTTATCTGTCCGTTCTTGATTTTACCTTTATGCATGTGAGTTTCTGTCCGTTCTTGAGTTTCTTTATGCACGTGAGTTTATCTGTCCGTTCTTGAGTTTATCTTTATGCACGTGAGTATATCTGTCCATTCTTGAGTTTATTTTTTTGCACGTTAGTTTATCTGTCCGTTCTTGAAATTATCTGTCCGTTCTTGAGTTTATTTTTTTGCACGTTAGTTTATCTGTCCTTTCTTGAGTTTATCTGTCCGTTCTTGAGTTTATCTTTTTGCACGTGAGTTTATCTGTCCGTTCTTGAGTTTATCTGTCTGTTCTTGAGTTTATCTTTTTGCACGTTAGTTTATCTGTCCGTTCTTGAGTTTATCTTTTTGCACGTTAGTTTATCTGTCCGTTCTTGAGTTTATCTTTTTGCACCTGAGTTTGTCCTTTCTTGAGTTTATGTTTTGCACGTGAGTATATCTGTCCTTTCTTGAGTTTATCTGTCCGTTCTTGAGTTTATCTTTTTGCACGTGAGTTTATCTGTCCGTTCTTGAGTTTATCTGTCCGTTCTTGAGTTTATATCTTTTTGCACGTGAGTTTATCTGTCTGTTCTTGAGTTTATCTTTTTGCACGTGAGTTTATCTGTCCGTTCTTGAGTTTATCTGTCCGTTCTTGAGTTTATCTTTTTGCACGTTAGTTTATCTGTCCGTTCTTGAGTTTATCTTTTTGCATGTTAGTTTATCTGTCCGTTCTTGAGTTTATCTGTCCGTTCTTGAGTTTATCTTTTTGCACGTGAGTTTATCTGTCCGTTCTTGAGTTTATCTGTCCGTTCTTGAGTTTATCTTTTTGCACGTTAGTTTATCTGTCCGTTCTTGAGTTTATCTTTTTGCACCTGAGTTTGTCCTTTCTTGAGTTTATGTTTTGCACGTGAGTTTCTGTCCTTTCTTGAGTTTATCTGTCTGTTCTTGAGTTTATCTTTTTGCACGTTAGTTTATCTGTCCGTTCTTGAGTTTATCTTTTTGCACCTGAGTTTGTCCTTTCTTGAGTTTATGTTTTGCACGTGAGTATATCTGTCCGTTCTTGAGTTTATCTTTTTGCACGTGAGTTTATCTGTCCGTTCTTGAGTTTATCTGTCCGTTCTTGAGTTTATCTTTTTGCACGTTAGTTTATCTGTCCGTTCTTGAGTTTATCTTTTTGCACGTTAGTTTATCTGTCCTTTCTTGAGTTTTTGCACCTGAGTTTCTGTCCTTTCTTGAGTTTTTGCACCTGAGTTTCTGTCCTTTCTTGAGTTCCCCTTCGAGGGAACTCGAACTGCGTCGGTTACGACACTATGGGAACGCCTCTAGGCGTAGCAGGTCTGAACGTGAATGAAATCACTCCAATCCTATTGGCTTGTTGCTAGAACGGTAAAGTGTGACGGAATAACCGGAGGAGTATAAAGCACACCTGTACACACTCATCATTAGCTTTTTTCTATTCAGCAGGCGCTCTGTATGTTGTTTGAAGAAAGCTCCAGTCCTACAAGCAGTATGTCTTACCTGAAGAAGAAGTCTACCAGCATGTCCGGCAACCAGATGTACAGAAGGTGTGTTTTTTTTCTTGCCCTCCGTACATCACGGATGGAGATTCTCATGAGATGTGTGTCTCATGTTTGGGGATGGAGCACGCCCGGGCAGCTCTCGAGGGGGCTGCCTGCGCCCGTTGCGAAGCCCTTTCCGTGCGGGTACTGAGGTACAGCATGGCTCTCTTTTCCGAGGATGGTCGGATGTGTTTTCCCCGTGGCGCGGGTCCTGCGGCCGCTGAGGCAGCCCGGCGGCTTCACTCATGGGTTCACAGCGTGATCTGTCAGAGGATTTCGGGACGGCTGAGGCTTTTTCCCGACCTTCATCCGCTGGCTCCGACGCTTCCTTTCCTCGTTCGGGAGCCCGTTCTCGGCTTCTCCCGCTCGCGGTTTGGATCCGGAGACGCGGCAGCAATCCGACTCCGAGGAGGCGGACCTGCTCAGCGCAGTGGACGATGACTTCCGGGTGTCGGGGCGGCGACATCTGGCCGCGCCCGACTATGACGTGCTGCTGGAGGTGGTGACTAGAGCCGTGGCTAAGCTCAACATCAACTAGAGGGCCAAGAGACAGGAGGAGCAGACACCACAGGCTAGTGGTAAGCTTGATGAAAGGTTTCTTAAGCACCACCTCCACGCCGATCTCTTCCTGATTTACATGATGAACTGAGTAAATCATGGGGCAGACCCTTCTCTACACGGCTTTCCACACCCCGATCACTGAACTACAGTAATGTGATGGGGGTTAGGGACCGTGGTTATGGGAGGATGCCTCGGGTGGAGGATGCGCTTGCGAGCTATCTCTCCCCTCGACTTGCGTCCTCCCTGGAGAAGCCGGCGTTACCATCCAAACCACGTCGCACCACATCCACGCTCGTGGGGAAGGCGTACATGGCAGCGGGCCAGGCAGGTGCGAGCTTGCACACCATGGCGGTGCTTCAAGCCTACCAAGCCGACCTGCTACAGGAGATGGTTCAGAGGGGGGGTCCCTCTAGGGAAGATCTGGCGGAGCCTCGCAGAACCACGGAGCGTTAGACGCAGGGCGATGCGTTCCGCCGGTACCTCCCTCGCCGGTCTGCACCCCAGGCAGCTGAGGCTGCCGGGCGTAGGTCCCTTCCCTCTACGAGCTCCTACCGAGAGGAGAGGAAGCAGAGTGTCGCTTCTCGGGGGCCCCCCCCGAGGGGCTAGGGCAGCGAGGCGGCGCTCTCAACCTCAGCCTTCTGTGAGACGCGATCTGAGGACCGTCATCCAGTCCCGACGGAGCTCAGGGAAGAGGTCCTGAAGACCGGGGTAGGGGAGTTTTTTCTCCCCTCCCGCACCCCCCCCCCCCACCCCCCCCGGAGGCCGACCGAGGTCCCCTCCGCCGTGGCAACAGGTGATGTTATCCCGCCGTTTACACGTTCAGGACGCACCTGCCACCAACGAGTCCGCGCCGTACTGCCTCCCCGAGGGTCTGCAGGCGGACGGCATCCCGACTCACTCACTGTGGATCTTCGGCGGCTCCCCCCTGCCTTTCTGGGGCTTCAGGGGTCCACCAGAAGATCACACGAGACACCGACCACCAGCCCCGAGGGGCCTATTTCCAGGTCTCCATCCGTCCTTCTCACAGGAAGTTCCTGAGGTTCGCCTTCGGGGGTGTGGCTTACCAGTATCGGGTTCTTCCATTCGGCCTGGCACTTTCACCTCGCACATTCACCAAGTGCATGGATGCAGCACTGGCCCCGCTGAGGCTCCGGGGCATCCGGATTTCAACTTCATCGACGACTGGCTCATCCTAGCCCAGTCTCGAGAGTTGGCGGTTCGGCATCGAGATGTCGTTCTGGCTCGTCTGCGGCATTTAGGGCTGAGGCTCAACGCAAAGAAGAGCGTGCTGGCGCCCACCCAACGGGCTACGTTCCTAGGGGTTGCATGGGATTCGACAACGATGCGGGCACAATTGTCTCCGGCACGTGTCGACACCATATTGGCTGCCGTGAAAGGGGTGAAGTTAGGCCACGCCATCACTATGAAACACTTTCAACGAGTGTTGGGTCTCCTGGCGGTTGCGTCCAGCGTAATACCATCTGGACTGCTGCACATGAGACCCCTGCAGTGGTGGCTGAGGAACAAGGGTTTTTCCCCGAGGGGAAATCCTCTCCGTCTGATTTGGGTTACGCGCAAGTGTCTTCGTTCCCTATCAGTTTGGAAGGAAACTTGGTTCCTGTCCCAGGGGCCCGTGCTGGGAGGGTCTTATCGCCGGCTGGTTATTTCGACAGACGCCTCCCTCACGGGCTGGGGCGCGGTCATGGAATCATGTCGCTCCTGGACGGCCCGCCGTGGCGGGTCCCTCTGAGGAGAGACCTGCTGTCCCAGGCGCAGGGCCGGGTTCTTCACCCTTGCCCCGCCGTATGGCGACTGTGGGTCTGGCCCCTGAGGGGGCACAGTACCTAGAGGCGGGTCTAACAGCCGGAGCAGTCGAGACCCTCCTGAGCTCCAGGGCCCCGTCCACACGGAGGATGTACGGCCTGAAGTGGAGTGTTTTCTCCACTTGGTGTAGGGAGCGGTCGGCGGACCCGGTTACCTGCCCGGTGGTTCAGGTACTTGAGTTCCTCCAGGACTGGTTCTCTGCTGGTCTTTCCCCTTCCACCCTCAAGGTGTACGTGGCAGCTATTTTATCTTTCCACACCCCTCTGAGGGAGGGGTTCTTGGGGAACTTCCCTTGGTTGTACGTTTCCTCCGTGGTGCCCAGAGGATGAGACCTGCGACTCGGTCCAAGGTTCCCACTTGGGATCTGGCAGTGGTTCTTGAGGCGTTGGCTGAGGCCCCCTTCAAACCCCTGGAGTCAGCTGAGGCTAAGCACTTGACCCTCAAGATGGCCTTTCTCCTTGCTATCACCTCTCTGAGGAGGGTGGGGGATCTCCAAGCGCTTTCGGTTTCTCCGTAAAGCCTTGAGTTTGCCCCGGGGAATATTAGGGCTATCCTGCACCCTCGTTCAGGATACATCCCTAAAGTGCCTTCTTGTGCGGCAGGGTCCACAGTGCTGCAGGCACTTCATCCTCCACCTCATGTGACGGCGGAGGACGGGAGACTTCATCTGCTCTGCCCTGTCAGAGCACTGAGTATTTACACTCTGAGGTCCTCCCGTTGGAGGAAGGCTGACCAGCTGCTAATATGTTTTGGGTCTCCCAGGGCCGGACTCCCTGCATCCAAACATACTATTAGCAACTGGATTGTTCAGACTATTTCCCTGGCCTATCAGGTGCGCGGTTTGCCTTCACCTGTGGCTGTGAGGGCTCATTCTACCAGAGGCAAGGCGGCCTCTCGTGCCCTCCTTTCCGGGGCCTCTTTGCAGGATGTTGTTTAGCGGCTGGCTGGGCCACTCCGCACACATTCATTCGGTTTTACAGTCTTGACCTTCCTTCGGCACCTGGCACTCGTGCGCTCTCCTCTTAGTCGTGCCACTTTATTGCACACAGGGGCAGGCGGGGTTTTCGGCACGGTTTAGTGGGTATCTCGTTCCCATAGTGTCGTAACCGACGCAGTTCGAGTTCCCTCGAAGGGGAACGTCTCGGGTTACGTATGTAACCCTGGTTCCCCGAGAAGGGGAACGAGAGACTGCGTCGGCCCGCCGCACCTCTCTCCCCGCCTGAAGCGCCTGCTTCATAGTTTAAGCTAATGATGAGTGTGTACAGGTGTGCTTTATACTCCTCCAGTTATTCCGTCACACCTTACCGTTCTAGCAACAAGCCAATAGGATTGGAGTGATTTCATTCACGTTCAGACCTGCTACGCCTAAAGGCGTTCCCATAGTGTCGTAACCGACGCAGTCTCTCGTTCCCCTTCTCGGGGAACCAGGGTTACATACGTAACCCGAGACGTTTTTGCACCTGAATTTCTGTCCTTTCTTGAGTTTATGTTTTTGCACCCGAGTTTCTGTCCTTTCTTGAGTTTGTTTTTGCACCTGAGTTTCTGTCCTTTCTTGAGTTTGTTTAATGCACGTGAGTTTCTGTCCTTTCTCGAGTTTATGTTTTGCACGTGAGTTTCTGTCCTTTCTTGAGTTTATCTGTCCGTTCTTGAGTTCATCTGTCTGTACCTGAGTTTATCTTTTTGCATTTGAGTTTCTGTCCACACGTAAGCAAATGTATCTGTCTGAGCTTAAGTTTATCTGTCCAAACTCAAGTTTGTCTGTTCGTACGCAAGTTTGTCTGACTATACTTGAGTTTACTTGTCTGTCCATAAATTTATCTGTCTGTATGTGAGCTTTTTGTACGTGAGTTTCTCTACATAGCGGATGTAGAGGTCTGATGCAGGTCTGCAGCAGCTCTGTGTTGTTGCAGCAGGTAGCAGCTGTAGCCCTGCAGGAGTTAAACAAAATACTGCAGAGAAAGTTTCCACTGAACTTTAATCACATCCTCAGCCTGTGAAACCTAAGGGACACACAAGTTCACGAGTGTGTGAGTGTTTCAGATTAGAAAGAAGCAAAAACACAGAAGCATAAGAGAATAAAAGAGGAAGGAAATCCCCTCATTTTCCTCTAATCTGTGTTTCTTTTCTGTTTCGAGGCCTGTTGGGAGGTGTGTGTCGGCGCAAGAGAGCAAAAACCAAGTGTGTTTGTGAAGTTGGTTGGCACCTACCTCCAGTTGTTGGAAGCTTCTCTTTTCGTCTCCGTCTTCTCCACCTTCTGCACACGCTCAGAGGAAGAGGAATGCTGTCACAAACACACACACACACACACACACACACACACACACTTCACACTCTCTGTTTGCCACCAACCCCCCCTTTATTCCACAGCTCACCGTCACCCCGAGACGTCTGGCATCCAACAACACAGAGAAAGAGAGAGAGAGTGAGGGGTAAACTGTGAGATAGGGAGAACAAAAGACGAGCCAGTTTCCTCAACTGGTTGAGTCTGTCCAGAAGCCAAAACCACAGAGAGAGAGAGAGAGAGAGAGAGCAGACAGGAAATGTGCTGCGAGGTTTCCAGAACTTTTATTTTTACAGACCCCTGCCTCCAACTCTGTCTTTACTTCTCTCTCTGTGACGCAGATCAATGTTTTTGACCTCCTTTCACCATCAAAAGGAGGACGAAAGAAGTTCCCGTTTTATTGTTCTGCAGTCGTCTGACAGCGTAAAAACGGTGACAACAATGCAGAGATTGTGTGAGCATCTTTACTAAAAGTTCTAATTAAGAGGTCATGAAGAGTTGAAGAACTGAGGCCCCATCCACACTGTTCCGTTTTAGTTACAAAACGGAGTTTTAAAACGACGGACCAGTTGATCTCTGAAAACGCACATTAGTGTCCGTTCACATTCACTGGGGACGCACGTGCCGGTGTAAACATGTAGCAGATGGTCGGTTCAACAGTTACAGAAGATTTGGCAAAAGAATAAAGTACTACTACCAGATTTTATTTTGCATGGACCAATAACGAGGTGGGACTGTTACGGAATCTAACACGGGAGTTAAAAGCGGCAGTGGCGGACAGACTGGGCGTCGTCGGAAAGTAAATACTGTGACATGCACAGTACAAGTGTAGGCTGTAAGTGTTATTTGCCCGGTACAAAATATTCTAATAAAAATACCAAATCAAAAACTCTGTCAGCAGCATCGTGTTTCTGCTTTGCCGAGCGTGAGCGTCTGCGTCATCGTATCTAAAGTCCTCCGTTTTTGCTCCCAGGAGTTTTAAAATGAAAAACGGGGTCGGCGGCGTTTTCTTACTTCTTCATGTTAGGTCTTCGTTTTCACCGTTTCAGTCTGGACGGGAGGTGCAGTAGTGTGAACGGGACCTGAGCTGTAAAAAGACGTTCTGGTATTTTTTAAAGTGGGTGTCATTATCATGTTTACATCCATTCTGACTGTTGGTCATGATAACAAGAGGTTGTGGAAGTATTCAGATCATTTACTGCAGTAAAAGTACTAATAATACTGTTATAAGTAAAATCCTACAGTAAAAATGTTACTTATGTAAAAAAGTATGTGAGTATAATCAGTATAAAACAATAAAATCCTGTCTTGTTATATCTCCTCTCATCAGATGATTATTCCTCATCATTAAAGTTAAGCAGGATTCTGCTGCTGTAGTTCTGAACTGTTTGTTATCGGACTGCAGCTGATGATTATTTTCATCCTGGATCAATCTGCGGATTATTTCCTCTCTGAACCGATTGATTGTTTTGTTTGTTACCCAGAGCGACACCTTCACAAGACTTGTTGAGTCCAAAGCTCAACGTTGTTAACAAACATTACAGTTATTACGATCATTCATAGGAAAAGCATCAAATTTTCACACGAGACGCTGACGCATCAAATGTTTTCTGTCAAGCGAGTGACTGATTAATCGTTTGTGCTGTACTTGGATAAACTGTTGGAGAGTTTAATTTATAACCAAAACATCATTTTATTATGTCTTCATGTGTTGTGTGTGTAAAGATTTGTAAAATAACTAAAGCTGTTAGATACAGTAAATGTAGTGAAGTAGAAAGTAGCATGAAAAGAAAAGACAATTAATTACAAGTACCTCAAATGTGTATTTAAATACAGTACTTGGAAGTAAACGTACTTAGTTACATTCCACAACTTCTTCGATTAGATTAAACTTCAGTCAAACTGCAGAAACAGGATCAATTATCTGAACAGCAGCTGTGGCTGTTTGCGACCTGACCTTTCTTTTCTCCGTGAGAGGGAAGAATTTAGAAAGTTGTGCTGCAGAGAGCCCCCAGCTGCAGTAATCGTAATATCAAAGTCCTTACAGGCAAGTCCAGCCACTCGGCCGCCATCTTGGCAACGCCTCCGGGCAGCTATTTCAGACTAACAAGACCAGGCTCCTGTCTGAATGAATGGGCAGAGAGCCAGAGCTGCACTTTCACAGGCAAAAACTACTTGAATAGAATCAGCGTTAAAATCTGATAAAAATCACTGGAAAAGTTTGAAGCCCCAAAATGAGGTTTAAAAAGCGTTTTTCCCGAACGGTTATACTTCTGCCACGCATGCGTCACCACTTCCACGCATGTGCAGTAGAACTTAAAAAGACCCTTAAGGCAGCGGAACCAAATGATTGGCTGAAATATGTTTGCTCTGCTGTCCAGTCTTTCTGGCCACGTAAAATCTGATTTCAGGTCTGTTAACACCTTATACAGTCTATGATTAACACACAGTTAAAAACAGGACGTCTGGTCACCCTATTCTAGCGGGAAGGGCAGGATAACCGCCATCTTTGCCGTTACGGGCTGTCCCCACAGAGTTGTATTGAGGATGTGATTGAGTGGCGTGTCTCCTCTATAAAACATCTCTGGTAATATTCATCCAGCCAGAGGGAAGGATCACGAACCGTTCACAGCGCGTCAGTCGTAATAGCGACACAACACATACCGGAGAGGGAATGGGGCGGTGGAGCGTACAGGGCCAGGAGATCGCGGAGCGACCGATATATGCTGCCCTTTCGAAAAATGCTACCTTATGCGTTTCCTTTTCCAATCCCGTAAAGTTATAACTCTCACAGTATTATGACATCTTCTGTTTTTTGATTATATTATAACATCATAAAGCAGAAATCGACAGAACACCGGCAGATACGGACGGTCGCGATCGTGAAGTCTGACGCTCCTGATATTACGCATGGATCCATGATGACAGAGAAATATTGACATTAATGTCAATAAAGCATGCTGTCAATATTTTAGAGACCCCCAAAATATCACACGTCATGCGTTTAGAGGAGCTAAGCTCCCCCTGGCTCCCCCGTAGTTGCTTGAGTAAATGTAAATTCCACCACTGCTTAGCACAAAGACTGTCTGCACAGACAAACAACTAGCTTAGCTTCACCTAAAGAATAATAACCTCTGACCTCTCCATGCTGCTGCTGTTGTTTTCCCCCTGTGGAAACCTTCTGAACTAAACGAGGGGACCAAACGGCTCTTTATGGCCTGTTGCCCTCATTAATTCCCAGGTCCATCTCCCACTGAGCTGCTGCTCACAAGTGAGCGACAGAAGCAGAGCCGAGTTGACCTGTTGACCTCCGTTAGCCAACACACACACACACACACACACACACAGTGGATAACTTCTGCAGCAAAAAGAAAACTGAATGGAAGAACCAGAAGTGAAAGATGATTCTTCTAGTCAGAGCCTAAGCCCCTCCTCTTCCGCTCGACCACAGTGGGACCTTATTTTAGAAAAAATATGTATGGTAGTCAACGGCGAGAGACAACGAATGTTAAGTTTGGCATTTTGACCGCTGCCATGTTGATTTTTTGCAACCAGGCACCGGACGTGACCATATTTGGACGAGATGGTGGTGCTAGCTAGCTTGGTTAGCAAGGTGCAATTTTAGCTGGGATGCTAATTTTGGCTAGCAACAAACAGGCTTAAAACAAAATGCACTGAAAAATGACCAGCCGGCCCTGGTTTAATGTACACAGAGCAGCAGATACGAGTCGCCTCTATCCTGATTGACAGGTCGTCATGGTAGAGACCTGTCAATCAGCTTGTAGCCCCGCCCTAAAGCCTCCCCTGCTTCCTGGTCTCTGTTCCTCTAAATGGGACCATAATTTACTAAATGAACATCATGCTGTGTTGAAGAAGACTTGAAACTAGCGACTGAGACCATAAACTCATCAGGAAAGTGTTTACTGAGGGAATAAATCAGCTGACAAGTAGAAACATTTTCTTTCTGCAGCCGCTGGAGTCGCCCCCTGCTGGCTGCTGGAGAGGACGCAGGTTTAAGGCTCACTGGCTTCAGTCGTCAGAGCCGGAGGTTGCCGCTTAACACAGGATAAAAAGGCATTAGTCATTTCGTAGATGACGGCTTCTCAAAATCATTTGTTGTATAAAGCGTGGCGTGCTGGAGCGGAGTAGTGCTCATCCTCTCGAGAGCAGGAATGTGTTCAATAAAAAGGTGCCATTTTCTGTTGAGGCTGGTGAAACAGTATCTAAAGGATTCACTTACCGTACAGAAGTTTTTATCTTTCTTGTGGTTTGTCCATTAGAGGTAAAGTTAGGGGTCACAAAGTCTCCTGGGAACCTAACCATCAGTTATTGAGGAATCTGGATGCATCATGATCATAAAGTTTAATAAAAACCTCCTCTCTGTGCTGCACGGTCCTTTTTGCTTCCTCCCCGAGCAGTTTGCTGGTGTTCAGATCAGCATGCAGAGAGTCTCTTCAATGTCTGACTGTTTAAACACATGTCGTCCGCTCGGTCTGTGGAGGGTTCCATCGCTGGGAAAACCATCCAGGAGGAAGGAAATCTGCTGGACAGAAGAACACTAATTAGGATGTTCTGTCTTTTCTGTCATTCCAACACGCATCTCTTATGCAATTCATTATTTATACAGCCCAAAATCACAACTCTACAATCTGTACGGCATACCATAATTAGGGATCCGCTAAAAGTGTTTGCACAGCAGAAACTGCTGGACGAAAACTCAACAAAATTGGCAGATGGGTTGCAAATTCCACCCACTACTCAGGCAAAAAAAAAAAAAAATGGCACCGGTAGACCTCATAGTGCCGCTATGACAATCAAATTTACAAATCATTTTAATCTCTGGATCCATCTGCATCTTTGCTTCACTGGTCTAATAATGTCAAATTATGTGACTTTTTACCACTTTTCTCCAAAACCTATTTTTGCAAACTCGTCCCAGACGGTTTTAGAGGATCATCTACGGACATCGCTGCTCAAAAGCAATCATGTAATCGTGAATTTGGACACGTCAACTTGTTTTTTTGACATAAATTTTTACTTTTGTGTATTTACATAAATGCCCGTAAATCAAAATCGGCTTAAGCTATTGTAACCAAACTTGACGCGTCTGTTCAGATGCTCGCCCGAGCTTCGCTGAGCTGTACTGGGACATTCTTCCACTAGGGGGCGCTTCACTAGCAAAATGTTTATACCTCGTAATTCGCTGCACGGATTCATACAAGATTCAATTTGAACGATCTCGGGTCACTAGCTTCCTCGGGAACAGCCTGCCCGAGGAAATCAGTTAGAGTCCCTTCTTAAAACATACTTTTATAGGAGAGCCTTACCGATCTTATTTGACTTTATTTTATCCCTTTTATTTTACTAATTTTATATTTATCTGTATTTTAGTCTTTTCAATGTTTTCTTGCTTTTATCTTGTATTGTCTCTTGGGTATTTTTGTCTTTACACTTGTTAAAGCACTTTGTAACTTGTCTTTGAAAAGTGCTCTACAAATAAGGATTATTATTATTATTATTATTATTATTACTACTACTACTACTCAGTTGATGCATCAAATTTGGTAATGATTGCTCAAAGTGGGCGTGGCTTATTACAATAAATGTAAATTTCTATACATTTCTAATTCAAAACTAAGAAATCTAAGAAAATCACGCGTACGTGCTCGAGAGCTGAAATTTTGTGACAAACGTTTGCCTCACTGCAACCTATGGTCAAATCAGAAGTCAGTCGCTCTGATGCTAAATCAATTAACATCTATATCTCCACAAGTCTTTCTTCAAACGCTACCAAAATCAACACAGACATTCTCTAGATGGCCAGTATCAAGTGTTTCAAAGGGTTTTCAGATCGGTCAAACGGGTCTGCAGTCATATTTAGTATGTTGCTGTAACTTGTACAGTATGCACAACATTTTCTTGTTTGTTCAATTTTGGATCAAATGCCATCAAAATAATTGACAACACACCCAAAACCAGCAGAATGATGTGTGATTTTTGATCATCTTGACTGTTGAAAATGCATTTTCCGAATGGATCAAAATGTATCAAAACATGAACTTTGGTTCGGACCTTGGTGCTGATTTTCAGGTGTGAAAGCTCCCTAACAGACCTATCAAGAACCTGGCGCTCTTTACGAATTTTGCACTCCAGTAAACACATCGTATAGATATGAGTGGTGATGACACCGAAAGAAAAAGTCGCCACATTTGTTTAATATTTTTAAAAGTAATTTCCCAATATTTTGTTTTATGCTTGTCATTCATCCACATACCATGTATACAAATGAACAAAATGCTGTTTCTAACGTTCCACAGTGCTAAAAACAAGATCACAACTCACAAGATATCACGCAGCAAACATGTTCAAGCTAATCTTCATTACATAAGGCACCGCCATCGCCCACGTGTATTTGCTGCATGTTCATAAAGTCCAAGACAAAAAGCTACGCAAAATCAGACACGTCAAATATAAAAATCAATATTTTTCAGCTCTGGTTAAAACAGAAAAACAATAACCGATGTTTAATTTTTTGTTTCCCGTGTTTCCGATTCGTTTTTGAAAAACGGAATAATCAAAGAACGAACGACGTACAGATTAAAAACGCTTGAATACTCGTGCACTCCAAATTTAGCTGCGACTAGCTTGACCGTGTTCTCACAAACGAGCGACGGTGGAAACACGCAGAGATGTTCAAACCCTTAGTCAAAATCCTCAAACGATGTTGTGTCCTCAAGTGGTCGTCTCGAGTCGCGTTGGAGGTCTTAAATGTTATTGTGAGAAGAGTGAAAAATATTTTCAGTTCATTTTGAAACTATGGCTGAACAATGAGAAACGCTGAGGTCAGACTGCTGGTTCTGACAGAAAGGTGTCACACAGTGAAGTCCGGGCCTCGACGGGTCAGGGCGGCAAAAAGGAGACCTACATCCTGAGCAGCAGGCGGTTATAATGTTACAGCTGATTGGTGTTTATCATGCACACAAATGGTCAATGAAATTTCAGCTGTATATTTTGGCTGCAAATACTTTATATTCATATTTATTCCTTTAAATGTACGCTGTAGAATCCCCCTTTTAACATGTTTTACTTTATTATAACTAAGAACTTTTTATAATTAAATGTACAAATGTAAAGAAAATAAATAAATAAATAAATAAATAAAAGGGATGTATTTACAGAGCTGTGAGTCCTTCCTACTGGTTTTATACATTTAAGAACTGGAAGCAGCTTCAGTGTGGCTCCATATATAGAAACATTAGAAACTATTAAATATCATTAAGATTGCACAAAGAAATATTTTTTAAAATCCCTCCACATGTCTCCGTGTCGTGACCTTCGCAGTGAGAGGTCAGATGAAGAAAGTTGTTCTGAAGTTGAGGCGTGTCTGTCACCCTGGATTTAAGTTTATTCAGAGGCTTCATTGCCAGAAACGTCGCTGCAGCTCTGACTGACTTCCAGTCGACTGTCCGGCGCTCTCTGATCACATCTGACTGCTACCCTTTGCGTGGTGACTTTAGACTTTGCCATGGCGTTTGGCCCCGTGCCCACCTCCTCGGCCCCGGGGCCCCTGTCAGCTTGACGCCGTGACTCCTCCACCGCCTGAAATTAATTTCCCCTTCCTCACTGACCCATAATTTAATCCTGGAACAGTCTGTAATGACGAGTGCGGAGGCGGGAAAGAAACCAAGAAGAAGAATCCTCTTTTCGACTTTGTTGGCCATGAACTTGGAGAACATTTTGTCCTCGCGGATTCTCTGGGTGTTGAATCTGCAGAGGTGAAGCTGTGTGTTGGAAGGAGCGGCGGCCAGCGCCTTCTAACAGATCTGTTGGCCGAGAAAGTGAGAGTCGGTGCGTGCTGCTGCTTTGAAAGACAGTTTTCTGGAGTTGAGTAATTATCAGGTGAGCAGCCGACACCCTTCCAGCCGAAGCTGAGGGTTTCTGCAGAGCCTCTTTACAGCCACAGATAAAGTGAGAGATTAAAGCAGCTCGGGCTTAGAGGCGTCCTCTGAAGCCTCCACCGGCGGTGTGTTGGCAGGAGAATCAGAGCGGCGGGCCGCTGCCAGCCTCGTGGCATCCGTTCAGCCCACGAAGAGCCAGAGCTGCGTCCACAGGCGGTCTCCTCCCTCCCACAGCGAGAGGAGGACGTCTTCATTAAGAGTCTCACAAACTCTCACATCACCATCACACATATAAAGAGCACGTTTCCCAACGCAGAAGAAAAATTTGCAGATTCTTCACATGCACACAGGATCCTGTTCTATCTGATGCGTCGTGCGTCACCACCTGACCTGGCTCGCCTCTGGAGCTGCCATTGTAGTGTGCACAGACTAACGGTGGCAGAGTTATGCTACAAAACAATGTAACTGAAACAGTAAACGCATTTCCTGTAAGTACTTAATATAAAAAAAAAAAGATTTGTTTCATACTAGCTGCAAAAAGAGTAGAGCTGACTCACTGATGTCAGAGACTACTTTGATAATCATTTGGGTTTTGGGTTGTTTGTTGGACAAAATGAGACCTCTGAAGATGTCTTTGGGCATTTTTAATCATTTTCTGACATTTACAGACAAAATGAATCCTTAAATTTAGAGTTTTATAAGCGCATATCCTTCAAATAAATCTTTTTATTGGTAATAATAATAATAATGTTTATTTGTTAAGCACTTTTCAATACAGGTTTACAGCAATCAATGTCAAACAGTCAACCAGGGCTGAAACGATTTATCGATTCTTTGCATCGAAGCTTCGTTTAATCCATGTAACTTTACAGCACAGTGTTTCACACGGACATTTATTACTGTCGCACATCGAGCTTACGCTGTGAACACGACGTGATTATGATGGCGCTGTTTGCAAAGTGGAGGAAGAGACAGAAAACAGCGAAGGACGAAGAAGAAAGGCTCCAAAGTCCGGGATTATTTCAAGCTGAAGACAACAACAACATCTGTAATGTTACCGTCCGTCCACCGTGAAACCAAACTGGTGTCGCCTCGGCAACAGCACGACTGCGCCTGATCAGAAAGCAGCCGGTGTTCTGCCAGCGGACCACAGACAAGCTAACAGCAACTTTAGCATCTAACTGAAGTCATGACTGATTGTTGAGTTGAAGCCAAAGTAAGCCGCAGTCCTCAGCTGTGAGAAAATGTGTGTTTGTTGTTCTTTTTGGGCCGTGAATTCTTACCTCAAAGTCAGGAGTTAATGTCGGGGAGCTGCACCTTTCTGTAGCTCAGATGATCCCTGCTACCTGCGTGTACTAATCCATCCTTTCACCCTTCAGTCTTTGTCTTTATAACTGGTATCTTTATAATAACAAACAGCTGTTTCGTGTTCAGGATCGCGTCATTTCCCGTTTCACACGTCACGTGTGTTTTCATGACAAAACGTGGTTTGGAGACCAGCGTCGGGTGACGCAGCCGCTGTCAGCTCGTGTTTGTAAAGCAGCTGTCGGGTTGTTGGTCTGATGTTTGCTGTATGACACGCTATGAATTTCTGAAAGGACCAATAAATATCTATCACCTTTAAACGTGCACGGCTGATCCCATTACCGGGTGTAGTACTTCTTAAACGACGCATCGATGAATCATTGAAATCTATTGAAGCTTGAATCATTGTTAGCTGCAGCCCTACAGCCAAATACAAATCCAACCATTAAAACACTAATCCATGTACAATTAAAACAAATGAGGTTTGAATTCAATAAATAAAACAAACACGTCAACATACAAATAATGTAATGTAATCTTAAGAAGTGAGGGGCCCTGACAGCAGGGGCCCTGTCCCCTTCGGTTTTTAGCCTAGACCTTGGAATAGCTAGCAGCGCCCTACCAGAGGGTCAGAGAGTCTGCGTCCCGGCTCCTCGGGGGATCAAAGCTCAGAGATAGATGAAGGTGCCAGCCCATGTCTGGCCTTCAAAGTAATTCAAATATTTTTAAAATCAATCCTAAAGCAAAGAGGCAGCCAGAGCAGGATGCTGTGTTTAAAAAGTCGAGCTGCAGCGTTTTGGACTAACTGCAGGAGTTAAACTGATTTCTGGTGCAGTTATAAAGGGAGTTACAGGTTGGAGGAGATAAAGTCATGGATGGGTTTCTCCAGATCTGAAATAAAAGACTTGGCTATGTTTCTTAAATGATCTAAACATAACGGAAGTCCGTAAACAGCCTCATCTTTGTTGGTCCCTTTTCTATAAACTGTAGAACTCAACATACGTCCACACTCTGCTTCTGCTGATCATCCTCCATTTAATGATCGATCGATAAGGCTGCAACTGGTCCGTCACGTTCTCACTCTCAACTCGCCACATACGGACGCTTGATCAAGGCCTTTTGGCGTCGCTTTTTAACGCCCTGGCTACTCATTTACTGTCATTTTTAAACGTTTTAGGCTCCGCGGTCAAGTTAGCATCGCTTAGCAACAGCAAACGTGCAACTTCTGGTTACACTTTAAAAATAAAACGCTAGCGTTCCGAAACATCGCCATTTTGAAACGGCACGTTGTTAAAGTCGTGAAACGTTGCAGTTTGGTTTAGGCACAAAATTACTTGGTTAAGGTTCAGAAAAGATCGTAAGTTAACGTAGTAAAGTTCCTAACTTAAATAAAAATATTTAATGTTGAGTTTTTGTTTCCCAGGGGACACAAACCCCGGTCTCCTGGTTCAAACTCGGGGTTCTGGCCCTGCATCCACCTCCTTACTCAGTCTTTTGTGTTAAATATCATATACACACCTTTACCGTCAAAAGCTGACGCTACAGGGCAAACTATGACACTATAGGGATCCCCAGCGCGTTACAAAGAGTCGGGGAGTGAGAACGGGTTGGCTGGTCAACCTGAACCACACGGTAAACTACTTCAACATTACAGCTTGATTACTTTTAAACCAAAGTGACAAAAAAACAGCCCTCACGCTATTTTAGCTGCGTATTAGAATTGATCTCCGTCTGTATTAAACGCACATCACGAGGTTCGTCTAAAGAAGAAAGTTCTACTCGAGGGGAACGGAGAACGGCGATGGTGAAGAACCACAGCAGAGATTTCTCTGCACGGAGCGACAGCGAGGTGGAACCGTTACTGAGAGGAACACGGGAGGACAGAGAGAAGGTGGCGGCGGGAAACAGTACAAGTGCAGAAGTGTTATTTACACAGTACAACATATTTTAATGAAAACACCAAAGTCCGTCAGCAGCATCGTGTTTCTGCTTTGCATGACTGATAAGAGCCAATCAGGAAGCCACACGTGAGCGTCCGCAGAAACGTAGCAGAAGTTCTGCAAGTATCATGTCAGCCTCTGTCAGGAGCTTTTTCCTGTGTGTTTTTATTGCTCTTTAGGCATAAAAAATAAAATTAAAGTTTTTTTTACATGTCCACTGAGGTGGACAGCATGCACGTCCGGTTTTATCTGTAGAAATATGTATTTAACAAACCAATGAATTAAATGATATAGTATGTGAAAACTATATTTTTAATGCACTGATGTGGTCACATATTATTAACATATTCTAATACAGTTTAATGCAATGCAAAAAAAGTTGAATCCTCAGCCTCTCTCTTTCTCAGCACCCTCAGCTCCACTATCACTGCTGCTAGCATTTGGCAGCCATTCATCATCATTGCCACTAGTGTTACCCTCACTTGATTCTGATGGAATTTGCTCCACTGTCCTGAATGTCTTCCTATTACTTGCTGCAGGACACTAAATGCAACTCACATAATAGAACTAGTCTGCACAAAATGTTGTTTTTGTTACAAAAGTTTTACATTCTAATACCATAAATCCACTGATTTGCATCCAAAACAGTCGGTGCACATGAAGTATTTTCAAGAAAAACAAAGTCTCATACTTAATTGTAGTTGAAATATAGCCAGCGATGCATAATGTCCAATTTAGCGGACAGATGATTAATTATAATTTCGCAGTAATGGAACGCGTTGCTGTTGATAACTTCAGTAATCACATTACAGTTACTAATAACAAACGTTACGTGCATACTGGTTCTTTTAACTATCCGCTTAACGGGAGGAGAGAAAAATAAATCATACGTGCGTGTTTGCGTAACACTTCTCCGACCTCACTTTTGACTTCAGCGCCAGTTCATGAGGACGCAGAAATGGCAGAGCTGCTAAAGACGTCTTTCGAGGGGTGGAGGTGTCACTTCATATTGTGTTAATGAAAGGACGGCGAGGCTCTGTAGCCTGGGCTGTCTCGTGCTGACTCTGAGGAGGAACAGGCTGTCTGACAAACGCTTTGAGAAACTCCTGCTCAGCGTGTCCAGTCAGAGGGACAAATCTACTTTAAAGCCACAGCTCGGCTGGTGAGCTACAGTAAGTGTGTTGTGTGGGTTTGGTCTGTTAACTGCACATTTTAAAGTACATTACATATGCTGAGTTTTTCCTTTGAAGTCTCAGCATCATCTGATATTGTGATGAGGGCCAGTGTTTTATTTTTTTAATTGATATTATTTTCAACAAATTAATATTTGCACTGGATGGAAGGACAACTTATTTTAAGTTATGTTGTGTTGTAATGAAATTCATTATTTATTTTCATTATAATAAGGATTTGTGTTGATCTGAGCATATCTGAGGTGGAACTTGTCATTTGTGCATCGCAGGTGATGTTACGCAGTAATCAAAAAGTAATGTAACTAGTAGTGTAATTAGTTACTTTAAGCAGTGAGTAATCTAGTAAAGTAAGGCATTACTTAAAAAAAAGTAGTAGTAAAACTAGTAATGTGTAATATTTTACCTTTTTTGAGTAACTACCCCCACACTGGGCATGACACACTAGCGTCCACTGCAGTGGCTGATGTGCAACTAGACTATCAGAACGTCTGCCCGCTGTAGTGACCGCTGTGCGTGAAAGGGTTCAAACGAAACGTTGTACTCTGGCCGGAGCGTCTCAGTGTGTAAGTAGAGCTTGATCTTCTCTCTTCAGTCCCATTAAAGAGTCATACTGGTGACCACTGGGAGGTTCACAGTCACACTGGGGACCTGTCAGCTTTAATATGTCAGAATCACTGACTGACTGACGCCCTCCTCCCTCCCTCGAAGACGGAGTGACGTCGGGCGGCGGGTGGGGTCAACAAAGGGAAATGGATCACACGCATACACGCCGGCCTGAAGCCTGGCCGGCAGCGTCAGGTGAAGCCGGACTCGAGGAGGAATTAGACGACTGGATGGAGAAGATGAAGAGGGGGAGGAGGAGAGAGAGGGGGGTATCACCTCCTGAGGAATACGGGTGGGGGTTTGGGGAGGTCTGACCTTCCCTGGCAGCGATGAGGAGGGAGGAGCTCATCCTCAGATTATGCAAATGAGGCGTCGTTTTGATGCAAAACAAGCCGGACTGGCCGCTAATGTTTCTCCAGTCGTGAAAGGGCGAGACTCCCTGGGAGAAATACCAGGAGAGAGGGAGGCGGTGGGGTGGGGGGGGCGGGGGGGCAGGGGAGTCTGGGTAATGAGTGGGGCTGGGCGGGCGGCTCCCCCAGCGTTATACATTATCATATTTCCACGTAATTAGTTGGTTTTTCCACATGAAATGAGGAAGCGGCTCGACGGTGCGTTCACTGCCGCGAGGACAGCCGGCCTCTCCTCCTCTTCCTCTGTTACTGAGCGATGACCTCTGACCTTTCCTCTCCCGTCATCGACCCACCAACCGCACTCACATGAACACCCACACGCTCTTTCATCAACCTGTCAGCGGTGATGGAGTCCGTGGATCTGATGAATATGAGAACGGGGGCCATTAGTGAGAGGCAGTGAGCTAACAGTGAGCCCTTCAGGGGCCTCCAGGGGCCCTTGGCAGTCTGCTTTCAGTATCATACGCAGAAGACACATGGCAGGATAACCTGGGCACAAAACCAAACACATACATGATATTAAAGTGTTTTTGAGTTGTGATAGCGTCCTGTAGCCTGAGAGACCTGCTGAATCCCACTGAGAGGCCAAAACTCCCTGCAGACCTGAACGCATCCTGCTGCGCGATCGTTACAGTTATCAATCAGATGGAGAAAACATTCACCAAATTATTCCTTTCTCACTTCTGGGTCAGAGCCCAAAAGGGTTTCATTTTGGCTCCCTTTAAGTAGGATTAATAAGTAAAACACACGCAGCACACGGGGCCAGTTTCACAAACACAGACTTTGACTATGGCTTAAATATAGTAGATAGTCCGACTTCAGATAGCCGTCTAAATCAGACTGTTGCACAAACACATCTAAAGTAGGACTATACTGCAGTGAAATCTGGGTAAAATAAGACACTTTGCAAAACAAAAAAAATGTCTGATTGAGCAGGCGCATCCAAGCAGTCAGTGCAGTTTACCCCAGCTGAAAAAATGTGTTTGTTGAAGCAGTATAATAGTTATTTACATTTACTCATCTGGCAGACGCTTTTATCCAAAGCGACTTACATTTGAGGAACAACATACAAGCATCAACAGAGCATCAACTACAGATCTACAACTGACAATACATACTAGTAAGAGCTCACAGTACATATCACATCAATGGGGTAGATACCCGAGGAAAGGAAGTAAGAGTTAACAAAAAGTGCAATCAAAACAAGATCATTGTAGGGGATAGAAGAAGAAGAGCACAGGAAGTGCATGTTAGAGATGTTATAAGAGGAAGTGTTCTTGGAAGAGATGAGTTTTCAAGAGCTTCTTGAAGTTAGAGAGGGACGCCCCTGCTCTGATGGCGTGCGGTAGCTCGGATTGCTTTGTGTGAAAGGATGGCAAAGCCAGGCGGCGTTCGTTGGAGTTATAACAACATTTTACTTGGAACATTTAGCGGAGAGTGTGGGAGAAACGCTTGATTTGATAAAAACAGTAAACAGCGTTAACCCTACCGTTGAGCGGAGCGTCAAAGGTGTACTTGCTGCTCCAACACAGGAGAACTTTCAGTGCAAGACTCACCGAAGGAAGTAATTCCTGCCCGTGGCCATCAAACTTTATAACTCCTCCCCCTTTAAGTGTTATTAAACTAGACCTCGTTATCTAACCCCTAACCCTGTTTAATAATTAATGCGCAATATTCTCTGCTGCTATTTATTCACTAGTCCTTTTTGGTTCACCATAATAATTCTTAATAATTTTAAATATTGTATATACCCACACACCTTTATATTTGTCTTTATATTTATACTATTATATTTATATACTCTTTATCTATCTATAGCTTTGACAAGTGTGCAATTGTGACAAAAGAATTTCCCCTCGGGGATCAATTAAGTACTTCTGATTCTGATGTACAGAAAAGATCCAAGAACATGGTACAAGCTGCCGAAAAAGAAATATTTAAGAGGAAATATCGGGAGGAGACAGGCCTCAGGGCTTCAGATAATTCATCCGTCTGCATTCAGCAGCCATTTTCCCTTTTTGTGGCCGTTTGTGATGTAACTGGTGGTTACCAAGGTAACACAGCCTGTTGGTGAGGTGTCGAATTTCTTTGGTCTAAACTTAGTGAGTCTTTATTTTTGTGAAACAGTCTAACTTGCATTAGACTAGTCTAACACTATGGGCCGGTCTAAAATAGCTTCGTGAAATCTTCCAGCCTGTTAAGTGAACTTACATGAACTTTGGTTTGGAGAGGAGAGCCAGGCTGCGGTCGAATAGTCTTTTCTGCTTAGGAAGGCTCTAAGTGAGTGAAATGACCCGGAAGAATTTAAGCGGCAGCCGTTATCAGAGCTGGTCGAGTTCTCTAAAAGCTGAGGAAAGGCGCTTCAATTCTTCCTTTCTTATCTCCTTCAGCATAGGGAACACCGGGCCATCCTTTACCTAAGGAAAGAAGATAACGCCGTCCCACAATTTCTTTTGCGGCGGCAACATTTTAGTTTCACCGCAGCAGACCCCAACACATTCTCACTCCCGACTCGTATTGACGCCTATGGTCAAAGCTTTTTATCGCCTTTAGCGTCATTTTGGCCGACGTTTGGGCTTCGCATTCAAGTTAGCAACGCTTAGCCACAATAAATATGTAACGTCCGGTTAGACTTTAAAAAATAAAATGCTAGAGTTTCGAAACATCGCCATTTTGAAACGGCACGTTGTTAAAGTTGTGAAACATTGCAATTTGGTTCGGTTTAGGCAACAAAACTACTTGGTTAAGGTTCGGAAGAGATCCTGGTTTGGGTTAAAATAACTACGTACGTCGGTTAACATGTCAGCTAACGTAACTTAAGCAAATTACGTAACTTGCCTAATTTAAATAAAAATATTTAAGGTTGACTTTTTGTAAATCCAGCCCAACCACCTCCACGTTTTTCCTGTTAAATATCATACCTGCGCTACAGGGATCCCCGGTGCGTTACAAACTGAGAGTTGGGGAGGGAGAACGCAGATGCACGGAAATGAACGATCAAAAACTTGTGGAAATGTCTTATCACAAGCATATTGAATTTCTAGTTAACAATATCATCATTGTAACAAAATTCTGTAGGCCGTCACTTAAATGTCGTGAAATGCACTAAAAAGGAGTCATTTTCTCAACTTATAAAATTATTTAAAAAGGCCAAAGTGCCCACGCCAGGAAACTTTATCATCTACTGAAGCCCCCTGCTCAAAATCTTATTTTTATTTAATTAATATTTAAATAACTCAACTTTTTCGGCTTGTATATTACTTTCTACTTTCCCCATTATATTAATAATTTCAACATTCAATCCTATTTGTTTTATTTTGATTTTTAACAACCATCTATCTTGTTGTTACTTCCTAAAGTGATGGTTAAATGTAGGCTATGCTTTTTTGTAGAGCATTGAGTTTGTTACTGTACGTTATAAATAAAGGTTGTTTTTTTTTAAGCATACAGTAAGTGCAGTCGGATTCTCTGAGCACCGCGGTCCTCTTGAATTCACCTTCACACTTTGTTTGACCTCGTGACGTCGAGGTCAAGGAAACGGACATGGTAAAAGGACATTCGACTTTTCGACGGCAGCGCTAAAGTCCTGGTTAGATGATCGTACACACCTTAACTAAGATCTGTCCATGATGTCAGTAATTAAACATACAAAAACTAAATGAATTCAAACCATAAAGCAGCCGCTGATGTCTGTAGATGCTCGAAACTTCCTGCAGATTTTTCTTTCAGCTTCATCTCCAGTCAAACTTTTTGCCATGTGGTGAAGCAGCACCAGGTGCCAGCAGGGTCTGTCCTGAAAACTCTTCCTGTAGGTGCATTCAAGGACACTCCGAAAGCTGTGGAAAAAGCATTGGACCGATGGATTCTGTCGTCACAAAGTCAAATTTAAGAAGACAGACGATGAGCAGAAACTCAGACAAACAGTCTCTGCTCCTAACTGCATTTTCAGGCTTAAAAAAAATTGGGGTGGCTTTAAACTGACCGGATTATATCTATTTTTAATATTTTGATCTTATATGTTTTGCCTCTAAAATAAAGTCCATATTATAGAACACTGTTTTTTATTTTGTTTTATTTTTAAAGGACAAACTCTCTCATTTTCACAAACATCTTTATTCGATTGACACCAAGTGACAACTTCCAGGTCTGAAAAGTGAAGCCAGTGCTGAAGCCCCTTAAACCTGCGTCCTCTCCAGCAGCCAGCAGGGGGCGACTTAAACCTGCGTCCTCTCCAGCAGCCAGCAGGGGGCGACTTAAACCTGCGTCCTCTCCAGCAGCCAGCAGGGGGCGACTTAAACCTGCGTCCTCTCCAGCAGCCAGCAGGGGGCGACTTAAACCTGCGTCCTCTCTAACAGCCAGCAGGGGGCGACTTAAACCTGCGTCCTCTCCAGCAGCCAGCAGGGGGCGACTTAAACCTGCGTCCTCTCCAGCAGCCAGCAGGGGGCGACTTAAACCTGCGTCCTCTCTAGCAGCCAGCAGGGGGTGACTTAAACCTGCGTCCTCTCTAGCAGCCAGCAGGGGCGACTTAAACCTGCGTCCTCTCCAGCAGCCAGCAGGGGGCGACTTAAACCTGCGTCCTCTCCAGCAGCCAGCAGGGGGCGACTTAAACCTGCGTCCTCTCTAGCAGCCAGCAGGGGGCGACTCCAGCGGCTGCAGAAAGAAATGTTTCTACTTGTCAGCTGATTTATTCCCTCAGTAAACACTTTCCTGATGAGTTTCTGGTCTCAGTCGCTAGTTTCAAGTCTTCTTCAACACAGCGTGATGTTCATTTAGTAAATTATGGTCCCGTTTAGAGGAACAGAGACCAGGAAGCAGGGGAGGCTTTAGGGCGGGGCTACAAGCTGATTGACTCGTATCCGCTGCTCAGTAAACATTTAACCAGCTGCAAACACATTTTGGTTGCCTAAAAATGTCTTGGGCAAAAAAGTTCCCTCTGACAGAAATACAGTCGTTGGCAAAGGAAGACGGGGTTTTGGATTAAAGCAGAACTTAGACGACCCACCGGTGAGAAGTGACCACAAACTTCCTTCTAGTTAAACAACCTTGTCCAAACTTCATATAAAGGGTGTAGTTTGGCTCATCCCGCTGTTTCCGGTCTCAAACTACAGGCCTGTAAAGCATGGGTGTGCTTTTGGTGAAGGAATGTTGATGAATATTCACTGTTTTTACCAACATTTCAATGTTATGTTATTTGGATATTATGTACATAAATAGAGTTTTAAAGATAACTCCCAATAAAAGTCAACATTTAAACAGTAAAGATGGCCAAAATATGGACATTCGCCTGCTATATTTTGAAAATATTGTATGATAACTGTTGTATTTTAGTTTCTTTTCATCAGATTTACAGTTACAGCTGTATTCCAGGTGGATTAGAAGATATTCAGTTGTATTATAATCTATTTTATGATGGTTTTGATGGTTTATTGCAGAGGTCACTAATAGGCGGACCGCGGTCCGGATCCGGACCCAGCCGCCGTCCTCTCCGGACCACCGACCTACAGCCCATTTATTGAGACTTACTACCTCGTGACGGAGCGTTTCTATTTTAACCCGCGCAGCTTTTCTAGCATTTACTGTACTGGTTTAGAGGACCAGGAAACTCACAGACCAATCGCATGTGCTCCAATCGTCTCATGTGACGCTGCTCAGCCAATCAAATCTGTGCATACCGATGCTTGCGAGTCGAGTCCGCGAGATTCACCAGAGACGTTTTGGAAACACACCTGAATTGAGGAGACGAAAGATAAAAGAGATTCCACATGACTTTTAATCAAGAATGTACAGATATTTACATGTACATTCCTCCCACGGGCAGTTCAAAACCAGAATATCTCATAGATCTGCAATATGCGAGCTGGAGCTCACGTTTCTCACTGAACAACAGAAAGTAGGAAAGTGGTAGCTCTGTAAGAGGAAATGAAAGAGAAGAGGAGGCATTACAGCTGTTCATTTGTTATGATGTGTTGAGTGTTTATTATAAAATTGGTTAAGACTACACTTCATCACTTCAAGCTACACTTTTTATTACATTTTTGTTCAAAAAATTAGGCACTTTAATTTAGTTTACTTAAATTTAGAATTTATTATTTGAATAGTTATTAATTATTATCTCTCCAGTTTGATGTGAAAACTGACTGAAATATTATTTGATTTGACAGTCCGTTGTTGACTAAAAACATGTGTTGATACAACTATAGGTTATAGTGCTGAATGATAACGCAAGTTCGTCGTTTTGATGTTCCGGACCTTTGCCTCAGGAAATTTTCTCTAACTGGACCTCTTTGAAATCTAATTGAATACCCCTGGTTTATTGCATTAAAAATGTAGGTTTTTTACCAGGCGAGGATGAAAATATCAGATTTTTCTTTATTGCAGACTCCATGTAGTCTGTAATGGTAAAATAAATATGTTAATGTACAATGGATCTATATTCCTTTTCATCTGACCTTTCAAAGGAGACCAAAATTATGCATCTGGGCCTGATGGTTGAGGAGATATTTCTGATTTATTTTGGGTTTGTTATTTTAGGCGTTTTCCCTGGAAATAGGGGCAAATAGCTGGAAGTTTCAGCAGGTTAGTTTCGCAAAAAACGTTTTCAGTGCATGTCACTTGGTTCTGCAAATCTTCAAACTTCGAATTTGTAATCAGCTGTAACAGGTGAAACTTTGTCAGCTCGTGCTGTGACATTCTGTCTTTAAGAGATAAAATCTTGCTTTACTGCAGCATAACACCGGTTGTTTGTTTTGGGGTCCGTGAACAAACAGTGAGGCTGGTTTGTTGTGTGCAACAGAGGACAGGGGTGTCAACAGGGGGGCCCCGCATCACGTTTTTGCAGCCAGGTGATATTAAAATGACAAACTATTTGCATTAAAAACTGTCTCTGTCTTCTGAGAGGACACTTCACCCCGTGTCCCCTCCTCAGAATGATTCATTCCTCCATCTCACGTCAACGTCAGCTTCACCACAACAAACTCCTTCTGACGTGACGTCTTCGTGCTCTCCATCCGTCCCCGGGGGTCCTGCTGAAACCGTGCCATCGTGCGTGGCGGAGGCGGCGTGGGCTCAGGCTGACCCGGCCCAGACGGACGGAGGGATGGATGGACCGGAGGCTACAGAGCTGGGCAAGGCAGAGCGGCGGCGGTGGGCTGCATGGCGTGTATCCTACAGAGCACGCTCGGTGAAGCAGCAGGCGAGCAGTAGCTTCAGATTAGCCCGCTGAGGCTGGAGAGGAGTTGGCTGCAGTGTGGGCTTCATGCATCATCAGCCAGAATCCTGCTGAGTGTGTGTGTGTTTCTGCTTTGAACAGGACGCCATCTTCCCCTCTCTCCGCTGACATGTAACACAGACGTGTGCTTTCACCTCTGATCTGCTGCGATGCCTTTTGATTGATGCTATATTGATGGAATATTAGATCAGTGACAGGTTTTTTATACAGCGTGAATATTTTTAAGGTTAAATTGTGGTTTGATTAGAGACAAGATAAAAGTCAGAATCAGTCCATTCAGCAAATGTTTACGCTGACCGCAACATATAGACTTGTTTTTTTTCCTTTTAGCCATTTCATTTTCATCCCTCTCTCTCTCTCACAAACACGACCCGTCTGTGATTAGCCCGGCGTTTCCAAGCAGGGAAGATTCCTGAATCGATCCGGAGTTGATTGGTTAGTATCTGCACGGATTAAATAAACAAATTAATTTAAGTCAACTCTTAAAAGTTCGTCGCTTTCATACGTAGATCCCGCAACAAACACGGAAACAACAACCGCCAACATGCATTCGCTCATTCATACTGATGCCGCTTTCCAGGTTAGACCGTGAAAAACAAAAGCGTTGAAAGCGTTGAAACGCCACACCTGTTCCGTCAGGTTACCTGTAGCTCTGTTACTACCAACGTGACCCCCCATTCTGGCTCCGTATCTTTTATTGGCGTAATACTCCCGGAAAAAAAGGCAGCTCGACTGTCGTGCAGTATACTATTCTGCGGGAAACACTGCAGCGCTAAAGTTCCTTAAACCTGCTCTAACGGCCAGCGGGTGGCGACTCCACTAGCTGCAAAGCACAGGTGTCATTTACACCGGGGACGCTGAGGACGCTGGGGACGCTGGGGACACGTCCCCACCACTTTTTGAAAGCATTTGCTAAACGTTTTCTGAAAATGAACTTGCAACAAGAAATGTTAAATAGCAAATAAACATTCTATGAGAAAGGTTTACTTGCACAATAAGAAAACATCAAATGCAATGTAAATACAGAAGAAACAGATCTGCCTTGTCCAAAAAAAGTAACTTAGGCTAAAAAAACAAGCAGCTGATTACTGCATTATATTCAATAATATTTTTATATAATGAATTGTCACCAGCCACATGAATTTTGTTTCCTTTCATGTAAATTTCCTCAATAAATTGGTGCAGAAAATGTCTCTAGAATGCAAGGAAGGGGCAGGACCCCCAGACCCCCCAATCGAGTTGCCTTGTTCATCAATGAATGTTTCTTCTAAATAGCACTGGAGCATCTTGTCTCGTTCGAGACTCCAATATTTTGCTTTCTCACATTTCTAAGTGTTTCGTCACGTCCCTCATATGAGCCCTCAAATGTCCCCACCACGTTTCAAAGTTTCAAAGTGGTGCCTTTGCTGCAAAGAGAAGTCTGATTGTATAGAAGTCCAGGAGAAAATGAAGCTGCCTGGTTGCAAATAATCCACATGGAGGCGGCCAAAATGCCAAACTCAAGATCAAGATGCTTTGATAAACGTTTTATAATCGTCCTCTGAATCATAATTAAATCAAATCATGAGGCGCCTACAGGTTCCCACCTCTAACCACCATGAGCTTGTAACATTTCTCACCAGTTTCATGTATGTCTTATAAAATTCTGATGCCTGTTTTATAGTTTAGCGTTTCCTCTGCTACCCTGCGCTCTCGCTGACTGCCACACTGCTCCTGAGTTTACCTGTGAACCAGGTGACCGTCAGTTTGAATCAAACCTCTGTTGCTGGGTGTGAAATACTTTGTAGACGTAGGAAAAGATTCAGACTCAGCCACATGTCCTCAGAGAGACGGAGGAGGAGGATGTTGGCTGGTAGAGGAGCAGGACGGGGCAGCATGGCGAGGCTCCAGTCCGCTGGCCGGAGCCCAGTTGGTGCTTAATCACAGCGAGCGGTCAGCCTCCGCCTTTCACAGCCAGCTGACATCAGGACTGTGTGAGGTATCGTGGGAGCTGGGGCTTCCCTCCCCCCCCCATCAACGCCCCCCCCCTCCACCCCTCACCTCCCATCCAGCATGTAGGTGTGTAATCTGCAGCCAGGAGAGGAGGGGGAGGGAAGGACGGGGGAGGGGGTTGAGTGTGACCTGCCAACCCCATGAGTGCATGCGGACGGCGAGCAGAGCCAAGGCCCGAGCCGAGCTGCCAACCGCGTCGGTTGACCCGTCCGTCCGCCGCCTCTCCCCAGACTCTCTGCAGCCGCTCGCTGCAGCACTGTGCCAGCATGTGTGTGTGTGTGTGTGAACGAGATCTTTAAGGTGTGAAAACATCTCATGATGACAGTTTGGCCGGTAAAACACAGCAGCTGCGCGGCGTCACATTCACATCCCCAGTGATTCTGTGGTTGTTAAATCCCCGGTGTGGCTTCGTGCTCAACATTATTTAGAGCATTTTCAGCAGGAGTTCTTATTAAAAAATGGAAGTTAACCAAAATGTGGGTACAAAATCTTTGTTTTGTGGTTATGTGTTTTACAAAAAATGTTCAGTTATAAAATCCCAGAACAGCTCTCTGCTGCAGGGCGGCAGGCAGCAACAGGTGGCAGGAGAAAATTCAGAATATATATAAAATATAATGGAATATAATGCAGTAATCAGCTGCTTGCTTTTTGAGCTTGTTACTTTTTTTTCTGGACAATGAACATTTGTTTCTCTGTGATGGACTGGCGCCCTGTCCAGGCTGTACCACGTCTTTCGCCCGATGTCAGCTGGGATTGTCGGGGCCCCGAGGGAATCATGGTGACTGGGTCAGTGAACTCTTTTAAGCCCCTTCTTAAAACTTCTTAAAGAGAACCTTTCCTGATTCTAACTGATTTTATTTATTTGTTTCTCTTTTAGCTGTATTTTAATTTAAAAAGTGTTTCTTGTTATCTGTTTTTTAAGTGTTTTATTGTCTTGTATCACAGTTCTGAAAAGTGCTCTATAAATAAAGATTATTTTAATTGTTACACGCCACTACTACCCTCAAGCCCCGGCGCCGACGCCATGGGAGCTGCTAAAACGACACGTTGTTGAAACGTTACTGATCATCCAGCAGCAAGATCATTGTTCATTCTAGTGATTAATCAGGCGTCACGGCCCCCTTTAAAGTGAAAGTCATGACATGTTGTGGAAATTCACAGAGTAGGAGGCAAGTCAATCCACACAATTTAATATATTCACTCACAAAACACAAACAAACCCTAAACTGCCCGGGGCAGGCGATCAACAAATCAAATGCTCTGACACAAACGTGGACAGAATCTGTGGCTGTAGCAGAACTGTGGTAATCACGGCCTACCTGCCCACCTGTGTGCACATACTGCACATGAACACGTGTTATGGGGGAGTGGCTTTGGAGGGAGGCCTGACAGGGACTTTTCCTGTTGGATACTCTCAGAATCTCGCTCTCTTGCTGCTTTCTCCAGCTTTAAATCCCCGAGCGAGCCTCGCTGTCCACACTGTCCTGATCTTAATGAATGCTAACATACCGTGGTGCGGCGTGGCGGTCGCCCCGAGGCGTGGTGCAGCTGAATAAACCTCTGAATGTCAAACAGACACGACGACGGACCCGTGATCATGTTTCTAATCGGCGTGCTGAGGTCGAACACGAGCACGCAGGATTAAACCAAACCCCCGACTGTTTACTACACGCTCATTATGCAGTGTTGTCCACTGTAGCGCACCACATCACAGCAGAGGTTACAGGAAACATTAGCAGGAGGTTTTCAGGTCATATTCAAATCGCTCGTGAAAAGAAGCGTCACAGTAAAACGCTCTTTTTTTTTTTAATCAGCACATATTGCAGGTTTTTTTCAGGTGCTAACAAGAATCGGTCAAAACTGAAGCCACTTTTCATACAGTCTGCATTACCAGCATGCATCTTGGACAACACTTCATACGTGCCTCAAAATAAACTCATTCAACCAAAACACTGTCAGCAATTCTCCCTCAGAAAGCAAACACTGGCACTCATAACACACAGACCATAAGCATCACACAGAAATGACACATCTGTGTCCGTCACATGAATCAGTATTTCATTACAGAACAACAACAACAAACAGCCACTTGCCACTTTATTAGGTACAAGCTGCTAGTACCAGGTTGGACCCCCTTTTGCCTTCAGAAAACTGCCTTAATCCTTCCTGGCATACTTTCAACAAAGTGTTGGAAACCTTCCTCAGAGACTTTGGTCCATATTGACGTGATAGCATCACACAGTTTATGAAGATTTGTCGGCTGCACATCTACGATGCACCTCATCCCAAAGGGGCTCTACTGGACTGAGATCTGGTGACTGTGGAGGCCGTTGGAGTCCAGTGATCTCATTGTCATGTTCAAGAAACCAGTTTGAGCTGATTTGAGCTGAGTGACATGGTGCATTATCCTGCTGGAAGCAGCCATCAGAAGACACTGTGGTCACACTGCGTTCAGAGATGGTGTTCTGCACACCTCGGTTGTAACGAGTGCTTATTTGAGTTGCTGTTGTCTTTCTGTCATCTCCAACCAGTCTGCCCGTTCTCCTCCGACATCAACAAGGCAATTCAACTGCCGCTCACTGGATATTTTCTCTTTTTCTCAGACCATTCTCTGTGAACCCCAGAGATGGCTATGCGTGAAAATCCCAGTAGATCAGCAGTTTACTAGTAACTGATGAATAGACGATATCTGAACTGCAGAGCCCCGTAGATTTCAAAGCCAAAAATGTGCAATTAGTACTAGTTACTAAAAATTGCCACAGTATTGAAAGTTCTTAGATCTTTTACTTAAGTGAAAGTATAAAAGTATTAGCATCAACATATACTTACATAATATACAATGGTCCATATATATAAATACATATATATATAGTTGGATTATAATTATTGATGCATAAATCTTTAATGTTGCAGCTGGAGCTCATTTTACTGTCTTTATATTGTTCTGGGTGAATTTCCCCTCTGAGGATCAATAAAGTTTTACTTTGTCATTTATTTTTTGATTGTACTACTCAAAGTCAAGATTGTACCTGAGTGCCGTACTTGTATCAGGCTCTCCCTCCGCCAGAGCCTCCTCGCCGCCACCAGCAGCAAGGTTTTCTGGGTAGGAGGAGGCGTCCTCGCCCAGAGTTGTTAGCGCTCTGTCAGCGCCCACCTCCGGACTGATGCGTCCACAGATGGCTGCATGTCAGACTGTGATGGATGCTGGATGATCTGCAGGTGATCCACCGTCATATTTAACACCATATCATGATTTAATAAAAAGCACTTGTGGAACACATTACACTTCTGACAAACAAGAAAAGGCTCCCAAAAGTCTTAAATATACACAAAAATATGAGCAACAGTCAGAGTGAACACCAAGAGTGAATAAAGTTGTTATTAAGAACGGTTACAGAGGCTTTTAGAAAGCGCTGCACTGAAAGCAAAAGCAGTTTCTCCTACTGGAAAATAGACGGTATTGAAGAAGTGGACATAATCACCGTGACGTCACCCGTTGGTTTGTGGACCGCCGTTTTGAAGCCTCAAGTTTGGCATTTTGACTGCCGCCATGTTCATTTTCTGCAGCCGGCACCGTCTGTGACCATATTTGGACAAGACTTGGACTAGCTAGCGTGGTTAGCTAGGTGCATCTGTACTTTATGTTAACTTTACATTATATAATCCAGGATGCCAATTTTTGAAAAAAAAAGAACAGCCGACTCCTAATAAGCTTTTACAACGGCGTTGGTTAACAAGGCTGACAGGTGGAAAAGTAAGGCTAAAGGTCCGTGCTGGCAGTGACAAGAGCATGGTATTGATAAATATAATAGTAAATAGTAATAATAGTAAAAGGTAGAAGAGACTCTTCTTTTGAAGACTTACAAAATAATAGATGCAGAACACTTAAGCTGTAACAACTTCCTGTTTCATGGCGAATCATCAATTTTCAACGCCACGCCACGGACTCGCCCTTCGAAGAAAACTCACAGATAGCACAACTTTTCATCGTCAATGCCTTTAGATAACACGGCGAAAATTTGATGTTGGTCGGATTAATTCTTTAGGAGGAGTTTGTTGAAGTACGTACCCTGTGAATCGCTAAAAATGACTATTAAGTTCAAAATGGCCAACTTCCTGATGGGTTCAGGGCATCGCTCCCTGAGACATGAGACATGGACCACAGGAACAAGGAGGAGGACAATCCATATTACACGTAAATTTCCACCACATTTGAGTTTTGTGCAATTTCATGAGGTTTCGAGCACCTTTGGGCCGTCAGAAATGCGATTAATGTAGAGTCCTACAACAGCAAAAAATAATTATTGGTAAAATCCTAAATATGATTATTGTTTTCTTTTGAAATAACTATTGACATAATGGTGAGATATTCCGCAGCTGCAAACTAACAGCTTTAATTTGTTTAAAATTAAGTTTTCAAACCAGCTCTTCCTCATCCTTTCTGCGTTCAGATTTGTCGCTTTGTGTTTAGACGCGTGTGAATCTCTCCAAATTGTTTCCAGCAGCAGCAGGAAGGAAGGAGGATAAGAAGAAAAAAGGGAGAAATTACAGGAAGAAAAAAAAAAAAAAACTTTGATGTGTACATATGCAAATGAGTTTGGAAATGTCAAATTAGCATAGATTTGGGTTGACCCGAGCGGCGGCCTCCCTCGCAGCTACAGGCAGCCGGGACGCCTGACAGCTCGGCCCGCGTCCAGACGGCCTGCTTTACATATTAGAGTGGCCTCCCATCACCGCGGGTTACCACCAGCATCCCTTCGCCAAGAAGACTGATGGAGACTGACAGGGCGGACGGCCTGACTGACGGACAGAGCGGATGGATGGATGGGTGATACAGAAAGAGAGAGAGAGAGAGGGGATTAGCTCTGGGCCTCGCTCACCCACAGAGGAGAATATAAAAACACTTGATTATGTTAATGTGGTGGTTAATTTAATCAATTACTGGCGGACTGTTCATCAGAACCACAGCGGCTTCATGACCCCGAGCTGAGGAGGAGTTTCTTTGTTGTTCACTCTGACGAAGGGGGGGGGGGATCATCACTTCACCTTTAATATCATTTGTCATTTTTAAATTTACATTTTATTCTTACTTTAGGGGATTTAAAAAGTTCCATCACCGCCAGAAACCTGCAGCGCGAGAACCAGGAGAAAATATCTGTAAAAACTTTTTCTCCTCTCTCCCACATTTCCTGTCTCTGCTCAGCTGTTCCTGTCAAAGTAAGATAATCTTTGAAACCATCAAGTCGTTTTTTTTAGGAATCACTTTACTCTGGAAGACCTGATCCGATGCAGAAACTTTCTAGAAAAGAAAAAAGAATAAGGCATGTTGCTGTACTGCAATAAAAACTTGATTTTAGTAAATTTGGAAGCAGGTTATATTTTTACTTTCTATCCTGAAGGCCTTACAGACTGACGCGACTTGATACAGACATTTAATCAGACTGGACATGATGAATCAACTCAAGCAAAAGCATCAAACAACAAAACATTTTGACGTGAGTGAATTTTTGTGCCTTTTAAAAACAAATTATTTCTGTAAAACAGTTTCAGATTTTCTTGCTACAAAAAAATCTCCAATCATAAGGCGATTTCAAGCAGAACGTTAATGCGTAATAGGATACCAATTACAAGTTACATATTACATTTAATTACTTTTTTCTAAATTTCTAATGACTGTTTTCAGCTGTTATCCATTTTCCAAAGACAGCTCGAGGGGCAGTTCAACTGGTGCTGCAAATTCATACATCAGAACCAATCAGAAGTGTCAGAACAGCATTAAACTTTACTAAACTGTGGCAGGAAATGGCTAATAAAGACATTGTGCACATGAAGAACATGCAAAGCAACAAAAATGAATATTATTCAACATAAAGCCAAATCAGAAAATATTCAGATGTAACCCCCAATGTAGTCATGAACATTTTCACTTAATAAATTTACTCCAACATTTAACAGTTCCCAAAGTCGGCACAGTACCAGAGCTTTTCTGAAAGCCACTCCTCCTGTCTGTAAATTTAAATAATTGAATTCAAGATATTTTAGTTTGGTCTCATTTATTTTTATGGCTTTTAGTTTTAGATCTTTTTTTTATATATTTTATTCAGGATATCATTTTGTTGTATATTTTGTGTTTTCTGTCACATGTTCTGCATCTAACTCATCGGTTTTTTGCACTTTTAATATCAATGAGGCCTTAAATTAAAGGTTTTATCTGAGATTTTTATGAATGATTTCTGTCTGCTGAGATAAGCTTTCTACAGTAAAGTAAAGAACACAAACGTAAGCTTCAGCATCAAACCACGAATGAATGAATGAATGAATGTGCTGGCTCCCTGTCTGTTTTAGGATTGATTTTAAGATGTTATTGAGTACTTTTAAGGCTCTCCATGGCCTGACTCCAGCTTAAATTTTACAACTTTATGAACCTCTGCCTCTTCCTGTGCCCAGGTCAAAAGCTAAAGGGGACAGAGCTTTTACTGTCGGGGCCCCGAGGGTCTGATTTTATCTGAGATGCTATTTTATTTTAAGATTTTTATCCTAATTTATCTTCTCTAATATCCTGTGTAGTCAAATGTTATATTTTATTGTGATTTCTATTTTACCTAATATATTTTAATCTCCACGGTCGTATTTCATGTCATCTTCTCTGGTTGTCTTTTGTGCAGCATTTTGTACTTTTGTTCGATAAGTTCAATATAAATAAAGTTATTATTATTATTATTATTTATTATTATGTTGTAAGGGTGTGTGTGTGTGTGTGTGTGTGAAGGCCTGCAGCATTATGAGCAGAGCTCCTCCTGCTGGTGAAGCCTCAGATGACAGAGAGGAGACTCAGCAGTAAGAAACAAACCTGCAGAAACAGCCAGAAAACACGACTGCAGCTCCAACATCCAGCTAACAAGTTGCACACACACACACACACACACACACACACAGTTTGATTTACAAGCACGGCTGATGCCGGAGCCCTCTTGTTCATTTGCAAGTGAAATTTTACACAAATCCAGCCCACATTCACTGTTTACACTCAGATTTATCGCAGTGATTCTTAACTGATCCTGGTTTCATGGTTTCTGTGTTCATTTAGGTCACATATCAGCCTGAGGCCACTTCATCTGGATCCAAAAGGAAAGAAGAAGAAAAAAAACCTGCTGGACTGATGTGAAATCGTGTCGGAGGTACGTTGAACAACTGCCATGTGACACAGCGGCTCAGCTCTGCAGAAACATGTGAATACAGAGGCGGTCATTAGTCGCAGCTCGCAGTCCGACAACAGCATGTGACAGTCTGATCAGTTAACGCTGCTGCAGGCCTGGAAACACATCTACACTCACACATGAATCCATGCAATTACAATAATAATTAGAGTTTACAAGAAGCTGGAAAGGATCACAGTGGACAGGTTTGTGGCTCCGCCGACTGGAAGTACAACAGGAGCTGGTGAAGATGTAGAGAAAAAGAACAAACAGCATGATCAGAGGCAGATTGTCTGATGTGTGTAAAATCTCAAACTCCTACAAAGAGAAACATCTTACAATGTTGTAATAGGGCAAAATATTCTTTTAAATACAGGTAAAAATTATTTTAAGAATCAGCTCAGAAAGAACGACCACCAGCAACGCCAGACTTTATGCACTTATTGTTTGATTTTGCTGAAAATTCCTTTATTGTTCCTTATTGAAATTCAAGTTGGTTTATTTGGTTTTTCTTTTCACATTCCCCTGTGCTGCTGCATCAAGGGCGTCTCTTTGTGTTGAAAAGTGGTGGGGACATAGGGGCTCAGAATAGAGGACGAAAGACATCACGATACCTGATATCAGGCTCACGAGAATGAGACAAAAAGATCCTTAAACAGTGTTTTAAAAATGTCCTCAATGCGGAGTGAATCTAAGTGAGTGCAGCTCTCAGTCATTCTGTGCCGCTTTCAGATCTGTTTCTCCTGCAGAGCAACTTTTTTCATGTAATATTGTCCCTGCTGAGGCCTGATTTAGTCTTCCCTCCAATTTTGTCATGTTCACAGGTAGAGAACGTAAAACTTGGCCAAAAGAAACTTTTAAGAAGTTTTAAGAAGTAGCTTAAGTTACTTTTTTTGGACAATGCACATTTGTTTCTTCTATATGTAAATTGAATTGCACGTTTTTTAATGTGCAAATAAACCTTTCAAAAGGCATTTTCATTTGTTAGTTAACTGCAAGCTGTGAAAAAGTGATGGGGACAAAATCAGCCATTTCATGTCCCCAGGGTCCCCAGTGTAAATGACACCTATGCCAAAAACAATATCGCAAAATTACAGCATGACTTTATAAATATATTCACACTATATACACACACTTTGTACTATGTACAATTTAAATACAATACTGCTAATGAATAAGTTTTGTAGGAAACATTGTTTTGTTGTTTTTTTTAAATCAAGGAAAAGATTTTTCTAAATATTCACATAAATGTGTGTATTTGTTGTACCACGATATCAGCTCCTGGAAATTTAGCAGTATTTTCATTTTCACCATTATCAACAAGAAAATCTGAAACACTAAATATATTTCTGGGTTCAAGCCCTTTTACGCTCAACAGGGAAGCAGCTTAATTTCTCAAAACTGAAGCTGCGATTTCAGATTTTGGTTAATACTTTCTCCCAGAACAAGTGCGCCGAAACTGGTGAAATACTGTCCATCTGTGGGTCAGGCTCAAAATGCCAAACACAGACTGAAGATATTTGCCCAATATTAATCATGATTGGACAAGTCTTTAATGAGTTCCTGCAAAGCCCCGCCCTTTGCAAAGATATTTTGGTGGATGGTTTCGACCGATCTTGGTTACCACTTAATGCACATAATACTTATTTATTCCGGCATCCTTTGCACTGTGGTCATTGCACTTTTGTCTCAATCTGTCTATTTTGTTTTTGTTTATAGTGTGTGTATATATGTGTTCTCTCTACTGTGGCGTGCGTCTGATTTTATTTGATCTTATTCTACAATTGTATTATTGTTTAAGTAAGCACATCGTGTGCAATGTGCAAACATACCTGGAAAATAAAGCTGATTCTGATTCTTATTTGTTACAGACATTTGTATCTCAGTTGCTCAATCCTGAGTCCAAAACTTGGTGTTTATAGAGTCAAAAAGTTTCCAACAATTATAGAGCTGTGATTTTGGTGCACAGAAAGACACCTCTCTCTTCTCTTAACCTCAGCCGAGTGGTTTAGTACCTTTAACCTAATAACTTACCAACCTGACCTCTTTAGGACTTCTGTGGGCACGAGAACATCCCACTTCCTTCCTCTATAATAAAACTCGTTACCAGTTCAGGGGCCTACTCGCCAACTCCACTGCACTCACATCAGCGTTCATTTATTATTCCCTGTTAAATAAACCAATGAATAAAGCATCATTAAATCATTAACTCTGCTGAGGCTCAGCCATGATGTCACCAAAACTGTGAATGAATGAACAAGCTTCCTGTCAAGTCCGTGTGACTTCTGTTTACAGCTCCTGATTGGTCGTTAATACAGCGGCGTGGAGTCTAAACAGACCACAGGAGAAGATCTTTAATCAGAAAACACACCCTGCATGGGACCTGCTAAGTTAAGAGAGCAGAGATGACCAAAACATTTAAAGATGGTGGCCTGCAAGCTATTGATTTCGACCTTAAAAATCAATTGGTTAAAATCCTTTCTGAGAAATATCCCCAGAGAGATATTCAAGAAAACAGGAGGTGTAGAATTCTTACTTAATTGTGATTTCACTTTTCAAAGACCTCCCATTAAATTATCCCCTTTTCACCAGCACGTTCTGATATATTAGAAACTCTTATATAATCATAATTTCACCCCGAATCTCCCCAATAGGGAAAAATAGATAAATTACAGCTAACAACAAGGACTGAATGGCTGTCTCATGTCGTATGAGAACTTCTGACTAAGACACGACCTAACTGGCAACCGTGAACTCCATCACTAATGCCATCCCCAACTCTTTCATGTGTTTAAATAAGGGTGTGTTAATGAAATCCACTCCTGTCACCCCTCGTCTCTCTTCTTTTAGTTGAGGCGTGGACTTTAATGAGGTAAAAATCCCAAACAAAACAATTAGGAGTTTGATTGATAACATCTCATACCCTACAATATCCTTTAGAAACTCAATCTCAAAATGTACTATTCCCTCGTTACGTTCCAAATATTTAAAATTCCCTATATTTCCCAAAGCCAAAGAAATTGATTTTAACATTCTAAATGGTGTTTATCCATCCAGAGACTTGGTTCGACAGTGTTTTGGAATAGAAACCAATAATTGTGTATTTTGTGATGACAATGAAACTGCTGATCATTTATTTTTCCATTGTATGTATTCTGAAGCGTTGTGGCTTGATATACATGACCGGCTTCACCCAAAGGTTTTTCATCTCAATAACTTTTCTCTGAAGGACATTATCTATGGTTGTGTCATGGACAACAAAGACGACTTTCTGATTAATCACATGGTCATTCTTGGGAAATTTTATATTCACTAGTTTTTGAAAGGGAAACCAGCAGTTTCTTTCCTTTACAAAAGCCCTTAATGTCATGAAAACAAAGAAGCTAATGAGACTTTTTAGTCTAACAGCAGAATATGATTTTTTTTTAAAAACCCTAGTCTTTTCCCTTTTATTTCATTTTCATTGATCTTTTTTGTTTTTCCCTCTCTTTTGATATGCACTTGATCCTTTTTGTAATATGTGAAAACTCAAAGCCATGCTTTTTGTATATGGGTATATTTAAAAAAAAAAATCCGGTCCTTCTTCATCTTCTTGCCTCCGATGACCTCACAGCAAGCCATCCCTCTTCTGACACCATTTATAGCAGAAAGGCAAGAGCGGTAACCCCACCCGGATTTGAACCCGGGTCTACGGGGTACCAAACATGCAACTTGACCAATGCAACCAAGTTGCATGTTTGGTACCCTGTAGACCCGGGTTCAAATCCGGGTGGAGTTACTGCTCTTGCCTTTCCGTCACAGCCATTAAACGCAAAAGAAGAAGGTGGTCAGACTTAAAGGACATTTATGGTGGGGATGTTTACAGTAAAACTCCTGGAGCTAGTCCGCAATTACCGAGATCGTTATGATGTCTCATTAAAATCACGACCGCCTCGAGTTTGGCTATGTTTGGTTTGTTTACGATGTGCAGATTTGGAGGTTGTCAAGGAAGCTGATCTGGTGTCGGCGAGTGATGATCCTGTCCTGGTCTCCACCCTAGTGGAATCACGTTTAATCCTCTATGTACACGCAAAGTACGCAGGCAAGTAGTGGACAATGCCATTTGTGTTGCCAACGCCTGTCTACGCCCATGCATTGTTAAAAAGCAAGTATGTCAGGGGCTTAATGCTCCATTCTCCCTCTTCTGTTTAACATCTACATGCTTCCACTGGCTCAGGTTATGGAAAAACAAAATATGTTACCACAATTATGCAGACGACACACACATTTACATAACCATATCACGGGGTGACTGATGCCATATAAGCCTTGAGTAAATGAGTTGAACAAATCATTGGATGTGCCAGAATTGTCTTTAATTACAGATAAATGTCATTGTTGTTGGAGCCAACCTTTAATCAGAAATGTTAAAAAAAACACAAACCAAGCCAGAAGTCTTGGTGTGGTCATGGACTCCTGAATTTCAGCAGCTACATTAAGACCATTAAAAAGTCAGCCTATTATCACCTGAAGAATATGTCAAGGATAGAAGGACTTGTGTCTCAGCAGGACCTGGAAAAAACTTGTCCACGCATTTATCTTCAGTCGACTCGACTACTGTAACGGTGTCTTTACAGGGCTCCCTAAGAAATCCATCAGACAGCTGCTGCTCAAGTCCTCACTAAGACCAAAAAAGTGGATCACATCACGGATAACTGATTTCAAAATCTTGCTGCTGGTTTATAAAGCACTAAATGATTTGATCTTCTGCTACGTTATGAACCATCCAGACCTCTCAGGTCGTCTGGGATCAGGTCTGCTTTCTAAACCTGGAGAAGCAGCGTTCAGTTTTTAACTCCCAGAAAACTGCAAACTTTTAAAAAGAACTTATACCTCTGCCTTTTATTAAATCAAATATAAGACATTTGAATTATATCTTACACTGCACTTACACTAACTTTTATTCTCCTAATTATTTCCTATTTAACTCTTTTAAGAACTGTATTTAAATGTGTTTTTATGTTCCCCCTTGTTGCTTTTATGCCTTTATTGGACTTACAAAAGGTTTTGCGTTAATGTTCAGCACCCCAGAGGAGCCACGTCAGGTTTGATGTTTCATAAAAAGGTAAAAATAAAGATGTGAGCTTTTCACATGAACGTGATCTCAAACCTGCAGCAGCGTGTCGCACATAAGTGAGCCAAGCTGCCTGTTCTCACATGAGGTCTCGACACGCTTGCCACTCAGAGATGCAATACATCTATTATATATATATATATATATATATATATATATATATATATATATGATGGGGGCCAGAGGGGTCCAGATGTTGCCAGAGAGCCTGGTTGCTGTTCTCAGTTGAATGGGCATCTCAGCTTAAATAGCCCCAAACACCTTTCATTTATTCATTCACCATTTTTAACTGATCTGCCGGTGAGGCGGATCGCATGCGAACACTGCTGCACACACACGAGGAACACATGCACACGTGTGGACAGATGATCACGTCTCGGATCTCATATTAAAACACTGATGCAAACGCTTCACAGTTTGAACTTCCAGACTAACCAGACGTCCCGACACTCAGTGACAGAAACATAACGTCTTTTGCCGATATTTAAAATTTTGGCGATGCCACACACACTTTTGCCCTCTATCCCGGCCACATTACCTCATATGATACTGTTTTGTTAATTAGCACCTTCCATTCTCAAAGTCTTGCATGTGTGCGGTAGTTTTCACTGTCTCAAAATTATTCTAGCAGCTGAAACTAATCCAGCCATCAAAACTGAATATACACATTTTGTCACATTCTGTATTTCTGTCCTATCTCCTTAAAGACAGACGTGGGAAACCGTCAAGGTTTATCTCATCAGTGACTCCAGGAATCCCGACTTTAGCGCTCTTTATATTGCCTCACCTGACTTCTTCTGCTACAAGAGGTAGCCCAACAAAAAACTTAATTATAGGTCATAATAAGCTGCTGGACGGCCGTTTCTCTGCTGGTTCTCTCAAAGTACAATTACAAAGTAAGAATATCAGGCAATTCAATTAGACAATATGTTTGGAGAGCGTTAAGCTACAAAACAGACAGATTTTTCAAATTGGTTTCTATCATCATGGACTTGCTTTAAACACACACAAACATATATACACAGTGCCAAGTGCCAGTGGCTCCCAGCTGCCAACCAGACAGTTGAAATCCATTTTGTGGGTGGTGGTTTGTTCTTTTCTATCATTCACAAATGAAAACCAACTGGGAGAACGGCTGGGGGAGTTTGTGTGGATGCTCATCACCCCCCCCCCCCTTTCCTCTCCGGGCCGATGGGTCAGCCATCTTCCCAGCACCTCCCATTCACTCAAACCTGCAGGAGAACATCAGCAGCGACTGGGAGCTGTCTGCTGCAAAAAGACTTATCTTGCTTTTATCTCACCATCACTGTTCTCCATAATAGACACATCAGTCACTCACATTGTTCCTTCGCGTCTGGGCCGAGGCGGTAAGAGTCTGACACTGCAGCTGAGACGTGACTCTGACCTGCTCCCGTCTGGAGGAAGACCTGGCTCTGAAAGCAAACTCCCCGAAGACGGCAGGGGGACAAATCTGTTACTTCATTTATCATGAAGTGATTTTAATGTGGCTGCAGACCACAATGCAGAAACACTAAGTTACTACACTCTGCAAATAGTTGTATTATTTTCTCTTTTATTATCCTTATATAACTTGCATTTGTTCATTCCATGTTTTTACTCCATGTTTGTCTACGTGTAGCACCTTACCACCAAAGCAAATTCCTCGTATATGTAAAACATTACGTGGCAATAAAGCTCCTTCTGATTTTGATACGTAACAATATTAACATAGAGGTTAGCAAAATGTCTTCTGTTACTGATTACTATGTTAATATTGTTACGTATCAAAATCAGAAGGAGCTTTATTGCCACGTAATGTTTTACATATACGAGGAATTTGCTTTGGGACCTACAGTGGGTACGGAAAGTATTCAGGGAAAAGGAAGACATTGTGGTTATTAAGAACATTCAGGTGCAGTGACTGGAAATATTTCTTGTCGAACAGCCGGTGTAGGAAGTCCAAGTAAGAAGGTGGTTGGGGCGGACGGGTTGCTCAGAAAGCGGACCTTCACCCAGAAGATCCGTGTTGGTTTCCCGTGTGAAACAAAATGTCAACATTCATTGTTTTTAGTTTACCCTGTAAGACCTGCGGTTGTAAAATTACAACATCGCTTTTAGCTTTACCAAAAGCACATCTGCAAATGTTTTTTTACATAGTAAATGGGTCATCCAACGAAGGTTAAAATCAAGGGCAACTGGACTTGGTTGAAGATACTGGAAGACGTTTCGTCCCTCATCCAAAGGACTTCTTCAGTTCTGACTGACTGGCAGGGAAACTCAGCTATTTAACCTCAGTGGGGTCGTTGGCCCGGGTAGTAAATGGGTCCTATTGTTTAGCCTCACAATGCCATTGGATACTAAATGTGTATATACAGTGGGTACGGAAAGTATTCAGACCCCTTTTAAATTTTTCACTCTTTGTTTCATTGCAGCCATTTTCCAAAAATCAAAAAAGTTCATTTTATTTCTCAGTAATGTACACTCAGCACCCCATCTTGACAGAAAAAAACAGAAATGTAGAAATTTTTGCAAATTTATTAAAAAAGAAAAACTGAAATATCACATGGTCATAAGTATTCAGACCCTTTGCTCAGTATTTAGTAGAAGCACCCTTTTGATCTAATACAGCCATGAGTCGTTTTGGGAAAGATGCAACAAGTTTTTCACATCTGGATTTGGGTATCCTCTGCCATTCCTCCTTGCAGATCCTCTCCAGTTCTGTCAGGTTGGATGGTAAACGTTGGTGGACGGCCATTTTCAGGTCTCTCCAGAGATGCTCAATTGGGTTTAAGTCAGGGCTCTGGCTGGGCCATTCAAGAACAGCCACGGAGTTGTTGTGAAGCCACTCCTTCGTTATTTTAGCGGTGCGCTTAGGGTCATTGTCTTGTTGGAAGGTAAACCTTCGGCCCAGTCTGAGGTCCAGAGCACTCTGGAAAAGGTTTTCGTCCAGGATATCCCTGTACTTGGCCGCATTCATCTTTCCCTCGATTGCAACCGGTCGTCCTGTCCCTGCAGCTGAAAAACACCCCCACAGCATGATGCTGCCACCACCATGCTTCACTGTTGAGACTGTATTGGACAGGTGATGAGCAGTGCCTGGTGTTCTCCACACATACCGCTTAGAATTAAGGCCAAAAAGTTCTATCTTGGTCTCATCAGACCAGAGGATCTTATTTATCACCATCTTGGAGTCCGTCAGGTGTTTTTTAGCTAACTCCATGCAGGCTTTCATGTGTCTTGCACTGAGGAGAGGCTTCCGTCGGGCCACTCTGCCATAAAGCCCCGACTGGTGGATTGCTGCAGTGATGGTTGACTTACTACAACTTTCTCCCATCTCCCGACTGCATCTCTGGAGCTCAGCCACAGTGACCTTTGGGTTCTTCTTTACCTCTCTCACCAAGGCTCTTCTCCCCCGATAGCTCAGTTTGGCCGGACGGCCAGCTCTAGGAAGGGTTCTGGTCGTCCCAAACGTCTTCCATTTGAGGATTATGGAGGCCACTGTGCTCTTAGGAACCTTAAGTGCAGCAGAAATGTTTTTGTAACCTTGGCCAGATCTGTGCCTTGCCACAATTCTGTCTGTGAGCTCTTCAGGCAGTTCCTTTGACCTCATGATTCTCATTTGCTCTGACATGCACTGTGAGCTGTAAGGTCTTATATAGACAGGTGTGTGGCTTTCCTAATCAAGTCCAATCAGTTTAATCAAACACAGCTGGACTCAAATGAAGGTGTAGAACCATCTCAAGGATGATCAGAAGAAATAGACAGCACCTGAGTTAAATATGAGTGTCACGGCAAAGGGTCTGAATACTTATGACCATGTGATATTTCAGTTTTTCTTTTTTAATAAATTTGCAAAAATTTCTACATTTCTGTTTTTTTCTGTCAAGATGGGGTGCTGAGTGTACATTACTGAGAAATAAAATGAACTTTTTTGATTTTTGGAAAATGGCTGCAATGAAACAAAGAGTGAAAAATTTAAAAGGGGTCTGAATACTTTCCGTACCCACTGTATATACACATTTAGTATCCAATGGCATTGTGAGGCTAAACAATAGGACCCATTTACTACCCGGGCCAACGACCCCACTGAGGTTAAATAGCTGAGTTTCCCTGCCAGTCAGTCAGAACTGAAGAAGTCCTTTGGATGAGAGACGAAACGTCTTCCAGTATCTTCAACCAAGTCCAGTTGCCCTTGATTTTAACCTTCGTTGGATGACCCATTTACTATGTAAAAAAACATTTGCAGATGTGCTTTTGGTAAAGCTAAAAGCGATGTTGTAATTTTACAACCGCAGGTCTTACAGGGTAAACTAAAAACAATGAATGTTGACATTTTGTTTCACACGGGAAACCAACACGGATCTTCTGGGTGAAGGTCCGCTTTCTGAGCAACCCGTCCGCCCCAACCACCTTCTTACTTGGACTTCCTACACCGGCTGTTCGACAAGAAATATTTCCAGTCACTGCACCAGAATGTTCTTAATAACCACAATGTCTTCCTTTTAGCCGTCCCAGGGGTTCGGCTCATGGCAATGCTGGTCACCTGGTGGTCCACATACTAACTTTGCTTTTACAGTTTTTCTCAATTGCTTAAACACATGGTTTGAATTAAGCAATCGAGTTTTGATTGGGGGGGTTCTGACCTCCCTAGTTAAGGCTTTGACCCGCCCAAAAGAGGTAAAAACAACAGTTCAGGTGGGGCTTTCTTGATTATAATTGCAAATATTACAATATATTTCCCATATTTATGCCTTATAATTAAGAATCTTGAAATATGATTTCATACACCCCTAAAATGGACCGTACCATTTCCTAACCCTGACGTTAGTTAAACATCTCGTCTGCCCACATCCCTCACAGCAGCTGCTCCAGTCAGGTGCGTCACACGCCGGTGGAGACGTTGCAGGTTAATGTCAGCAGTGAGCTATCACACTTAACTCTCCTACCTTCAGAGTTTCGTAATTAGCATTTCTGTTACTAAAAATGAGCTATGTGACGTTAGCTAGCTGAGAGCCCACCCTGTCATTTCATTACTATTGTAAAATGTCATATTTTTAAACAGATTGTTAGCTAACACTGGTGCTCAGGCATGAGCAGAGAAATTGAGGATTAGTTATAGTAGATACACATTTTGACATCAATATAGTGAGTCTTTTTTCAATAAGCACGATATTTGTTTTTACTCTGGAATTCAGGAGTTTTACCTGGCCAGGTAAATGTTGAAATCCAGGTTTGTTATTTTCAAATGTATTCAGTTTTAATTATATAGCAACAATTCATAACAAAAGGCATTTCATTGCACTTTTAGAACAAGTGTAGACAATAAGCTGATTATACTCCAATTCCCGAATGACTACTGCTTTATTATTATTATTATTATAATTTCATTCACAATCCACATGAGTAAGAGAAGGAAGGAAAGTTAATATAAAACTTGAACTGATAAAAATGTGGAATTAGAGATGATAATGCAGCCTGTTTTTTTCCAGTGTCTTTGGTTCTGGTTCAGCATTGACGGGGTCTGTTTTGAGCGGTCTTGATGACCTGTTGTGTGTGCAGGTCTGACTTTGTTGCAGTTTTGCTCAGAACACTTAGTGACCTCTGACTACAGAAGCTGTCGTGTGGTACTGGTGAATTTGACTTATCTACAGACTGCACACATTAGTTTAATAAGCAAGCATATTGTAAGCATAGTAAGAATTCAGTTCACTGAAGCCTGCTCTAGCGCTGTACTGTGAATCCTTTAGGACCTGGAAAAAAAGTTGACATTGCATAATTCGCACCCTGCTTAAACACATTTCTTGAAATTATGCCTCTTTTTCGAAACTCTAAACACAAATACACAACTTCTCACCCAATTCCCCAAACATCCTATTTTCATGTCAAAATGAAGCTCTCCACTCAAAACGTTCTGAAAAACCAAACTTGTCGACAGGCAGACATGCGAGATAAATTCAAAACACGGTTATTAGTTATGTTGCTTGTGATTCTTCCCTCATCTTTTTTGACACAACAAAAGGAAAAACACCACATTTGCACACATTTTTTAGTCTTTAGTGTGCTGAACAGCACAACTAATTATTCTGCCCCAGCGTCCTGTCTTGGGTCTGGAACAGGCCACAGATTCTTGTTCTTCACCTCCTTCTCTTGACTACTCTGCCTCCTCCAACCCCTCATCTTCCTCCTATTCCATCTCCTCCTCCTACTGTTCCTCTTCACCTCTTACTCCTTTCCACACTGCGTTTCCTCCTCTTCCTCCTCTCTGGTGTCTTACAACTCTTCCTTCGGATTTCTCTGGATCCATTGTTCCAAAACTGAATGAACTGACTCCAGCCCTTTTATCTTTCTACTGAAGCTTCTGATGGGTGTGTTATCAATTTTCACTGTGTCCACCTGGGTAGCTGTGTGCTAATTGAACAATATCGAATGTTTGTGCTTTCTCAATGAGCACATGGTGTAGGCCAGGGGTCTTCAATTAAAATTCAAAGAGGTCCAGTTAGAGAAAATTTCACGAAGCAAAGGTCCGGAGCATTAACTTGCGTTATCATTCAGTAGCTACCGTAATGCTTAGCCTAGTTGTATCAACATGTTTTTAGTCAACAACTGAGCGTCAGATCAGACCTACTGTTTCAACAATATTTACTGTCAGTTTTCACATAAAACTGAAGGGATAATAATTAATAACTACTCTAATAATAAATTCTAAATGTAAGTAATCTAAAGGCTGCCTTTAAAAAACGTTTTTGTAAATGTGCATCTTAAAATAAATTTTATTTGTTACTCAGTTTCAGAAAAAATAAAAAAAACTGTAGCTTTTAGTGTTTGAAGTTCAGTCGCAACCAGTTTTATAATCAACACATCTCCACAAATGAACAGCTGTAATTCCTCCTCTTCTCTTTCATTCCCTCTTATTTAGCTACCACTTCCCTACTTTCTCTTGTTTAGTGAGAAATGTGAGCTCTGGCTAAGATTGGAGCTATATGAGATATTCTGGTTTTGAACTGGCCGTGGGAAGAATCTGCACATTCTTGGTTAAAAGCCACGTGAAGTCTCTTCTCTCTTTCCTCTCTTCCTCTGTGTATCTCACTGGCGGACTCGACTTGCAATGCTCAGGGCCCTTAACTGCTCTGGCAATACTTAAATCAAAGATTTGATTGGCTGAGCAGCATCACATGAGACGATTAGAACAAATGCGATTGGTCTGTGAGTTTCCTGGGCCGCTAAACCAGGACAGTAAATGCTAGAAAAGCTTCAAGTTTTAAAATAGAAACGCTCCGTCACGAGGTGGTAATTCTCAATAATAGATCGGCTGTAGGTCCGGGTCAATACGGCCGGGATGCGGCCCGCCTATTAGTGACCTCTGGTGTAGGCAATGAGAAATGAAGGGATTTGTGTGTAGAGTTTAGGGAAATGGGTGTGCTTTTTTGAAAAATGGAGTCATGGTTTTGAAATTTTAGTTCAAAAGCCTGCTTATGGTGATCAAGCAATGGAGAAAAACTGTAACTAGTGGCCAACTTTCATGTTTATTGGCTGCTCGTGGTGTTGACTGCAGGATTTAAGTCGGCTGTCGACCATCTAAACTTTTCTCTACATGTGTTTCACTGCTCTAAAGCGGAGAACGGTATTTTATTGAAAAGGACAGGTGAGTGAATCCAGCTTCTGAATCATCAGTCGGTCCGCTCACTAATCACATGACAAAGATCTGGTTTCAGTTGAGACAGACCGGGGGAGCAAGAGAGAGAGAGAGAGAGAGTTCATGTGAGACCTGGAGATTTATTCAAGCCTGAAGATGAGTCAAAGCAATCAATCCCAGTTTGTCCAGCTGTAAAGATGATGTCACCACTTTATCATCATCACAGTCATTTCCCAAAAAAACCATACGAGCTGGACCAGAGGAGCATCTGCTCGGTTCTGTCCACAGCCAGGAGGGGAAGGAGCAAATACAAACGCTTGGCCATCATCATCATTACTAATCCTTCAATAATTCATGCTCATACTGTCACGGCCGAATCGCTCTCACAACACGAGCCGCCCTCCTGCCAACAGAGCCCGACCGCTCGCCGAGAGTCCGAGCCTGATTGAGTTTTGGCTCCAGCGGCGTTTGGGAGGATCCTCTTTGGCCGTCGATGGAAACATTTGGAAGCGTGACCAAAGGCGTTGTCCCCGGTCCAAGACGCTCCCAGCAGGGGGGCCACGGGGGCCCCTCAGGAGCCTGTGTAGCATCTCTGCTGCCCCGCTGCTACTGTGAGAACACAAACCACGCAAGATGAGGCAGGAAAAATAGAAAGACATACGGCATATCAAGTAAAACAAATCTCAGTATACTGCAGTACATTTGTACATCTTATTATGTACTAATAGTGATATTTGTGCAGTAGTACACACGAACACTTAAGTTGTGCCTTACTGATTTCCATTAAAGGATCTTTGCATATATTGAAATGATACTTTTCATGTGTTTTAGCCACAAAAACATGTATATTTTATATATAATATAAGCAAAGTTACTTGTGTTAAGTGTATTAACTTTTTACAGTCAGTGTTTTCCTAATAATCCATACTTATAACATTTCATAAAACATATGACATTCTTAGTGTCTTCATTTACTTTTGATTAAGCAACGTTTTTATGGCAGTACAGTTACTGGTAGTGGAGTATTTTTATTATATGGTTTTCTTAAAAAAAATAATATTTCTCATCTTTAGCCATCTTGTGGGTATTCATATTTAGTATATTTCACTGTCTGAACAACTCCAGCTGCCGATGGGTCTCGTCTTTCCACCAAATAAGAAAAGTATCGATAAAAACTCGGACTGTTAAGCAGTCGCGAAAATGATCTCAATATCAATAAAATGTGACGATCTCCATCTTTAGCAAGCAGCTAAAATTTCTGACAGCAACATTTGATCTGTGGCTGTCAAAGGACATTGTAAGGCTGAATGAAATGATTGGCAGTGATAATAAAAGTGGCACGCCTCTGAATGATTCTAAAGTACTTACCCCCCATACATGATACCGATCAAGAAAGGATATTATAATGAGAAACAATTACCAGTATGTCTAATTAGCCAGGCTTTTTCTTCACTATTGGCAGTAGGCATGAAACAGTTACCGGTTTAGTGGTAAAGGTGAAGTTCCTGAAGGTTAGTAATTCTGTACACATTTTAAGTATCATGATAACCATGTTCGATTACCGCACTTAAAAAAAACCCCCGAAGTTTCAATCTCCCAGAAACTGGCGCAGCAAGTCTGAGCGCTGAGGGAAACTTGAGAAAATGAGCTTGTAGTGAACACAGGGGGAGTCAACTTTAACAGCTTGTAAACTGATGCTGTCGGAGTAAAAACTCTACGTTGATCTGCTGCTGAGTGCGTCGTGTGTCTGCCGACACTATTCTCCTGCTGCACACAGTTTTAATCTCCATAATAACATTTGTTTATTTAAAATCCGGCAGCCGTCTAATTAGTTTTTTAGTGTCCAACAGCAGAAACTCTGCAGACTCCTGAACAAGACTCCTCTGTGTTTATGTCAGCTGTCTCTTAAAGACTCACTTGTCTTTTTGCAATTGTGCCTGGGGTCATTGCATTTATTTATATAATTAATATGAATATATAACTTTAATGTTAATGCATGTTTAATATGATTCTCATAAGGTATTGGCTATTATTTTGATTGTTTATGCAAACAAAAAGTAAATTTGTTGTTTTCAATATAAACTTGGTGAAATGGTTTCAGTGTGTGTTTCAACAGATTTTGGTCATTTTCAGCACATTTTAACAATACTGTGATAAAAATGCTAACCGCGATCATTTTGGTCCCTATAATCCTGATATGAAATTTTCATTGCATTTCATCTGTAATTGGTACAAACACCACTCCAGATCACCATGGTGCTCTGTACCTCCAGGAAATGAGCAGATGTTCAATGTACCATATTACTAGAGCTGACCCCAAATAGTCGAAGAGTCGATGCTTCGATGGGCGGAGCCTGATTCAACTGTCAATCTCACAGTCAAAGCTTCGCAGCCAAACAAGGATCACGCCATTTTGGCGATATGGGGGTGCTCAACATTTGATTTTACACAGAACTACAAGTTTTCTCCCAATAAGTTAATATACAGCCTGTTACAATAAACATTTCAGTGTTTAAAGCTGTAAATAAACATGTAGAAAGAATAAAAACTTCCAATAAATGTTTTTAAAGTGTGTAAATAAATCCTAAATTGTAACCCTAACCCTGGGTCATCAGTGCGCACGTGTAGGCGTAGTGTGGATGTGTGCGGTGGCGGAAGAGGAACACTTGCTGAAGAGACGGAGCTCCAGCTTCACTGGTGTTGTGCCGAGTTGTTCGCACCTCGCGGGACTTTCAGATAATTTATCACCGTTGATGAACCACACAGAGAATATTTTACTTTATTTTACCGCTACTTACGAAATAGACCCGCAAGGAACCGCGACGTGCAGGCAGCTGTAGGCAGCACGGCAAAAACTCTGCACAAGACCGGTGAATGGCGAGAGAGAGAGGTCAACAATAAGCCTCAGTTTAGCTTCGGCTCGCAATCACTGCGCACAAAACCACACACGATTCGACCATCAAGCGACTACAGGCAGGACTTGACGATTCTGATTCGACTATGTAAATCCTTAGTCGCCCTACATATTACCAGTCCAATGCATTTTTATGTTTTTAGCACTTTTAAAAAAAACGGGTTTATGTAGTGCGGTACGAGGAATAAAACATAACATAAAAACACAGAACACTTAACATAGACCACACATACAAATGGTTCACAAACAATCGAAAGGCAACAGAAGACCACACGGCTCCCATGCTGGGTTAAAAGACAGATTATTAAAGTTTTCAGATGGGATTAATAAGTTTTGAGGGGCCATTTTGACCTGTGGAGGTGGCTCATTCCATAGTTTAGGGGCCACTGCTGAAGAAGCGAGGCTTTAGGGGCGTCAAGCCGGCGCGGATCAGTGGACCTTAAGCTGCTTTTCCACCGCGTGGTACCAGCTGGACTCGGCTCGACTATGTTTGGTTTTCCATTGTGGAAAAGTTGTACCTGCTCCAAGGTAGTTGTTTTCATATCACCTCCGTCGAGGTTCCAAGCGAGCTGAGGCGATACTAAAATGTGACGTTAAAACACAGCAGACTGCTGAGAGAATCGTCACTATTCGGAAGTTTTTTTATTTTACAGTTTTTGTATGAAATGTCATCATTAAATCCACTTCTGAGAAGTTTTGAGGTGAATCAGCTGTGTAGATTTCAAATATTGACAGTTTCACGAGAAGTGATGGCGGAACAAAAATGTGCTTGAATATTTACGGAGTTGAGGAGCTCTGCAGGCGGCGGCGGGGGAAGCCTGCTGCGACCCGTGGGAGGAGCGTGTGACGCCGGCCGGCCGCTCACAGAGCCCTCTGCTCCCGCCGTCACACCGACCGCTGCAGCAACAACAGCAGAGGAAAACACAGCTGGAAGCTTTTCATACCGCTTGTCTGTCTTTACATTCTGAGGAACGTTCAAACGCTTTACCTTAAAAAAGAGAAAGCTGTTTGTGTGGATCGCTGGTGCGTGTGTCGCTATGACGACCAGCTACATTGAGGGGTACTATCTCTGTGTACTATCTGCAATGGAAAACGGAGCACGACCCAACAGAGTCGAGCTGGTGCTGGTAATGGAAAAGCGCCATATGCGACATCGAGGGAGGTCTGAGATACAACGAGGTGCCAAACCATTAAGTGATTTAAAAACAAACATTAAGATTTTAAACTCTATTCTAAAATGGACCGGGAGCCAGAGGAGTGAGGCCAGAACAGGTGTAATGTGTTCACACTTGCCAATTTCTGTTAATATGTTCACAAAACATGTATTAGCAATCATACATTTTGGGCTGGCGGATCGTTTCTGACTCTCTGTCATTTCTAGTTTTTGAAAGACTGACTGATAGAAAAAGTGATAAAAATAAACTTCTGAAAATGAATAATCACAAGTCATTTAACAGACTAGTTCAACCTCTCTTGTAAGATGCGCCTCCACTGCCTGACCCAAACAAAGATGGCACCTGGACGACAAAGCGGCTACTTAAAGTCAAGACTTCCTCCGCGGCTGCCCGTCGGAGTGTGTGTGCATCAGTGTTAACAGGAGGAGGAGGGACGACTCTCAGCCCTAATAGAGCCGACTGTGCTCGTTTGACAGCGCTCGTTAATTATCTCATTTTAACACTTATTACCAAGCGGCTGTCAACTTATGAGCAACAGGGGGCTGAAGGAACAAAGACTCGGCTGCTCTGGATCTCTGAGAGATCGCCTCAAACCCAGAACCTGACGGAGCCGGAGAAACACTGGAGTTTTTAACGGAAGAGGTCAAATAAATAAATAAAAACAAATGTGAAGCGTCTTGGTATTTTATTTATCTAAGATGGAAAATTTAATGAGGCTTCATGTTGAATCCTTTTCACCATGTTCAGAAGAATTTTAGTGACTTTATTCTTTAATTGGTTCCCCGTTAGCTTCCACAAAGTGTTCGCTAGTCTTCCCGTGATCCAATTATTATGCAAATTATATTTTACACTGACTTTCCTAAATAGTCAATGCAAATGACATTCAGTATAACTGACCCTTCGCTAAGCCCCGCCCCCCTTAGTTACCGTTGCTAAGTCTGACAAACTGCGGCGCTGCCACTGTCTATTGCTGCAGTCACTATTAAAAGATGCCGCAGAAACAGAGTTTTCAACAGATCTTTAACAAATACAGCCAAAAAAAAAAGCTAGAAAACGAGTCTTTTTGCATCAGAGTCACTGGAGCGTAGCCATGAATGTGCTGGACCTCAGAGCGAGACCTATACTGCGCTGTGATTGGCCTGCTGTGTATTCGGGGTGTGGCTTAGCAAAGGGTCACTTGTCAAAGTCATCAACCGTTAAGGTAAAACTCGAATTTCATCAATGGTTTGCTCAAAATGCACTGTTCTAAATTCTTACGCACAACAAAACATTTTATAGGTGTTGAAAATGGTTCATTTGTTGAACTTGCAGCATTAGGAGGTCATATTTACTGAGATCATAAGCTTTTCCGATCAAACACATCTTAACAGGACAAGTTACTTGTTAACATAAGATGTCACCTTCACAATTCTTGCATCCATTGAACTTTCTGGAGAGTTTCTGCTTGAATTTCTTTGCAGGATGTCAGAATAGTGTTTTGATGTGAACTGCCTCCCACCCTCATAGATCTTTTGCTTGAGGATGGTTCTCAATAGGGTTGAGGTCAGGGGACGATGGGGGCCACACCGTGAGTTCCTCTCCTTTTATGCCCATAGCAGCCACAGAGGTATTCTTTGCAGCATTGTCACGCATGAAGATGATTTTGCTACGGAAGGCACGGTTCTTCTTTTTGTACCGTGGAAGAAAGTTGTCAGTCAGAAACTCTGTATGCTTCGCCGAGGTCATTTTCACACCATCGGGGACCCTAAAGGGGCCTACCAGCTCTTTGTCCATGATTTATGCCCAAAACATGACTCCGCCACCTCCTTGCTGGTGTCGCAACCTTATTGGGACTTGGTGGCCATCCATCACTCCATCCACCACTCCATCCATCTGGGCCATCCAGGGTTGTACGGCACTCATCAGTAAACAAGACTGTTTGAAAATTAGTCTTCATGTGTTTCTGGGCCCACTGCAACCGTTTCTGCTTGTGAGTGTTGGTTATTGGTTGGGGTGGCCGAATAGCAGGTTAATGCACAACTGCAAGCCTCTGGAGGATCCTACACTTTGACGTGGAGGCACCAGCAGCTTCAAATACCGGTTTGCTGCTTGGTAAAGGCAGTTTAGCAGCTGCTGTCTTAATCCGATGAACTTGTCTGGCAGTAACCTTCCTCATTATGCCTTTATCTGCACGAACCCGTCAGTGCTCTGAATTCAAATCACTATTTGACGCTTTTCCGCAGCAGAGAGATCTTTTTCTTTCCCATATTGCTTAAAAACCTGTGGCCTGCTTATTAATGTGGAACATCCTTCTTAAGCAGTTTTCTTTTAATTGGGCTCACCGGGCAAACTCATTATCACAGATTGATTTCAGTGATCCGGGGAGGCACAACACCTTCCATGAGTTTGATTGAAAAACGAAATATTTAATTTAACTCCAATTAGCATAATAATTTGGAACGTGGTGTAACAACAATTCAAACAACCATTTGAAATCATACGCTAAACAAAAATAGAAGTTAGAAGTAGACTAAAACAAAAATTCAGCAAAACAGCAAAGTGAAATCCGTGTTCAGATTTAAGTAACGAAAATGTACTTTTAATCTGTCAGATATGGAGCTTTATACAAAACAGTTCATCAAATCATACAATTTGCTCATGGCCACATGACATGTTATATACCTGTGACAAAAGCCTATATTATTATGTTAATTTCTCACAAAAGAAGTGTGGTGTATTATTCCAGACAACCCTTTGCATGAAAAATAGAAGACCAGTTTTGATTTTGCTTCCCCACTTATGTGGTTACACAGTGATTAATGATGTAATCTGTAAGACTGCCCCACATGTCGCCATTTAATGTATTTTAGTTTTATATAATACTTTTCATTGTTGTTTGTTGACTCTGCCTTTACTGCGCACAATTTAAATGTATCCACACACATAAGACATCAACAGGAAATAATGCTGCATGTTAAGTGATGGAGACAAAAGACGGACATGAAAATTACATTTAATAATCAAGTAACTGACTGGAACTCTGGGACCTGTAGTATTAAAACACCACCAGTAACCACAGGTGTCACCAACCCGTTCTCATTCCCAGAGCGTCAGATAGCTTTGGCGTCTGGTTACAACGCACATGGAAGCCATCCGCATCATAACACACTGGGGGGGGGCGCCTTTTGCGCCATACGCTAAAAGTACTACTTACTACTAATAAATAAAACAGGTCAGAGTAAGGAGGTGGTTTGAGTTGACCATAAACCGGACTTTCACCCAGGAAACTGGTGTTTGTTTCCCCTTTAAGGGCCCGTGTCCACCAAAGCATTTTTTTGACACCAGCGTCTTTTTTCCAATTCATTGCAGTGGGAGCGCCGCATTGAATGGCGTTCATCTTTGGCAAAAACGCTGCACTCATCACTGTCACTTTTACTCAGCTGTCCAATCACAGTAGAGGAGGGGCGGGACAAATACCACACCGTAGCAACGGTTACTATCCTGGAACTGGGCTTCGTCCAACCTCAGCTCTTGGACCCAACGGTGGTACTCGCCAAACCCACATACGGCGAGTCCATCCTCTCTCTCTCTCCGCGTGCTTCAGCCTTCTCTTCATACAGAGTGAGTACTCTACTGGATGTAAAAATGTCCACACAGAGTAAAGTCAGGTAGAACTACTTGCAACATCACTTCCTCGGACTTCCTCAGGCCCTTAGTGAACTTACGTAACTTACGCAAGTAACGTAAGCAAAGGGGGCCCTTTGTGCGGTTAGGTGATGGGGACATTTAAGGGTTCAGATAAGGGGCGCAGTGATACACTTGATCCTGAAACGTGAACACCACAAGACCATATTAGAATATTCACTACTGCGATATATTATTTGGGGGGGGGTCCTCCCCTCAAAGATTGAGCATTAAACACTTAGTTTTCTGCATTCTAGAGACATTTTCCAGACCAATTTATGGTTGAAATGTCACACACACCCACACATATATAAATAAATGTAAACATATTGCACATTCGTTTCGTTTCTTAGATATTTACATTGCATGTTTCTCATTGTGCAAATAAACCTCTCAAAGCATTCTCATCTGTTATTTAACATTTCTTGTTCTTTCTTGCAATTTATCAGAACCATTTTAACAAATACTTTCAGTCAAAAGTGGTGGGGACATGTCCCCAGCGTCCACAGTGTAAACGACACCTATGAACGTAAGTAACCCAAACCATGACCTTTTCCTAAACTTAACCAAGTAGTTTCATTGCATAACCTAAACATTACCTAAACAAACTGCAACGTTTCACAACTTTACCCAAGTGTTTGTTCTTGAAAGTCTTACCGGACATGGCATATTTATTCTTGCTAACTTGAACGTGAAGCTCTACACAACGGCTTAACGATTAATTGCATTCGTGATGTAATAAAACAAGATTTTCTAATCGCAAAGGCTGCGATAACACTCTGGTCACATGACACCCAAGAGGAAAGCAGTCTGCGAAGTTGATGCTTCGTCTGCACGTTACGCTGTACTTTGCCTTCTTGTTGTACAACAGCCTTCAGCTTGACAGAAGCTGAGAGAAACTTTAGTGTCACACAGGGAATGAAAGTAGCAGCCGCCACCCGCGGGTAACTTGGTGGTGGGTGAAATCGTCGGGCCATCCGCCGCTTTGACGGACAGGAAAAATGCACAACGATCGGCGCCTGCGTCACACACACACACAGCTCAGGAAATATCTGTGAAACCAAACTCACAAGTCCTAAAGAGGCCCGGTCTGTCCCGAGTTACAGCCTGGTTACAGCCAGTGCGCCGCTCACCAGCATAGGAGGCTGCGGGGGAACTCCAGGGTTGTCGGAGAATTACTAAGTTCTTCTATTAAACACGAGAGGCGTCACTTGATTTTATTTTTGTTGGCCAACTTTTGAGTGTTTTTTGTTTGCTTACTAGGATACAGAAAGATGGACTCCTGGGAGATCTGAACTGAGATAAGGACGCATTCATTTGTGGTTGAACTTTGGTTTTGTCTTGAGCGCTTACTGTATAACACACTGTGGTGAGTTAGTTTTTCTTGTGGTCTGTAGGCCGACCTGATTTTATATCATATTATTTAATGCCATGACTTCACTCAAATTATCTTTCTCATATTATAACTTGATAATTTTCTCCACCATTGGTCATATAATATTGTGTTGGTCAGACTATACACTGATTTACTGCTTGTCCATTTTGAATAATACAGAAGGTAAAGAGCTTAAAAAATTTATCGCATATTAAATCACAATATAAAATATAAGAAATAAAAGCTCATTGTTTTGAAGAAACTCCGAAATCTCCGTTTCATAAATCACAACCTTTGCCTGGGAAGTGGCGTCCGCACGTTTCCAGCCCTGTTTTGTACGTACGCACCGTTTAGAAATGAGACCCCAGAGCAGCTGAAAATCTGGAGGTGTTTGTGAGAGAAAAGGACGGATGATTTCAGTCTCTTGACGATGGGTATGCAGCTCTAAGAGAAACCGTCTGTATGTTCTCCTGGTCGGTGACTGATTCTAACAGCAGAGTTCCCTCCTCGTGCTGCTCGGGGACGTTTCTGTCACGGAGACGAGGGTCCCGGGAAACAAACTGAACTGTTTAGGAGAGGACAAACTCAGGCTAATGACGGTAATTAAAAGCACTTAGAGTGTGTGTTCTCTAACGACACAGTGGAAAGTCCCCCATGATATGAACTACTATTAATCTACGCTAATCAGTCCTGTCGCCTGGCAGGACAGCCCTCCCTCCCGCCGCAATCGTCCCCCTTAACGGGCCCCTCTGTCACAGCAGTTAGCATGGAGTGCTAATCACGGAGGGCCTCCACATTGTAGTCCCCAGCGAGCAGGTGGTGCTAGTCACAGGCAATGACTGATGACTCTCACATGCACAGTCGGGCCTGCAGGCAGGATTTCACCGAGCCTCGCTGCCTGTAAGTGCTCAAATATGGCCGATTTACATCCAGTTTAACATTTTGGAAAATATCTGACCTGAAGCTGCAGAGGCTGGTAACTCACAGAGACCTGCAGGGCAGACACCAATATTTTAAAGAAACGAGCACCCGTGGCTCTGCTCCAGACTCGATTTAAATATTTTAGAGCAGGTCCGCCCAGGCAGCCTGCAGCCAGGAATTATTTAACATTAACACTCGACATATTTTCGGTTTCCTCTCAGCTTTGTGATGCAGAGCAGAGACAGGCTCACCGCTTTGGGTTTAATGTAGTTAAGTTTCATCAAAAAAGCCTGTTCCGTCTGAATTAGAATGATGAACAAAGCATTAACACGATTATGAAAATATGTTCACATTAATATTTAAAGCCTCTCCGAGGACTGCGGCGTTTCTTCGTTCAGTTGACAGACTTAAACAATCCAGTTTTAGCCGCAGTTGAAATGTCCACTGCAAGTGTTCAAGAAGCAGAGCGTAGACAGATTTGTGTTTTAACTTTTTTCTGATCAATGTGGTTAGAGACGTTTGACTTTGTGTCCTTCATCTGTCCCCCTCGCCCTCTCATACTTGCTTCTGCAGTATATTTATGAAAAAGCATCATCAGTGGTTGCATATGTCTATGGTTGTTTAATAAAAGATTGTTCGTTCCCCTTTAGTTGACCCCAAGCAGTGTTTTCCACAGGATTTTAAGAGACTATGGTGGGCGGGCCTCGGACCCTCTCGGGGGGTCTGGGAGCATGCCCCCGCCAGGAGGAGATTTTTGTTCATTTTAAAGTTAAATGCATTAATTTGGTGCAAAATTAAGAGGCTATCTATAAACCTATTGTAGAGCTATAAATGGTGATAACAAAAGTCAAAAATGTATTTAATGTTTTTCCAGCAACCCTAAAATTAAGTAATTAATAAATTAATCACCATAACATTTTATTATTGTTTATTTCCTTTTAATGGACACATGTAACATGTTTTATACTTTCTGCGAATATAATAAGTTAATCTTATTTCCATCCTGTGTAGACATCTTATTTTGAAAACCGGATGTTGTCACATGTGTTTCCTCCTCGCGCTAAATCCATCCAGTCCGACCCGGTTTGATACATAATGTGACTTCACAGCCTCTCTTCATACTAAAGAGACAAACTGACAGGATAAAGTCTCTAACCTGCCTGTCAGCTCGCTCTGGGCCGCTACACTTACCGTAAAGGCTGGAATACGTGTGCACTCCAAATGTAGGTGGGGGTAGCTTAATCTCCTTCTCACAGACGGGTGACAGAACCAGACCGTTAACCGTTACCATAGTTACCTCAAAAGAAAAGTGGTTGTCTCGAGCAGCGCCCACAAAACACAACGTTAGAGGTCTGAAATGAAATGAGATGTGTAAAAATATTTTCGGTTCATTCTGAAACTATTGCGGAGCAAATTAGACTGTGGCGGGCCGCCATGGACTCGTTAATTAGTGGGAAACACTGCCAAGGTTGAGAACCACCAATAAAGGCAATAAATGAAAGCAACAGGTAATGAATGGATGCATCAAAGTACTTCAAAACAACCCATTCTCACTCGCAATATGGATCAACATGTAATATGGATGAGGATCTATTGCCAGAAATGTAATATTAGATCCATAACTATGTTTTCAGTGGTGTATAAAGACCTTTCATAATAAACTGTTATGTTCTTATGCTACAGAGCGTGTTTCATCACTAAGTTGAATATGTACGAAGGAGGAAGAAAAAGTAGTAGTAGAAGTAATAAGACGGCGGGCCACATGTATTATTGTCGGCCATGGTAGCTTCTCCTGCACGTTTGCAGAGCGGTTACTAAGCTGTCCGCTTGCAATTCATAACAGTCACCACTAGATGCCACTGAACCTTTAACATACATATGTTAAGTCACTTAAGTAGCGTTATCTCAACCCAAACCATGACCTTTTCCTAAACAGTTTTTTTTTGCCTAAACCTAACCAAATTGTTACGTTTCACAACTTTAACGACTAATTTTGTTTTTGAAAACCTAACTGGACGTTGCATATTTGTTGTTGCTAACTTGACCGCAGAGCCCTATACTTTAAAAATAAACAAAAAAACCAATGCCAAAGGGAATTGTCACGACAATTTCTCACTTGAGTTCTCAGAACACACAAATCATTTCCTCCAAAGGCACCGTTTTTCTATAAATACATCCATTCAGCCCAGCAGTATCGCAGGGAATTAAATCCATTATAAATTATTCTGCAGCTCACTCTGTTTAGTAGTGCATCGTTTAAGTGGAGAGGTGGATAGCCGCAGCGCGTCCCAGAAGCGTCTCTCCTCTCCGCACAGAATAGGTAGCAGGTCTATTTTTGCCACTAACCATGTCAAGCAGCACAGAGCAGATCGAACCTGACAGGAAGTCAGACACAGAGCTGCAGAGAGACGCCGGTAAATGTTCAAAATAAAACAACCTTTGGAGACTCCCGATCGTAAAATGACAATGAACACGGTTAAAACGGTCACAAAACGAAATAATTTAACTGTGTAGCCTACTGAATCATAGTACAAAAAGCAAACACTGATTTGTCAATATGTCTATATTGTCTTTGTTCATAGTGTGTATATTTGTGTTGTCTACACTGAAGTCTGTGTCTGATTTTATTTTATTTTTATTATTGTGATTTTGTATTTTTATACGAGTAAGCACATCGTGAGCAATGTGCGATCCAGAGACAAATTCCTCGTATGTGTACACATACCTGGCAATAAAGCGGATTCTGGTTACCAAATCAACAAAATCTAAACACTGATTCTGAAATGCTCCTCGTGGGAGATGCAGCCTGAAGTTGAAAGAATGAAGTAGCACATAAAGGACAAATTAACAACAAGTCAATAGCGTGGGGCGAGCTGCACGCTCCGCTGCTGAAACGCTTCCAAGAGGACTTTGACGCCGCACAGAGGACGCATCAAAACAGTGGCGCAGCCGTAACGCGCCGTGGCCGGAGTCAGTGGATTCCTGGAGTTGGGGTGTGGAGGCTGGTGTGGTGGATGGACAGGTAGCACATCCAGCTTTCCTGCTTCAAACCAGACCTAAGCAGTTTTTCATAACCGTAACCAAGATCTATCCCTAAACTCCCCCGTCTGCAGCTGCTGTGGACAGAAATAACTAAATGTTGTCATTGAATGTAATCTGTAATTTTACAATGTTGACGTCGTTCTTTAATTTTGTGATTTGTTCCTTTGAAATTCTGAATGAGTCCTCTCAAATAAATCTCTTTATCACCTGTATGTGTCCCGTCATCGCCTCGAAATGTTTGCTTTGGACCACGTTGAACAGTTTTGAACACATTTTGCATTTGTGTTTTGAAAAACACTACTTTAACCAGCTGCTTTTCACAAGAACAAAGGGATTGAAGATTGTTTAATACTTTTAAGTATGCGGTGTGAGGGCATGAATTCTTAATTTGAAGGGTTAAAAAGTTTACCAAGAGCACAGAGTAGTTAACTGAGGGAATCGTTTGTAATTTAATGGCACAAATTGTTAATTTAAGGGAACAGATCAGATATTGTTGCCTTGCAGCTTAGTTTTGTGTTCAGATAGGGATAAAAACAAACCTGGCTGATGTCAGAACTGTTACAGGATCGGATTTCAGCACCGGGGGCCGAGGAGGAGCAGAGCCAGGCTGTGATGAAGACCACTCCCAGCCCACCTCATCACAGCCAGCACATGATGAGCCTCTACCCCCCCCGACCTGAGGGAACGAGACCGTGAGGACGGAGCCAGGCGTCCCGGTCCGAGCCAAGCTTTGTTTTCAGTCCACTGACCCTCAGCCGCCTCTCTCTTTGAGCTGCAGCCACCTCCTCTCTGTCGCTGCTGTAGCTGACGGTTTGCTCTGCGTTGGGGTTTTAACACTGGAGAGGTGACAGGCTCGTGAGCAGCAGGAGAGCAGAGATAAAGATGAAGAGGTACAATAAAAACCTAGCAGAGGGTTGGATGTGTCCCCAGCTCTCTGGCAGCGGGGACAGTACATGGAGACGGTCGTCCTCTGGGCTGCAGTGTTATTAGGACGGTGCCTTCCTCCTGCGGGTGATTGGACGTGAAAAGCTGTTTTGTTGGAGTAGCGGTGGTATCGGGGCCTGCAGAGGGGCGGGATAAATCTCTCTAGGGGGGGGAAAGGCGTCCGCGGCTGCCAGACTGCACGGCTTGTCTGTTAATCTGCGCTCACTGGGAACGGGAAAGGCTGACGGACACGATGCCAAGAGCGGGCCAGCAGGCTGCAGATGGCAACACTTCACCAGCACACGTCACTGAATGATCCTCCTCCTCCTTTATCTCTCTTCTTCTGAGATAAAAGCCCCAATCTTCCCCTCAGATATGGCCTTCTTTTCTCTGAGAGGTGACGCTTCCAAATCACTTTTCAGTGAACATATTTTTTTGTATGTCGTAAAAACAGTCGAGCCAGAAGGAGGAGACCGACTTGATTTGTTTTCTATAGGAATTTGAGTTGTTTTCTTGGTAACGGAGTGTTATGAAGAATTCTGCTGCTTTTAAAGAAGAGTCTTTTCTAAAAAAACGAGTGGCAGTGTCTGATAAATCACCGGTTCATCAGTTTATTATGTAGGCAGTGGGAAAGGTCCACCATCATACTGCTGTTTACATTTCCCCAGACACAAATTCAAAAGATGCTCTGCACAATTATTTCCTGGGTGTCTACGTGTATGTAGATAATAATTATATATATATATATATATATATATATATATATATATATATATATATATATATATATATATATATATATATATATATATATATATATATATATATATATATATTTTTTTTTTTTTTTTTTTGTCACCCTATTTTAATATAAATTGAGTTCTCTTTTATGTTCTATATGTAGCATGAAGAGACTGCTGACTTTGTGTTGTACATTGACATTACCTTGACATAAATATACACACTGCAGGCCTGCATTTAAATTACTCAAAGCATTATCTAGTTTTGCACTCCAATTATTTATTCATGCATATCATTTATGTTTTGGCTCATTAGAAGCAGCTGGAACTGAACTGCAGAGTCAACAGAATCTTTTTTTTATGACATGCTTTTCTTTTCTGCCCTGTCACCAGACAGAACATTGACATTAGACATTTCTGTGCATCATGATTATGATCCAAGTCGTTTTTTTCCACTTCTTTCTACAATATCTGCAGATAGCAGCTACAGTTTTGTTCAGGAATACTGTCCTCCGAAGAAAAAATGACTGCATCTGCGGTTTCAGCAAAAGCCAGGACGAAAATGAGGAACTAACAGTGGCGGACTCGGGTCATTTCCCGGTGGCCTGCAGCCGTTTTGACCAGCAGCAATGATGATGACCAAGCTTTTTTACTTTAATAATGGCAAGTAGGAAAACCAGCCCAAAAACCGTGTCCTGTCTCCGTAAGAGGAGTTGGCGATGTAAAAGATCGGTCAACTTAGGGCCAGTGCTGAGTGAGGTCAGAGACAATTTAGAGGAGACACGCCACTCAGTCACATCCTCAATACAGCTCTATGGGGAAAGCCTGTAACGGCAAAGATGGCGGTTATCCCGCCCCTCCCGCTAGAAAGCCAATCGTCTGCTTTTAACAGCCAAAGCGGGAAACATACTTCAGCCAATCGTGTGGCTCCACTGACATTAGGGTCTGTTTTACCTTTACTAACGTAACATGCATCACCACTTCCGCGCATGCGTAGAAAAAGTATAACCGGTTGGGAAAAACTTTTTAAACCATATTTTGGGGCAAAGTTGTCAAACTCTCAGCGATTTTTATCATGCTGATTCTATTCATGTAGATTTTATGTCCCGGTGACCAGGAAAAGTGCAGCTCTGGCTCCCTCCCCATTCAGATAGGAGCCTGGCCTTGTTAGTCCAAAATAGCTGCCCGGAAGCGTTACCAAGATGGCGGCCGAGTGGCAGGACTTGCCTAAAAGGACTTTGGTGAGATACCCAATGAGTATAGCAACTGGTCAAAGACATGACCATCCTACGGAGCCACATGCGGTTCATGACAGCATATTGTTGAAACGTCAGCTGTTCTTATCAAATGATTATTATTTTCTAAGCAGCCACGTTTTAAAAATGCATTAATCATAAACATTTGTATTTCAAACAAATGCAAACTAGAGCAAATTTTAACAAAACATCTTCAGTGTGGCCCGCTTTAGTTCCGCAGGTGTTATAGGAGCATTTTGCTGACATGTTTAGATTGTTGATTTGGTGAATAGTGCTTAATTTATGTGCTTCTACTATGATTAAGTAGGCCACGTAGTTAAAGTATACGATTGGGAGTCTGCGCAGGGTATTTTATTTTGAAAATTGACCGGCTTCTCTGCCGTTTTATGTCTGATGAGTGGATGAACATGGATATACCTGGTTTCGTGTCTGTTACATCAACAAATAGGGTTTGTCCACAAAAATTAGCGTTTGGTGGTTTGTGTGAACAAAGTGGCCTGAGGTCGAGTCAAAATCCCAGCCTGAATTATTGTGCCAGTCCACCCCTGGGAACTAAGGTGACGTTATTATAGAGGGTCCACAGAGGGAAGGTCAAAGTGGACCGATGGGTCAACAAAACTATGATCTTTCTGTAACCAACACATTCTCACTCCCAACTCATCACAAATAGACGCTTGGTCAAGACCCCTTGGCGTCACTTTTGCACGTGTAGGGTTATAGTCAAGTTAGCAATAATAGTAAAGTCTGGTTAGACTTTCAAAATGAAACTAGTGGTTAATGTTGTGAAACGTCACTACTTGGTTGGGTTTAGGTTAAAAACAGAGTTTTAGTTACACAAGTTAACCAAGGTTGACTCTCCTTTCACACGGGAAACGAACACCAGCCTCCTGGGTGAAACACATTTGGGCCACCGGTCCACCCCAACCACCTCCTGATGTCTGGCGCACATGATAGGATTTTTAAATCGTGGGATAGAACAGACGTAACGACAGAATGAACCGATGTTTAATATTTTAATCTTAAGACTGCACACACCAGATGTTTCAGTCCAGATGCAGGACTACACACATGCTGTTAAATGGTTTCAGAGCGGCAGTTCCGGCGACCTGGGATCGCACAGAATCTCGCGTGATCAAACGTGACTTCAGACAGAAACCAACATGGAGGCAGACGGCCGTTGTCAGCTGGTTGACCTTGTGTGTGCTGTGTTTTGCCCAGAAAAACTAAAAGAGAATCAAACTGTGGATGAACTCGAGGCTGAGAAGAGGGAATCAGCAGGTGTGAGTGGCCTTTTATTGTGGCCAGCCTAAGGCCTTTTATTGTGACCAGCCTAAGGCAAACCTGTGCAATCCCCATGCTGTCTGATCAGCATCTTGATATGCCACACCTGTGAGGTGGATGGATTATCTCGGCAAAGGTGCTCACCAACAGATTTTGACAGATTTGTGAACAATATGAGAGAAAGAGGCCTTTTATGACTTTGTTGTTCTTTTTATACATCAGCTGCACACGTGACGCAGGTTACCACCAAATGCAGACCTTAAGGAAGACAAATGATTGGCCAAATTTGACTGAAGGAGGTCGCCCCAAAAATAGCCACCTCTTGTGTTGGCATATGTTAACTGTCACCAATAAAAACAAACTCACTCACCGCATCACTCATTCTTTCCACCCCCAACCTATCAGACCTCAACAGTATTGCACATGACCCGAGTCATCCCTCAAGCCGCTTCACACTGCTTCCATCAGGAAGCAGATACTGGTCCTTTGTCTGGAAACGGGTCCACTACAGTGGACAGTACACTACTTTTATTTTCCATCCATCATGAGACATGTTGGTGTAAAATATTTAGGTAGTGCTACGCTTTTTGGAAGAATCTGTGAAGGTCAAGGATGCTCTTGAGCCAGAATTCAAAGTACAGCACATATCTACATTTCAGAGAAAGGGGCTTGTCTCATTACAGAAATAACAGCCACGAGAGTCTATTCAGACTTGAAAAGTCTCTGCGCTGTGTGTTGTGAACCCAAGAGAAGGCGGCTGAGGTTGGAATCACAGCAGCAGCAGCAGAAGTGCCATGTTGGAGCCTGGAGTCGGACATCTGCTGGGGGGGTTGGCCAACATATGTTTCCACTGCGCCGTCTTCCCACAAAGACGACAATCTGATGTCCCTCCAATTAAAAAAAAACCTTGAAAATAATGCAGCGTGGAAAAAAATAAAACCACAACTTACAGTGTGCATGTCGAGGTGTTTAGAGTTTGAATGTGTTGGAGGTGCTGCTGGGAGGAGGAGGTTTGGCTCGAGCTCCGAGCACTCCCTGTTATGCTGTTTCCACTGAGTTTATATTTATAACACCAGACTCTCCATCAGATCCGTCCTGCTGTGGAAGAATCCAGAGTCACTGCAACCTGTCCTCCTGTGTGCAGGTTACAAGATGAATGCAAACATTTTCCTCCGTGCAGTTTCAGATATCCACATCTGGTTTTCTGACTGTCGGCTGACCACAGTCAAACTGCTCCTGCTGAATATTTCATCCATAGGTAATATTATATATATATTTAATGCCTTTAGTGCCTAAATGGAATAAGTCTGCACCAGTTTTAGAAGTATACCATTGGTTAATAGCTTTAGAGTCGATGTGATTAATATGTTGAATGCAAATCGTCACATTATCAAGGTACAGATATTTAATATATATTATATATAGTATTATTTAAGTTAATTCAGAATCAGTTCAATAAAAGTTTAAATCTTTGTATAACAGTCAGATAATGTTTAAAATGTTCTCAGGTGACACGATTTTGGCTTTTTTAGATAAACTGTGAACCTACAATTTATCCATGTAAGAATTTTGACAACACCAGTATCAATAAAAACAAAAATCGAAATGTTATCTATCCTACTTTAAAGGAATAGTTTTACATTTTGGTGAAGATAGTTTTTTTCTGTGCAGAGTCTTCAGTTACGGCTCAGGTTGTCAGATTTGGACGATGAGCACGGGTTTTGAATGTGGTCTCTGTGCAGGCACAAATCTGGAAACCTCACTGTAACTACAAGTCTGCAGGACGCTGCACGCCGTCACTACACCGACTGTCAACAGTTTTGAATCTTCCTAAAACCACAATCTTCGTATTTGCGTACAAATTAAACTCAAAAGCATAACCAAAAGAGGCATTCTGTCAGTGTGAAGCTTTCGGTTTTACTGATGATTTTAAGGTAAAAACAAAGGCTTGAAATGCAGCTTATATTTTAAAGTTGGGTCAATTATTTCCATGTTATGTTTGCTGAAATTCTCTTTACAGCTTGACAGCAATAAAATAAATCAAATACTCTGACCCCAAAAAACATGCAGCAGGATCAACATCTGGCAGAAAGACTGAAACCAGAAGGGTGTGACGTTTGGGTGTCCACATGCTTTTGGCCATGTACTGTGTTGCATTACTATCAAAACTGAGCTGAATTACATTTCAGTTTTACATTTTCACCGCTCTGCAAAGCAGCGTGTAGTTGGTATAATGTGTCTCTTTAGTGTTTCTCTTCATGAGCAGCTCGGCAGGTTGCAGCGGCGGCGGCCACTCTGGCGTTAAACTGGTTAGCACAGCGATGTGATTCCCAGTGGCAGGAGGCTCGAGCTCACGGAGCCCTCGCTGTGGGACGATCACATTAATTATGCTAAACAGCAGTTAAAGCAGGAGGGGAGGGGGCAACGAGCTGAGAAATAAACGGACGGGCCGGTGGCGTTCACAGATCACAGCCTGCAGTCAGCTGTGGCGACCGCACGAGATGGTCAGAGCTCAGGTCGAGCTTTTTAAAAAACAGGGTTGGGGGGCAGAAACATAATGAATCATGGCCTTTAGAGAAGACGGGAAGCGTTGTGGCACGTTCCAGCTTGTTACGTGAAAAACACAAACACAGTCAACAAAGTGTTTCGGTTGAATTTACATACAGAAGCTGCTGTAGGTGAGAGAGGAAGAAACATTTACACTGCTGTTTGAGGGAGACTCTTATTAAAGAGAATGTGGGAAATTCACATGCAGTTTTTACTATTTAACCAGCAACAAGGTGTCTTGGCTGAGAAAGTACATGGAGCCGTGAAACACAAGTAGAAGTAAAATGAACTTGTTCAGTATAAAGGTCATGAAAAGGAGAAAAGAGAAACAGAAACAAATAGAAAACTCCAACACTTTAAACAGTTGAGAGCTGTAAGAGGTCAAAGTTCAACAAACAAGGTTAAAGGGCCTGGTCATACCCCCACAAGCCCCCAGGACGTGCGCCGTGCAGTGGCCAAACTGTAGAACTACAGCTTCCAGGTTCATCCTCTGACGCACGCTGACCCCAAGAGACATTTTCCCACAGACTCATGAAATGCTAGATAACAATTGTGATATCTAGAAGAGACGCACGATTCAATCATTTCAACCCCATTCAAGTTAGCGGATACTAGAAGTTAGCTGCTCGGCAGCGGTAGTCTCTAGCAGGCTTGCTCTATGGGACGCACTACACCAAGATGTACTTTGTTACACCCGAAGGGAAACCGCTTGGTTGAGTTGAGGGACTGTCCATTCTGCAGCTTTGCAAAACACAAAAAATAATAAAATGGACATCTCTCAACACATACAGATATGCAACACAACACATGCTCTCATATACATAAGACAGGTACCTATATAAATATACACACGCCTTCTCACAATGGCGTAACAGTATAGTTTGCATTGGCCACAATAAATGTTGCACAGCCCAAATAGCCTACGTAATGCACAACTGATATATTGCACAACCCTTATGGCCAACAGCTACACTTAACAAAGTTATCAACACTTTTGTTTTTGCCCCCATACATCATGAGCGGAACTCAAATCTAAGACTTTCTCTATGTACACCGTGAACTACACATTTTGGAGTGGCCTTTTATTGCGGCCAGCCTAAGGCCTTTTATTGTGGCCAGCCTAAGGCACACCTGTGCAATACCCATGCTGTCTGATCAGCATGTTGATATGCCACACCTGTGAGGTGGATGGATTATCTCGGCAGAGAAGTCCTCACTAATACAGATTGACAGATTTGTGAATATTTGAGAGAAATAGGCCTTTTGTGTACATAGAGAAAGTCTTAGATCTTTGAGTTCAGCTCATGATGAATAGGGGCAAAAACAAAAGTGTGTGTAAAAGCTTAATGGACATAGGCACATATAATGAATGTTTATTTTGGTTCAGCTTGAACTTGGGAACCCTGAATCTTCTACCAGAGGAATTCTGGGTGAAGCATGTTGGTCCAATACTGTTCTTGCACCTGTCTGATCACTGACTGCTCATAGATGGTCTGCAGGGGCGAATGGTCAGAAGATCCAGGTAATGAAAGAAACATTTCTGGCTACAGGCACCACTGTGCAGCTTTCATAGGAATGGAATGAGCCCTACCTCCAACATCCAAGGTCGTACCAGCATTAACACTGGTGACCTCTGAGGGAAGGGAGAGCCTGAAAGGGTGGAAGCTGTGTTACCACATCCATGTAACCCTACTTTGTGTTTAACTGCTCCACAAAAACAGCCCAGTGTCCAAGGAATTATGCTAATGATGCTGCAGCACAGGATTTACATTTATGTAGAAAGTAGTGTGTTCTTAACGAAGTAAAGCAGGAAGTAAGTGTGTGGCTGTTCAGGGGGGTGGCACTTTTGCCATTAGAGTTTGCGTCCCATCCCAACATTAAATAAAATTATTGAACCTAATCCCAGGGTTTTTCCTGCATAGAGAAATATTTGGCACCCCCCAACGAGGTTTTAGTGAGTGCCAAAGGAAAATCACCAGCGCCAAAATGATCAGAAATGAAAGTGAAAAAAAGCATTTCAAATATTCTTATAATGTGTTTTAATGGACATTTACCAAACAACTGTTGAGCAAGCAGAACATAAATTTAAATACAACGTCTTGACTTCCGGCAGTCACCTCTCATCCACAGCGCTGTATTTTACAGATGCAGCAGGCGCTGGAACTGATGTTGGTAAGCTACTGTTACGTAAATGTACCAGAAAGAAAGAGCTGAGCTAAAGAGTCCAGTAACTGTGTGTTCAAACAGACTGGTGGAAAAACTAAAATCTGATGCTTGACGTTAGTAAAGTTCTGAATGTCTACATTTCACTGTCCTGTGGGGATTTTGTGGGAAATAAATCACTTCAGGAGCAGCGATTTACTGTTGTGTAATTTTATTTTGCCAAAATAATCATTTTCATTTTGGTCTCGTCATTCTACACGTATAAATGTTTTAGACATTTACATATGTTAATTAGCTAATTTGATTTAATGTCTGCCACTGGTTGCAAATAGTAGCCTATACATATAAAACCATTTCCCTCTCAATTTCATATTGTGAGTGGAAGAATGTCTCTTTAGTGATTTGCTTGATATGATGCTCACTGAGTAGGTTCCTACTTCACCTCTTAAGATGATTATTTTATTTGTATCCAGGTTGATGCTAGGTGCTGCTCTCTTAGGTTATGTTCTGTGTTTGGACAGGGATTTATTAGGTCTACTTCCATGACTTAAAGCCAGCCAGCTGAGCCTGAGCAGCAGTTAGACAGCTCTCTGTCTCATGGAGGAGTGTGGATATTTTAATCTTTTTATCTCCAGGCTTCATGCGGTGTGAGAGAGTTCAATCATGACAATTTCAGTGAGTGTTCTGCAGCCTTTTTAATAAAGAAGCACTGCCGCAGTGATCAGTGGCTGTGATGCTGCTGGGTATTGGAGGCTGGTCCTGTTTGTACGTGTGTGCGTTAGCAGGGACGGCCGTGGTGGAGAATACGGTGATCAGGAAATGTCATGGAAGTCCGTGCACATGTAAGAGGAAGTTATCCTCATGGTGGCACCAGAGTACATGTCACCTAAATAACTAGTTCATGCTGGGGACATGAATATCCTCAGCAGAGTTCATGGAGGAAACATGAGCGACGCATGAGGGACTCAACCAAGACGCAACTTTGATCAACACTACACTCCCAAAAATGAGCCAATACTTTCACAGAAACCGAAGAAAATTTTAATATTAAAGCTATTGTGTAGTTTATGTAAAGAAGTTGTATGTGAGAATATGATAAAAGTCGTAATCCCAAAGTCATCACATGTGCTGATTTGAGACAGTAACAGAAAGAGAGATCACCTTCAATCCCCACATTGTCCCTTTGTCTTCTTCCCTCTCCTCGATTTTTCCTCCCAGCGTCTCATTTTTCTTTCAGCACTTTATCTGGCTGGCACGGACCTCAGCCTCATGTTGGGATCTCCTATAGTGACCATTTTCAATTAATGTCTTCATTCATCAGCAGGGAGCAGTCTAATTCTGGAAGGACCGGCTCTGCTGAGAGGGAGGCGAGCTCGCGGCCTCATTCTGCAACACTTCATGTTCAAAGCCCGTTTCTTCATATATCCAGTGCAAACTTTACAAGATCAGACACCTTCAATACATAGTCAATGTCTTTGAGTTTTAATTCAACATTTAAATCAGAAACTTTATGTTTTGATGCAAAATAAATGACAGCAGGGGATTGACTTCCATTAAAGTCAAACCATAACTGCTCTGCAGCAGTGGGCTCCATGTTGCCACTGGTGGCTGGAAGATATAAAAGGAGACCATCCAGACAGTTTGCTTTTCATCGGGGGCGGAGCTAGACTCTCAGCACAGTGGGGGCGGAGCTTCATCGTGATCCCACTTGTTACATGACCCCAGACTCACGCCAAAGGTCCACAGAGTCCGTCTGCTTCGCAGCTGCCGGAGCAGCCTTTCTACTAAATGATTGTGCTCACACCAGAAGCTCTGCAGTGCGTCCAAGAAGCGTCGCAGCGTCAAGCAGCGCAGCTGAACCGGGCAGGAAGTCAGACAGAAACAGCAGAGAAACGGTCAACTTTCAAATAAAATACCGTTACAGACTTCCGATCGTACATCAACAATAAAGACCGTTAAATCAGAGGGGGCGGTGATGGCGCAATGGATAAGACACATGCCTTTAAAGTGACAGACCCGGGTTCAATTCCCCACTGTGACCATCCACCACTGTGTCCCTGAGCAAGACACTTAAGAAAAGCGAGAGGCACACCAACGAAAGCGAGCCACGGAGAGCTTTGAAGAATGTAGTAGAAACACAAAAAGGACAATTAAAACAAGTCGTTAACGTGGGGCAGGCTGCGCTGCTGAAACGCTTCTGAGAGGCTTCCAGAGGACTTTGACGCCGTAAATAACCCGCTGCGCATGCGCAGCCTACGCCCCTCCCTTAGAATTCCCATGATGCATGAGGGTGAAGTTTTGTTAAAATGTGCTAATAAGTTTGCCATTTGTTTGAAATAAAAATGTGACTTTATGATTTATGTTTATTAAAACGTGTCCTTAGAATCTAGTGTTTTGTTGGTGATTGTCATTCTTGTGGTCGTTTACCGTTGAAACCAGGAGTGAAGAGACTGTTTCATTTGATAAGAGCTGCTGAATTCTGATGGTACAGCGTGTCGTCAGTGTTCTGTTATTTCATAGTGTCCACTTCAATCAACTGAGCTAAACGCCATAGTCCACGTAGTGGCTGGGTCGGCTGCCCCTATGCACCCACGCTACCTCTGCTTATGCTTTTCATCAATCCCATAACAGTTTATTAATGCCTGATTGAAATGTCTGGGTTCAGTCAGCTAGACTTGAGACATGGTATGAGTCCTTCGCTCAGGACTAGTACAGTTTATAGTTCACAGGGCAGGTTTACGGTTTGAAGCAGGATGTCAGGTATAACCTATAAGACTTTTACTTTTGCAATAAATATTTACCCCGTCACTGTTGTCGCCGTCACATTGTTAGGAAAATGTGCTTTAAACTGTTGCAAGCTTGTCTAAAAACAGAAGAAAAAAGCAGCATTTAACATTTTCAGTGAACTTATAAGAGGGGAACTGGTGCCTGGAGAGAGACAGGAAACGCCTACCAGTGAAAGACATGGTGTAGTCTAGATAACAGTTCCTGTCTCTCTAAGTGACTTGTGATATAAATAAAGATTCAGCTACTTTGTATGTCACGGAAAGCAAGGGCTGTAACTGTTTAAAAGCAGACTGTCGAGCCTTTCCCATCAGTCAATTCTGTAGTCATTGTGGTGCATGTATTGACTCCTTGCAAGTAAAGATCATTAATTGTGACTCCAGTGACTGTCGTTCTTTGGTAAAGATTTTCCTAACACACACACACACACACGTCACTAGAACCATCAGTAAAACCAGCTAAAATGTGGGGATAGATAGTCACACACCCAATCCCATTTTTGTTTAAAAAGCCAATTGCTGGTGGAATAAAATACTTCTTATATCCATTGATGGCAGCCCAAGAGTGGTAAAACCTTGAAGGGAGCAAATTAAACTCCCTGTTTAAAGGGTGCTGGGAGTCCAATAACCTGACTTCAGCTTTCAGTGTGGTTTTGGTACAGGTGGCAAGACACTTTAAATTTACAGCACACATTTCCCCCAGCAAGTTTCTCTTTTTCACACCGAGATCACCAAACCAACAGATCATAGCGACAGTGTAATTGGTGATAAGTTGGAAAGACAGCAGATTAGGTCAGACAGTTTGGGTTTAAGGTAAATTGCTGGCAAAGCTGTATAGCAAGAAAGAAGTTTCATTTGGTAGGTGGTGTCTGTAGTTAGATGCCGTCATTTTATTCCTACCTACAAACCAGCCGGTCGATTGTTCCTCTAAACCAGTGGTTCTCAACCTGTTTTGGGCCAGCGCCCCCTATCCATTATCCAGGTCTCTTACCGCCCCCCCATCAAAAAACATGTAAGGACATGATGTAAAAAACATGAGAAAGCATACATGCTGATTTAATGACAAACTAATAGATTTATTACTTTCCCAGGGAAGAAGAAAGCTATGAGAATAGTAACAATATTTAATTAAAAAGTGATTGTCCTCTCAGAAACTGTGTGAACCCAGAAAATGTTTTTTTGGGAGGTGTCAGTTTGGGGGCCATCCCTAGAAGATTTTGCACATTAAAGACTTCATTTCCTGCATTCTGGTAAAGAGAGGTCATTCTGCATGCGGTGATTTGTCATTGCAGATGTATTGATGTATATTGTCAGTCTCGGTATATTTGTAAAAATCTGTAAAACTGGGATTTTGACAACTGTGGATTGTCTTTTACCTACAGTACATATACTGTAGGCTGTGTCTTCTCAGCTACTGATGGATTGTGGGCGGTAGATTTAACTATGATGGCGGGGCAGAGAAGTTGCAGGTCACGAAGCACCAATTTGGGCTTTAAGTCAGACTAGGAGCATTTAGGATTGTTTAAACCTGAGCTTATTTTACACATATCACAGGTTAAGATTTCCTATCACAGCAGGCAGCGGTTCATATATCAAAGAAGATTCGGCAGTATTGTCGTCGAGATGGACAGGCTAATTCAGGTGGTTGTCTGCGAGCAGCCGACATCCACCAAATCAGCAGATGAAAGCAGTCCGGCTCGGGACGGCTGCCGAAGCTGCCTCGAGAGGAACATTTCAAAAGGTACGAGGAATAAAAGTGAGCTTTCAGGCAGCCCACTCAGGGGAAAGCAGGTATTTTGTGAGCTCAGTTCCAGTCTCTAATCTGCAGTCACAACAAAGGAGGCATTATACGAAGAAGGGGAAATCTTAGATCCAGCTTTCACCCAACCCCCCCCCCCTTCCCAGCACACACATCCCAAAACCACCATTTCGAATTATTGGGCCTCCTCATTACAGGAGATAGAAAGTGGCCGGCCTCCATCTTCTGCACTTGATACAATACGCTCGAAAGACGACATTCTTGGGCGGATTCTTTTCCACAGTTAACTGAAGGTTTCACTGGGGAGGAAAGTGTTTTTTAAAAATGTGTCCTGCAGTCTGAACAACAACTAAATCATGTAAGACTACAAGTTAACAGATGAATTCCCTCTGAGGAGTTGTAGTGTTAATATCCCTCCCAAAGGATTATTGTTGATTGACAGAAAGTTCATTGGATGATAGAGGTGGAAACTCGTGTGATGACAGTCGTTTTCCTGCTTGACTAACAAGCTTCTTCCCTGCAGCCAAGTCACGTATTCATGTATAAATGAAAAGTTTAGTGGCAGAAACTAGCTATCTAGCTAGGTGCTACATGTAGACAAACAGTTGAAAAATGTAGAAATATATAAATATGGAATAGACAATGCAAGTTATATAAGAATACAGAAAAATAATAACTATTTGCAGAGAAAGATTGTCGCAGATATTTACATGTGCATTATTCTAGGTTTGAGTTGTGCAGACTTATTGGAACGGAAGAGAATGTTGTGTACATACATATATAAATTGACAATATAAAAAACAACCAACAACAAAGATTAACAAATATGTGCAATGTGCCAGGTTTGTGCATGGTATGAAATGAATATTTACATGTGCAGATCCATTTGTATTATTTGTTACTTAATAGTAAATAGAAAACAACTGCCCAGTCTCATTCACTAGCTAGCTTATTTAAAAATATTAGTCACATAAGCAAGCTAGCAAGATAGCTTAACAGGCTACATTATTTGGCTAATACTAGCTACATAAGCTAGCAGCACAGTTTCCTAGCTCGTGTGTTAACGTATAATATTGAAAAAATCAATTGCCCAGTCTTATTCACTAGCTAGCTTATAGAAAACTTTTGCCACACAAGCAGGCTAGCTACATAGCTTATTTGGCTACTTCATTTGGCTAATATTAGATACAAAAGCTAGCAGTACAGTTTCCTAGCTAGTGTGCGAATGTACTGTATAATAGTAAATAAATAGAAAACTGCCCAGTTTCATTCACTAGCTAGCTTATATTAAAAAAAACATTAGCCACATAAGCAAGCTAGCTAGATAGCTTAACAGGCTACATTATTTGGCTAATACTAGCTACATAAGCAAGCAGCACAGTTTCCCAACTAGTGGGTTAATGTCAAATATTGAAAACATGAACTGCCTTGTTCTCTTTCACCAGCTAGCTTATTTAGAAAATATTAGCAACATAAGCAAGCTTACTAGAAAGAATGTGGCCAACTTATTTGGCTAATGTTAGCTGCATGAACTAGCTGCACAGTTTCCTAGCTAGTTTGTGAATGTTTAATATCAAAAACCTCAACTACCCAGTCTCATTCACTAGCTAGCTTATAAAGCCACATGAGCCACATTAGCAAGCTAGCTAGAGCGCTTATGTGGTCAGCTTATTTGGCAAATATTGGCTACATAAATTAGCAGCACAGTTTGATAAGTGTCCTGATGGTTGTGATGGAGCAGTTGGAACCACAGCAGGCTTATTACTTGATGGTATTCTTTGTTTTGTTATGAGTTATTACAGCAGAGTTGCATTACTGCCATCTTTAGGTTTTATTATCCCTCAGCTTTCATTCACATTAAATCCGCCTATCAAATACAGTCACCCTCAAAAAAAACAAATATCCATTTCCTACCTTCCACATTCAAACACCCTTGCAGCAAAAAAGTATTCTTACTTTATTACTTACCCTCTTTCTGGTCTTCAGGCAAAAGGTTCTGAAAAGCATCTTGCAGCTATTTATACTTCCTGTTTCTACCATGTTTGAGGAGCAGTGGGTGAGCCTATGTTTGTTTTTGACACAAGACATTCTTCTGAAACCCCCGCTTACAAAGATGTTTGGTCTTGTAATTGTTTTTACTTTGTGGACAAAATAGTATAAATCGTTTATATTTATTTGCCTAAATTGTCAGTTTAGATGTATGGATATAGTGATAACCCCCCGCTGGTGGTTCAGTCCACTTAGTTCCTGTGAGGGTATAAAATGCTGGTTGTGGAAGCTGTTGGTTGCTGTTTGCTTCATGTTACACTAAACACTGTTATGATAAACTGCCTCAGGTTGTGTTTCTGCAGATTTCTATCAATAACAAATAGATGAAGACTGAAATTAGCCAAATCTTGCTTCAGATTTTTCTCACCGTGTTTCTGGACAGTTCGGAGAAGTTTTTGATTTTATTATATAAAGCATAGATTCCTAACGACTCTCTCTCCTGGTGTTAAATGAATGAGCTGCTGATCTTTACCTTCTGCATGCAGGCGAACGCTCCACTTTGCAGAAACGCTGTGAAGAAGTGATTGTTGTGTTGCTGCTGGCTGAAACTCCTCTGTGCTGGCTTGAGAAACCCTGCAGAGCTGCCAGGACGGGAGGAGCTGCCAGCCTGAGAGAGGCTGCTCCGGCCTGAGAGGGTAAGACCTGAAAAACCTCAATCAATACTGATTGAAGGGTGTTTTAATTGATGTAATGCTCTCTGTGTGTCATTACAAAGTACACAAGTCATGCATCTTACACAGAGGTGTGCAACACAAAATAAAATACAGTACATTGATATTTTATTATTGTTGCGTTCAACACATTGACATAACTTTATTTAATCAGCAGAAATGGACATTGGTGTAAACATGACAGTAGTGTCATTTACTTCAGCTGCAATTTAGTGACTAATCAACACATTCTCATTCCCGACTCATCACATATTAACGCTTGGTCAAGGCCCTTTAGCGTCGCTTTTCAACGCCCTGGGTACCCCATTTTTAGACGTTTAAGGCTCAGCGGTCAACTAGCAACGCTTAGCAACACCAAATATGTAATGTCCAGTAAAGTTAGCAGAAATAAATATGCATTGTCCGGTTAGACTTTCAAAATAAAACGCTAGCGTTTTGAAACGGCACGTTATTAAAGTTGTGAAACGTTGCAATTTGGTTAGGTTTAGGCACAAAAAGTACTTTGTTAAGGTTTGGAAAAGATCGTTGTTTGGGTTAAAATAACTACGTACTTCAATTAACACGTAAGTTAACGTCACTTGCGTAAGTTAACGTCACTTGCGTAAGTTAACGTCACTTGTGTAACTTACGCAATTTACTTAACTTGCCAAACTTAAATAAAAATATTTAATGTTGACTTTTTGTTTCACACGAACACCACTCTCGTGGTTCAAAGTCCGGGTTCTGGCCCTCCACCACCTCCTTACTCAGTCTTTTCTGTTAAATATCATACACCTACATTTACCGTCACAAACTTACGCTACAGGGCTTCCCCCGCTGTGTTGAACTATGACACTATAGGGATCCCCAGCGCTTTACAAACTGACGCCGATGTGTCTTGACCATATGTCCATATGTGACGAGTCGTGGAGGGAGAACTGGTTGATCTACTTGATGGTTGCTGGTAACTTATTGATGGTATCTTGTCCATGTTGAACATTAATACACACATACTGTACGGTGTATATACAAAGTGCTTGAAGTAGAAAATAATAGGTTTGATTAGGGCTAATGTTTGTATATTCATTATAATTGCATATTATACTCTATATAGATATTAATTAAATTATTGTGTAAGAAAAAAAAATTACTTGTCAATAATCATAACCATTCGTGCAGATTTGGTTCAACATTTTAAAATTTTGCTGTAGCTGCATGAAAAGGCATCCAAGCTTCTCTCCCCTTTGTCTCCATTGACAGAGATTAGCAGGCAGGCGAGAAAGGGAACAGGTGAGCGCCACATAATGCGGAGAGAACATGATACGCAGAGGGCGGAAAGAGTACCGGCAGCTTGTGAAAAGTGCGCAAGAACAAGTCAAAGCTTTAAATGTAGAGCTGTGTACCAGAGAGTAGCGGCTGACTTCAGCACTGTATATACATAGAAAAGGTGTCAGTCATGTACAGACAGTCCGTCTTTTCTACAGTGGGGAAATACATTTGAATTAAAACTCATAATGCGAAGTTTAAATGCCAGCTAAATCAACTCAAACTTAAAATAAAACTGATGCAATGAAAATTCTGTTCTGTGTGTCAGTGTGAAGAGGCTCAACAACATAATTTTTCGGTGTTTAACTTTGTCTTTTTTTTTTTTATATTTCAATCACGATTCTGCGGTGACGCGGCGCCGACAGTCGTAGATCATTTCTCATCTTGTTTTTGAAGAAACCAAAACATGTCATACATATGTGACGATGTGTAAGACATTTAAAATATTAATTGAATTTATTGAATTTTTATTAAGAAAATGTCATGATAATTAGTAGTAAACTCTAGTGACCCCATTTAAATGTCTAACAAACCCATGTCTATGACATACAATCTAATTGTGCCCTGCATAAATACTAAGTTAAAGGATTATACTGGTGGTTTTGCAACTTTTAGTCCACTTACTGTACTACATGTCATGTATACTTACTCATATTGAAAGCCCTGCAGCCGTGTTTTTAAAATTTGATAATAGTTTTCCTACTGTTCCGGGCATATGAACATCTGTTAAGATTATTCTTGAAAATGAGTTTTTAAGTAATGCAATCAGTTGGCATTTAAACTACATTACGTACCACACAACAGTAACTTTGATCACCCATCAGTGCAAACGTGATGTTCACTGTGATTGATCTCACTACTCAAGCAAGTTTTACAATGTGCTGGGACAAGAAGTTGTGATGTCATACAGTCTTTAAAACTTTTAAATTAAAGCAGACTCTTGTAACTGAAGGCAGTAATTGCACATGGCTGCTTTTTTTCAGCTGCTTCTCAGCCTCAAACTCTCGGGGCCTTGTGTTTGTGTGTGGTGGTGTTTGGCGCAGATAGCAGTGGAGACCCTTTCGGTCCTGCAGGGAGGGGACAAGGTGGAGGAGGGAGGTTTGGGTGTTTTGAGAGCGAGGTTTGGGGGTGGCGGTGCGGGGATGTCAGTGTGTGGGAGCATCCTGGCTGTCAGAGGACATGAGGATGACAGGCTTGGCTGCCACTCACGGCCACTCTTCCTGATCGGCGGTGATGTGCCAAGATGGACATCAGCACAGCCGGGGTCTCTCTGGCTACCAGCCCTGCCTGTCCACTCAAATGCCAACACAAACCGCACAATATCTTGTTTTAGGCGAGGATCCGTGGCACTTTGGCATCAGGCTCCTGCCTTAGTGTCATTTGGCTGCCGTTCTCGTGTCTTCAGGGCCTTTTTGGAGGGAACTGCACCGCCTCTGTGTGTTTTTCATCAGGAAAAAGCGGCGAACAAATCACTCCAAAACTTTAATGTCCTGTGCCAACGTGACCGTCAGCCCTCACCCAGCAGAATTGATGAGTGCCTTCTGATAATCCATTAAGACATGACCAAAGGTTGCAGGGTATAAATAGCCTTCAAGGGCGCCGTGTGCAGCCGTCTTGGGGAAATAAAACTGAAGAGAACACACATGAAACTCCTCATTAATCTGGAACATGGAGGTGTTTGTTATTAAACATATTTGTCAGGTAGCTTTTGACACTTGTTCTTCGAGTGGGGACGTATGGGGGTGGACAAAACAACAGCAACACGTGGGAACAGGATTTCTTGACCTTTTTCTTGCCCATGACCTCATTTAAAGGTCTAGTTAGAAAGTCTTCAAGTTGTGCTTGCTTTTGTTTTTCTGTTTTCAGTGGCATTCAGGGAGCGCCAAACTGATTATATAGACACAATGACACATTTCAACCATGTTTTTTTTTTAGTATTTTATCAAGAAAATGTCAGATTATCAGCGGTAAAATGTAGTGACCCCATTTAAAAGTCTAAGAAGCCAATGATTATGCCATTCAATCTTATTATGCCCTGCATAAATACTAAGTTAAAGGTTTATACATGTGGTCTTGCAATTTTTAGTCCACTTACTGTACTACATATCATGTAGACTTACTTGTTTTGCAAGCCCTAGTTTTTCTACTGTTCCAGGCATCCACTGGATTTTATTCATCTTCATACAACGTGAACATCTGTTAAGATTATTCTTGAAAAATACTTTTGAGGTAATGCAGTCGACATATCAGTTGGTATTTACATTGGTGTGAGCCTTTTTAAGCAGAGACGTGTTGATTCCAAATACTTTTAGGTTGTAGTTTGTCGTGTTGAATATTAAATGGTTATATTGCAAGGTGTTTGTGGTGTTTTGTGCACCTCCTGTTTGTATTTTAAATCTAGGCAAAATGTGTCTGAAGAATATTTCTCATTTCTATTAAATGAGGTGTGTTTGTCTTTAAAACCACACACTTTAATCCCAATCACTAAAAACCTGTTTCAGTCTGTTACATTTCAGTATAAATAAGAACTCGTTTGTGCTTTAACAATAAATCTAAATGTTTTCCTGCTGCAGGTCTGTTTACATCAGTAAACACAGAAAAAGAGTTATTCCACAAAATGTACATTTGAAATATAATCCAAACATGAGAATGTTATGTGTGAGTATGTCACATTGAAGTGGTCAAAAATCTTTACTTGACTGAAATCTGTCTGTGTGCGTGCTGTTGGACAGACTCTCTCTCAGACTGTAGTGCAGCAGGTTGATAATCGACTGTTTTTTGAGTGTTTGTGGATGGAAAAAGAAGCCAAACTACCTCTGAACGTAGCGAGCAGGCAGAGAGATAATGAGCCGAGCTTCACAACCACGTCCAAGCACGCCGGCGAGCGGTTTGACCGAACATCTTGGCTCTGAGTGACAGAGAGGCAGATGGCGCTCATGGCTAATGCTCAAAACCCTGCGCACACATGCACATACACACATGCACCCTCCACTCTGGTCCATCTTGTATGCCAGGGGCCTCAGGGCTCTGTGGCTGCCTCTGCATTCAGTATGTTCGGACAACACACACACACACAGCAGTGTACAGACGCTGTAGTGCAGCAGCTGGTTGTACAGTGAAGGTGTCAGCTCTGTTGTACGTTGTAGACTCTCCCGTAGAATATATTAACCTCAGTGGTCCAGTTTATTCCACAGAGTCTCTTCAGTGACAGACTGTGAGTCTTTCGAGACCTTTTGGACCAATACTGCATTTAGCCATGGGAAATCCTGCTCTCTGATTGGCTGTCAAGTGGCGACATCTCATGGTTCTGGTCAACAGTCCTAAATCAATGCTCAAAAACGCTGCTAGCTATAGAAACAGTACTGATGCTGTAACCACTTACCTCACTCAGGGACCTCCCTCAAGGGCCATTTGAGGCTACTAAAGGACCCTGAAACCACCTCTTTAAAACCCTCACGAGGGCAGAAGGAACTTCATCAATGACAATTTAAGTCTGCTGTCAAGATGGGGGCCGAGGCAGGAAAGACCCAGACACGGAAATATTAGTTTCAATTATCTAATTTATTAAACAAAATCTAAAAGGGTACAAAACGTATGTGTGCAGGCAGGTAACGTCCAAGAATATCCAAACAAAGGAAAATATCCAACTAAGACAAGGCTGTAACTCTGTAGTTCACCCACAAAAGAATTTATTGCGGCCAGCCTAAAGCTTTTTATTGCGACCAGCCTAAAGCTTTTTATTGCGACCAGCCCTAAAGCTTTTTATTGTGGCCAGCCTAAGGCACACCTGTGTAATCCCCATGCTGTCTGATCAGCATCTTGATATGCCACACCTGTGAGGTGGATGGATTATCTCGGCAAAGGAGAAGTGCTCACTAACACAGATTCTGATACTTTAACAGTTCTTTTAACAGAATAAACACAATTGTGGCCAAACAAGTGTTTGCATTTTATAGAGTAACCAGGTCTGACCTTTTATGTGATTATAGGCAATAACAGAAGCCTGTTGCTGCTGATGGATTGTGTGTTTGGTAGGCTTATGTCTAATATCCTTGTTTACATTTAGAAAACAGAATGTAGCCTATAATTAACAGGACTTACTGCTGAGATAAAATAAAGACATGATCTCTTATGCAGTTATCCTTATTATTTAACCTGCTGTGTACCAACCAATCCAGTTTTTTACCTGTTAAAATCCCTTTAAATGGCCAGAACAACACACAAAATGCAGGATTCCACTTTCCAGAAAGTGACTGAAGCCTCTAATTATTGGCTGAAAGGTAGTTTCTGCCCTGAAATGCCTTGATTATATTCATGAGGGTTATATTTGATAGCTTATAATTTACCTAGTACTTTTTACCTATCAACACATGAAATGCAGTATTCCACTTGTCTCCTGTGACTGTTTGTATTATATCATTAGATTGTTACTCATGCATTTATGTAAAAGCAGGATTTTACTGTTGTAGTTGGTTGAACTATTCATCAGACTGCAATTAATGATTATTTTCATTATGGATTCTTCCTCTGATTATTTCCTCCTTTAGGCCTCATCGATTATAAAACATTTTGAAAACAGTGAGAAATTTTGTCACAGCTACTCGGAGCCCAAAGTGACGCCTTCACAATGCCTGTTCTGTCAGTCCAAAACTTAAAATTATTAAAAATGCATTAAAATCATTAAAAGGAAAAAGCAGCAAATCTTCACACTTGTGAACCATGAGATGTTTTTATATGAAAAATGACTTAAACGATCAAAATCGTTGCCAAAGAAATTTCTGTCAATCAACAAATTGTACTTGTAAAAACTGTTGTAGTTACATTTATAACAAAACATATTTTTATAAACCCTTCATGTGTTTTGTTTGTAAAAATCCTAATTTGTAAAGTAACTGAAGCTGTCAGATAAATGTAGTGAAGGAAAAAGTACAATCTCTCCCTCTGAGATGGAGTAGAAGAAGAAGGTGGCATGAAAAGAAAATACTCAAGTAAAGTATAAATACCTCTAATTTTCATTAATTTATTTATCTAAAAGGGACAAACAAGCATTTCCATTAATGCACTGTACCATATTATAGCTTCAAGCTAATTTGCCTCTGCAGTCCCTTGGCAGGTCATATTTAAAAACAACACAGTACTTAAGTACAGTACTTGAGTAAATGTACTGAGTTACTGTCCACCACTGAGAACCAAACATTTAGTGACGATGCATGGATGAAGCCGTCTCTCTCCTGGTGTGATGAGGCCGTTAGTCTCTAGTCTAATTTACTTTTGGTTGAACTTTTGTTTGTGGTTTCTGATTCGTTCTCTTCATTGCATTTGCTGTCCAATAACGTTTCTTTTTACAGTTTCACAATTGCTTTCAGTAAAAACTTGAAGCAAACAGATTTCTAGCAGCCGCCGAATAGTGTTTTGAATGACCACTTGTTAAATTACTAAAATATATCAATCAGTGATAAAGCAGTCATCCATGAATTGATCATTTCACAGCTGTAGTATTTAGTTGGTTTACTGCAGATGAGATGTGCGTCTGCAGCTGACAGGGATCCTCCTCACCGTCTCTGTTGGAGAACAATGAAGTCATTATTGCACTGATTTGTTTCTTCTGCTCAGTGAACCAGATGCCTGGATTTCTCATCGTCAGAGCACGTGTCCAGCAGGTCCTTATTACTGTCCTCATGCTGCATTCACGGCACACGGGAAACATCTGTACATTGGAGCCTTGTTCTGAAAAATACAGTTCAGATGTCTAAGATATTTTTCATGTTACAGTTTCACTTTCCCGATTGGTTCACTCAGCCTGATATACACGTCTAAAAGTTGGGAACACACGTTCATGAGGAGGTCATGTGACATGACACCATCACATCCACCACGGATGTCAGATTAAAAAGACGATCTTCGGCACAACTGTGACTGTAAGTTAACATAGCTGGTACATTTTACTGTAGCAAATGCTCGTTATGCACACCACAAATATTTTGAAGTAGACGCTTCACAGTAGGTAAATATTGCCTATTTGTTAAATGGCAAAAAGTATGAGTATCACTCGCCATATAGTTTTGCTAGCTCCTTAGTTACAATAAGATAAATCTTTATTATCCATTTCTGGAAGCTTGTTTTTGGCTTCACCAGGATTAATAACATCAAATACACAACACAGGACACAAACGAACAAATACATCTAAACATAGAAACCAACAGGAGCTTCAAGTAGACCCGTTAGCTCTTATGAATTTATCAAAGCATTTGCGCGACAGATAAAAGAATTTAGCAGAACGCTATAACGCCTTCCTGAGGGGAGCTTATCAAATTCAACAAACGGGGGGGGATGTGAAGGATCCACATTTCGTTGTGCTTTCTGCCTGCAGTGGAGCGCATAAATCACTCTGATGTGATGCTCTGGGTCAGCGTCTGTAGCCGCACCCCCTACCACCTCTGTCACCCATGGAAGGACGACATCCAGAATTTTTATGGTTTCAAACCTTTTTGCCTGTGAGGCCAGGATCAGGGTGCACAGTGGTTCAACTGGAGGATGGGTTTCTCTTTCCCTTCATCTTAGAGGGCTTAAGATATAAAAGTTTCCAGTATGTCACAAGGAAAAAAACATTACAAGAAGACGAAACATGAGACTTAATTTGGGTTTTTCTAATATCATAGCCATCTAACCATCTTGGGATCCCTTGGATTCATCTCAACCCCTCATACCTGTCAACACCCCCGTTTTTCCCTGGATTCTTCTGTATTTTGCCTTTTTTTTTTTTAATTCTCCTTTTTAAAAATCTTCCCATATTCCTCCCTTTATTTTAACCTTTTGATATATTTGCTACATTTGCCTCCGGTAAAGCAGGTGGCAGTATGTAAAACATTAGCTGTATCTAGTGAAGGGAAGTCGTAAAACAACAACTGCTTGGTTGAAGAAGAACAGCAGCGCGAGGATTCGAGGACAGATAAATGTGAGAGGGATGAAGAGTAGTACCGGCCAAAAAGCCTAAAATTATGTGCATGTATTTCAGAAAATGGGAGGAATGAGGAATTTTCATTATCATTCTCTTCTTCCAGTTGTCCTTAAATAAATGTGTAATTGATGTATCCTCGTTCAAGTAATACATAAATGAATGGTGCTGAATTATTTTTCCCTTTTGTGTTTTCATTTATATAATGCAGGGATGTTCAAAGCAAGCAGTCGCTTAGTGGTGATTTTAGGATTCACTGTGTGCACCCTTCTCTAAATGTAATCGTTATGTGGACTGTGGTGGTGAGATGGCTCATGGTGGGGCGGGTTCCCTTATTTTCAGATCCCAATGTTAACAGGAATTAACCCCTTGTGACGGTCCTGATCCCCAGGTTGAGAACCACTGAAATAGACAGTAGTGGTCCTCCAACGGTTTGTTTGTCTCGTGTTTTCAGCATGAGCTACATGAAGAAATGGTCTTCCCAGTTTGGTGTGGAAGAACTTGACTGGTCTGCACAGAGTCCTGACCTCAACCCCATCCAACGCCTTTGGGATGACCTGGAACTGTGAGCCCGACCAGACTTAACAGTCACAAATTGGTGGATTGTTCCACCTACCTTTGGTCATCTAGTGTATCTCTGTGTGTTAAATTTTATTTCTGGTATATGTTCATCTTTACTCTGAGCTTAATGTGAAAAGGCTGCAGAACTCTAGCCTCAACGCTTCCATGCAGTTTCTTGTGGCTGATCTCCCAGGAAATTATAAACGACACATTTGTGTCACATCTTTGCTGGATTGTCAACGAGAAGATTCCACTAAAACCAAAAACGCATCGGACAGGTTGAACTGCTCTGGTTCAGTCCACTGAATCAATCTGATCTCATTCTCTGTCTAATGTCAGATGGTCCTAATTCCTCACCAGCCCTTGGGAGAGTAATCAGTTCCTGTTGTGGATTTCAAAGCCATTTGGCCTATTTACACTCCATACAGAGTACAATATATACGTTGACAGCAGCAGAAATAAAGGAGGACGTGTAGTATTTATTTCTCTGTGTGGTTCCCCGTCTGCCGTCTCAACCACCTGGAACACAAAGGCATCTGACAGCAATCAGGACGAGGGGGAAAAATGCATGAAAACAAACACTCTTGTTTGGAGCGCAGGCTTCCTGGCTTTTGTCAAATGCTCCGTTTGAGCGATCCTCTAATGTTCTGCAAGTGCAGATGCTGCAGAGCTAAACATTTTAAAATTAGGGGAGGAACAACAAGGGAATACACAGGAGACGATGCGAACAAGATCTTTTGGACGGAGTGTGGAGGAGGAGAACAAAAAAGGGTCATTTAATATGGCTGATGTGGTGACTGTGGCAGTGGAAGGACAGCTGGTGAACCGTCCCTGTTAACCTGTCTTCATATGGACACTTGGGCTTCACTGAGCTTCAGCGGGACAGCCGGGCGGGCGGGTGGATGCAGCGCTGGGTGGCAGGGTGCTGCTGCTGTGACGCCCAGGGGCGCCGACGTGCTGCACAAAGACGGGGGAAAGGGAAAACAGATGTTGACAATCAGGTCTTTTCTTCTCTCTCTGGTTAGTGAGAGGAAGGAAGCAAAATGCACATATTTGTGTAACTTATTGGATCTTGGGGATAAATTGGAGAAATGTGTCGAGGCTCGTTCTGCTGACAGGATCCTGCTGGAGTTTCGCTGCTTGAAGCATCAACATGCTGCCAGGACACGAGATGTTTTTACACGCTTCTTGTTTATCGCTATAATAATTCACTAAACAATCCAGATTAAAAATAATACATTGTTTATAAGACAATACTGTAGACATAAGGCTCGTGTTTAACGGAAGAATTTCTCTCCAGAATTTTTATATCTATTTGTTAGTAATTGGTATGGAATTATTACTGATTATTAAATAGATTTAAGCTTCTCCATCTCTTGTAAACTTAACTTTTTCCTGCAATAAAAACACTTGCAGAGATTTCAAAAAGGATGTTCAAGGCTGGATAATCCCTCTGTGGACCCCCACGTTTCAGTCACTGTGTGCAGGTACTTAGTTTGTGGTATCTTGATTAAGCACAAATCATTTTATGAAAATGTAACATGTAAGCAGAAAAAATAAAGGCTCTAAAAAAAATAGACTTTAACTAATTTTTTAGTCCCAGTAATATTTTAAAACATAAATTATATTATTGTAACTTTAATTTAAAAATTAAGAAATATTAACATTTTTTTAAGTGTGTTCTTATAAATATTGACCAGTCAGAAATCAAGCCAACTCATGCACACTTTGTTCTGTTTAACAAAACCAACAAATTTTATGGGTAGAAATCCCAGACATTTACATAAAACTAAATGAATCTCATCTTTATCTCCCATCCCGAGTTATTTCCACAAAGATGTACACGAGTCACACTTGGGCACATTTGTAGTTCACTATCAATTCTTCATGTCTTTCATTGTAACAGAAACACAGAAGAACTGAGAACGGACAGCAGGAAGAATCGGCTGGAGGACAGGTGAGGGAATCAGATGGAGTCAAAAGAAACATCTGTCATGATTTCATTCAGCTTTCCTCTTCAAGATAAAACAGTAGATAAAACCCAGAAGACACAACACTGCCTCCAACTGGGAGCATCTGGAACATCCTTTTCATTGTGTTTCCACTGTACAGTGTTTTATACGTAGGAATAGCACAGTTGTATTTAACAACATATGTTTATAACATTTATTTTACACATAAAATGACCATACACCGAAACGTAAGTGTCTGTTAAGCTGTCTTGCTTTGATACACTAGTATTGACATTTAAATGTGGAATCACTCCTTATGTGCTGTTTTCTGCTGTATACTAACATCATGCCATTTCATTCTAACATTCTACACCACATGACTTTAATCTCACCTCTGCAAGATGAAAATAAGTGTAAATATGTCACAAAATGTTCCTAAATCTCCTGGTTTAGTGTTCAGTAGAGTAATGTACTGAGTGTTTGTCATGTAAGGGAATATTGATTGAGGGACATACACTCAAAGGCAGCATTTAAAAAAAACAAACACTAACAACTCCTTCTTTTACATTTTTATTTATTTTTGTGAATGCATGAAATGAATGTACATGAAGGTGTCTTTTGAAATGAAAAACAATTTGAGGAAGTAAAACGTAACAGATGAATAGATAATGTTTTGCCAATTTTGCATTAAATATTTTGGTGCAGTGTAAATATTAATTATTAAATGATTATACAAAACAATCAGTTCAAAAGTTGCATACACTGATAATAAATCATCTGCAATATAAGTGTTACATCATTTGAACTGTTAAGAGTAAATAAATGATTTTGTGTGTTTAGGGAAACTGCAGATATCACAGAACACACCACTATGCATTGATTGCTTATTACTCCTGCATTTGGTGAATAAAGTAGAATCAATTAGCAGCTAAAGAGATTTTTCTCAGGAGTTGATGCAGACTAAAAGAAGCTAAAAAGAAGTGATACTGGACTTATAAACATCAGGTGGACACAGACACCCCAATGGGAAGATACCTTTGCTCTGCATCTGCTGTGTAAGTGTACAATAAGTTGATGGTTCAGAGGCTCCTTTCTGACAGGCTAGCTAACCATTTATTATAAAAGTTAACACTCAAACTCGAGTGCATGTTAGCTAATCGTTTGTTTTGGTGACTGTTATGTTTAGTTAGCTAATATTTTTATTTTGCCAGCAAAAAATGTCAATTTAGCGAAGTAGCATTATATGAGAAACTTAAGGTTCAGGTTAGCTTATGGTTTGTTTAAGCAGCTAAAACTGTTAAATTAGAAAATAAATTATTTGTCATCTTAAACAGTGTAATTAGCTGTTAGCTAACGGTATATTTTTTTTATCAGTTTAAACAATGAAGTTTAAGTTAGCAGCTAAAACTGTTAAATTCAGGTTAGCTAATGATATGTTTGGGCAGCTAAAACTGTTCAGTTAGAAATTAATTATCTTAAACAATGTAATTAGCTGTTAGCTAACGGCATTTTTTTTTTATCAGTTTAAACAATGAAGTTTAAGTTAGCAGCTAAAACTGTTAAATTCAGTTAGCTAATATTTCACAATTTAGCTGACTAATAATTTATTTAAGCTGATAAACTCCAGGTTAGCTAATGATTTGTTTGGGCAGCTAAAACTGTTCAGTTAGAAAATAAATCATTTGTCATCTTAAACAATGTAATTAGCTGTTAGCTAACGGCATATTTTTTTTATCAGTTTAAACAATGAAGTTTAAGTTAGCAGCTAAAACTGTCAAATTCAGTTAGCTAATATTTCACAATTTAGCTGACTAGTAATTAAGCTGATAAGTTTAGGTTAGCTAATGTTTCACTTTACTAAGAAAAGAAAATCCGTTAACTAGTATTTATTTAAGATGATTACTACTACAGATTATTCCATCTGTTAAAACAATTAACTTCAAGATAACAGTTAAAATTAAATTCAGTTAGAAAACAATTGGTAAGATTAGGTTAGCTTAACAAGTCATAAACAGTCTGTTTTAAACAATGTAGTTATGTTTTTTTTCCTAATTTTAGAATTTTGAACTGTTTAACATCGTTGCTTGGCAGATAATTGTTTAAATTAGCTAACTGCTTATTTTAGCAGCTTAAAGTGTTAAATTCAAGTTACCTAGTGCTATTTTTCAGCTTTAACTGTGCTGTTCAAGCTAGCTAACTGTACCACTTTGTTTCTTGCTGGATGAGACTTCCTCCCAGTAGTTTATTTATTGAGAATTGATCTGAGATTAAACTCATCATTCTGGATATTATTTTAGCCAATGCCAAATTACGGAAGATTGAAACCAATTAGGTTATTCCAAATCATGTGATCATTGTCACTAAGAACTCAAACTGTGCCCTGAGCTGGAAAAAATCAATGCAGTGTTATAATCAACAAACCTATGTTGTCCTAATGGATCTTACATCAGTTAAAATGCATAATTTCTCTCACTTTTCCTCTGCAAATATTCTCCGGCGGTCTATGCACTTGGTTAGTGCAGCAATCAGTTAGCTTAGCTGATTAGCCAACATATTTATTTACTTTAACTGAGACACTAATGTTTAAGCTTCTTGGTCAACACATTCTCACTCCCAACTCATCCATATATGGACGCTTGGTCAAGACCCCTTGGCATCACCTTTAAACGCCCTGGGTACCCTTTAGCGACAAAAAGTATTAAACGTTCGGTCAAGTTAGCAAAAATAAAAATGCCACGTCCAATTAAACTTTCTGAATAAAACTAGTAGGTAATGTTTTCAAACAGTACATTAAGTCTAAATTTGGTTAGTTTTAGGTACCAAAAGTACTTACTTGGTTAGGTTTAGGCACCAAAACTACTTACTTTGTTGGATTTATGCACCAAAACTACTTACTTGGTTGGGTTTAGGGAACCAAAACTACTGACTTGGTTGGGTTTAGGGAACCAAAACTACTTACTTGGTTGGGTTTAGGGAACCAAAACTACTGACTTGGTTGGGTTTAGGGAACCAAAACTACTTACTTGGTTGGGTTTAGGGAACCAAAACTACTTACTTGGTTGGGTTTAGGCACCAAAGCAACTTGGTTAGAGTTAGGAAAATATCATAATTTGGCTTAAAATAACGTTTATGTTCACTTATGTAAGCCAAGTTACATTGCTTACAATTGCTTGTAATTTAAATAAAAACATTCAATATTGACTTTTTGTTCCACACGGGGAACGGACACAAGCCTCCTGACTGAAAGTCCGGTTTCTGGCCCACCGTGCGTCTATATGTGGCGACTTGGGAGTCAGAACAGGTTTGATCAGATAATTTGAAGTATTAAAAAACATTCAGGACAGCATCTTAATTTCCTCACTGAAGCCTCCTGAGGTGAAACATGTTCAGCTAAGTTAGATTCAAGTGGGTCAGCGTGGCTCTTCAGTTGATCACGTGTAGAGAGCCTTACTTGGCACATTCACCCCCCCCCTCACATCCTCAACTCCTGGCCTAGTGTACCATACCCCAACAACCAACAACCCGAACGTCCCTCCGTATCTCCGGCTGAATCGCATTCCTCTGTTTGGCCGCCACAATGGGAGAACTGTTTGATGGCGGCTCTACTCTGGTTCAGGTATTCCCCCTCTGATTAGGAACCTGAGCTTCACAGACCCCCCACACCTCCCTCACCTTTCTCTAAGCCCCCCCAACTTCAGACAGTGAAATTATCAGACAGGTTAAAGCACATGTTTGTTGACAGAATGGGACGATGCTGCTGCTTCCGACGAGCCCCGCTGCTTTTATCTGTCCTGGAAAATAAAACAAAAAAACATATATCACCCATACAACGTGGAAAAACTCCAGTTATACCCAAACCTTAGTGTTAGTATTTCTAATTACAGCTGATTGTGAATGACGTTTTTAAATAATCTACACTTGCACAACTGCATTTCCATTTTAATGAGATATGCAAATAAAAAAAACAAAAAAAAAAACAGTTGGAATTGAAAACAAGCTGCGCTTTGTTTGCATTTTGAAGGTACATGTTTTTACTGGACAGTAACAGTATGATAAATTATGAATAACTCAATAAACTTTCTGAAATTGTTTAAACCTTGGTTAACTTTGCTAAAATTGTTATCTTAATAACATTAAATTTTGGATAAACACTGTATGACAATGTAACATAAATATTCATTATCTACTGTAGTCCTGACACTTCACATATATTATATATGTTTACGTTATAAAAATAAAAATCCAATACAACATATTTACGTTTCATTTACGTCTGCACACTGACTTAAAATGAGTTTATAAAAATTTATCCAGTGGTGAATAAACAGGAGGTCTAAAAAAGCTAAAATTTCAAAATAATTTATAACTTTACATATAAAATCTTTTCTGACTCTCAGATAGCAGTGCTTGCTTGTTGTAACTAACTATATTTACTCAAGTCTTGTACTTAAGTACAGTTTGAGCTACTTGTACTTTACTTTAACGTTTCTATTCTACTTCACTATATTTCAGGGGGAAACACCACATTCTAAGAAATGACAGACGGGATTAAAAGTTCTTGCATTATAAATAATTTACATATGCTTTATTGATCAGTTGCAAGCCATTTAAAAGTCCCCCTGGCTGCTGTTTATGCAGCATCAGGGCGACTCATTTAAAGCACCGTTAGACTGCTTACCGTCTGGAAAACATCTGCACTAATATTCTCACATTATCAGTCAGATATATTTTTATTGACCGGGGGTTGCAACATCTATAAAACAATAATGACCAAAACAAATTTTTTTTAACATATTGATTTAATGGGTTATAACTGACCCATTAAGAATTAGTAACTAATTTATTAACATATCTAATGTCTTATTATAAAGTGCTTCCAAAGGTTGTACTTTTTCTCCACTGTATTGACATATGACATAACAACTTAACTAGCTCCCCCAGCTACAAGATTCAAATTCTGTTTACAAGCCAGTGCATATGTCTCATAATACATATTTATATGACACTACCTGAAGCCATTTAATGCGACTCTTTGTAAACATGCATAACATTTTCTTGTACAGTTTTACTTGTAGAGAAGTTTTTATTTCTACTTTTTCATCTTTTCCTCAGACAGAAACGTAAAAATGAAAGCAGACCTGCTGATGGAGCGCCGTGGTGTTTTGCAGGCGGCAGCGGCGGGGCAGCGTCCACTCTTCATGGAGCGTGAACATGCTCTCTCGCTCTCTATCTCGCCGGGGCTTCCGCTGGACCCTTCAGTCTGGAGGTATTTATGCCAAAACACACGGGTTTTCTGCTGAAGGAGGGATGGAGGGGTGAGGATGGAGGGATTCAGGGGAGAAGGGAGGAGGGGAGGAAGCATGGAAACCCAAAACAAAACATAGCATGATAGTCTGTAAGCAGTTCCATGTGTCTCTGCCTCCCTCTCTCTCCCTCTCTCTCTCTCTCTCTCTCTACCTGCCTCCGTCCTATTAAAGTGACCATAAAAACTCAAAAGAAGAAGTTGTTTGGAGTCACTTCAGTTTAGCCCGGGATGCGTCCTCTTCTTCTTCTTCTTCTTCTCCTGGTGAGGATGATGATGGTGATAATGATGAACAAGCCCTAATTATACCAGAGAAGGGAAGACGAAAAAAAGGGGGAAGCGACCCGAAGGCGCACAGTGATGCGGAAAAAAGGCTCATCATTCTGCTCTGCTGTGTGTGTGTGTGTGTGTGTGTGTGTGTGTGTGTGTGTGTGTGTGTGTGAGTGAGGGGGTGTGTGTGTTGTTTTTTTTTTTCTCCGAGCAGATGACTGCCGCTCACCTTGCCACGGGGTCTGCATGAGATTGGTTCATTGTCAAGGAGCTGCTTTTTTTTTTTTGCTTTTTTTTTTTTTTTTTTTACCCATGATTCCATATGGTATGGAGCGGGCTACATGTTGCCCAACATGCCAGTGCAAATGTTTTCTCAATTAGGTGTCTTATCTCCGGTGAGCGCGCTCGCATCAGATGAAGCTTGCTGACAGCGTAATGGCAGGGAAAACCTCGGAAGGCTCCATCAAATGGCAGCTCTGCTACGACATCTCAGCCAGGACCTGGTGGATGGTAAGTTGGCACAACAGTTTTTTTTTTTTCCTTTCTTTCTTTCTTTCTTCTTCCTCCTTTTTTCTTCAACCAAAAAGAAGAACATTCCCTCCTCCTCTTTCTCTTCCTCCTTCTTGTGGCTGAGCTTTCAGAAACGCCGAACAGCGGCTTTGTGTTTTATTTCCCAGAAAAAAGAAAAAGCTCCTGGATTTGTGACCCGCTCGGACTGTTTGTTGTTTTTATCCATCAGCGTGTCCGCCGCCCCCTCCCTGTGTGCTCCCCTCTCTCGTCTCCGCGGCGTCCCGTTAGAGGACGAGTGCCAGCTCTCAGGTCTGCAGCCGCGGCCGGGCGTTTTGTTCCTTCCCTCTGCTGTCCTGACGCTGGGGCTCCTCTCGTCATCCCGTCTACTCTCTCCCTCTCTCTGCGTCCATCTCATTAACAGGAAACTTCTGTGACACCACACAGAAAGTCCTGCTCTGTCTCTGTCAGGGTCTCAAAGAAAGACCAAAGCTGAACGTCTCGCTCGGCTCCTGAGTCCTGACACATCATCGGCCGCTGTGGCAATTACATCGCACCAGGGAACAAACACCCCACCTCCCTTCGCGCTAATACCCATCTCAGCGGCGGTGTCCCGGGACACAGCGGGGCTCCGGCTGCAGCGCCGGGCCACATTTAGCAGCTTGTTGTGGTCAGCGAGGCCAGCCGACCTTTGACATCCCCGTCACTGCTGTGAGAATGGAGGAGTGTGGGGGGGGGGGGGGGGGGGGGGGGGGGGTGAATGTCCAGGCGGGGAGAAAGGAGCTGGACAGCCGGGGATTGAGCAGAGTTTGGCGACTCCGCTGAGAGACGAGGAGGGGGTCGGGGGAGTTTGGACGTTCACAATAGTCTATTGTGGCCCCGGCTCGTCCAAATGAGCCAGGGAAGATGAAAGAGCTGCGAGTTCATTAGAGGACAGCTCATTATTACTGTCACCGTCACATTTAACACGACACTGCCGGTGTCGGACTCACACTGTGGGTAGTTTTTGGTGGGTGGACGCAGAGTTTTGGCGCTGCAGGTTCTCCTCTCCGTCTGCCTGAATTAAAAAGAGTTGTGTTGCCAAAGAGACAAAGACGGCTTTATCCTCTCCGTAACAGGACCGTGAACTTTGTGAATTCCTCTCGGTCAAACCAAAACCAACCCCCCGTCCACTAAACACACACACACACACACACTTTCACCGCCCAGCCCACCAGCAGCAGCAGCAGCAGCAGCAGGACGGCGGCCGGCAGCCTGTGGATGATCTTTTACTCTGCCGGCCGCCGTCACCGTCTGCTCAGGCTCCGAGGAATGTGTGCGTTCCCCGGTGTGTGTCCGAATGCGACGACTCAGCTGGAGGATAATTAAATATAGAAACCGATGAGTTTTGTTTGGTGATTTAATGTCTTTGAACGTATTTAATATCTGCAGTTTAAGGCAGAGGACTTTGGTCTCCTTGAACGTTTGTGTTGTCGGATAAAAAGACATCATGGTTGAGTAAAATTTCGCAGTGATGATGGTGTCTTTTTTTTTTTTTGCTTTTAATGAATTTTAGCCCCAAATAATTCTAATACAAGGTGTCTCATCTCCTTTTCTCACCAAAGTATTGGTTGTTAACTGTCTCAAATAGCGCATAAATCAAGTGAAGCTGCTGCAGTGATGATTTTCTGTCTGCAGAATTCAACTTAAAAAGTCTGTTTTTACCTTCAGTTTGACCATCTGTTTTTAAATTTTACATTAAATTCATAGATTTAAATACTCTTTAATATGGGTGTTTTTAAAAAATATATACGAGTCTCATGGAGTGAGTTAAACAGTCTGATTTGACGGCATGTTTAATTGTTTAGGTTATTATTATTATCTTTTTAATTTGTGCTCCAAAGCTTCACGTGTACACTTGACAAAATTTATGGACTTTTTTGATAAAATACAAAAAAAAAAGTGCACCACAATATGGCACAATAAAATTTAAATTTTGTTAAAATTTTAAAATCTTAATTTACCTTAGTTATTCGCTGGCTTATTTTTCATGCACAGAGCCACCAGGCATCTGTACACTCTCAAACAAAATAAATAAATCTTCTCAAACATGTTATGAGTGATATATAAACAGTGTGTTGCATTTTATTGAGTTGTCACTGGCGCTCCTCTGCTAAATGTTCATAACGGGGTAATTAGTCGAGTATAAATCCGTCCGGGCTTCAACGTCTGAAGCAGCAGAGAAGGTTAAAGTGGCTGAAAACACAAAGAGGATTATCTGCTTAAAGTGGGGAAAAAAGCAGCTGTGATGATTCCAGATGATTTCTGTCAGGTCATTTCAGGGAAACAGATCCGTTGTTAATTTAGTGTTTTTAATCTCATTTTTAAAATTTTTAATTCCACAAACAGTGCTGAAAACTGCTGTTTGCTAATTAATTCGTTTTCCTAAGTTAATATAGTAATACACATTTAAATGCTGCCAAATGGAAGCAGAATCTGTTTAAATTCAGGATCAACCGTGAAAAATACTAAAGTTTTCATGGCTTTAAATGTCATTAAAAACATTTTAAATTAAGTCATTTAAGTCCGGCATTAAAATTTTCTATTTGCATCATAACTTAATTTCTCTCTGCTGTTATTTTGAAAATCTGCTGAAATGTAAAAAAATTAATACATGTTTTATTGCATCCAGGTGATCCACATTTGAATGTTTAGATATATTTCTTCTCATAATACAAATGTTCTTAATTTCTCTTCCTGCATTCCTCCAGACGCCCGTCCATTCTTTTAATACCAGCATTTACATTTAATCCCTCAGTGTTTCCCAGCCTTTCTGCATCGCTACACAACCAGTACAATTATATTAGAATAAAACATATTCTAATCACAGTTGAATCGTTGCCAGTTTGTGTATATTTGCGCCTGAACTTTCACAGTAAATGGCTGTGAAACCAGACTCGTCTGCAGCTGAACAGCTGTAAACACACTCCAGCATTATAATCACATCTTATTAATATTAACATTTAATGCAAAACGTGTGAAGCTGGGTCAGGACTCTGGTGTGAGGGAGATTTTTATGCCTGATGAAATTATATTTAATGCATTTTTAAATATATGTGGAGTTCCCATGTGCCGAACAGCAGGGGGGAGGCTGTAATTTAAATTCACTTTAAAACCTGACGATTCTTAAGGTTTAAGGAGATAAACGATGAAACTGACTGATGTTCTGACAGAATAACGAGCTCTGCAGCTGGTGAAGGTGGCGACTCCGTCCGTGCATGTGTTTGTCCACCACAGGGGGTTAACGGGATTTCTGCGGCACTACAAGCGATGACCCCATAATCCATTTGTCAGTGAGCACCCCTGATCTGTCCACTGTGTACTCGTGTGTGTGTGTGTGTGTGTGTGTGTGTGAAGCTGTGTTTGCAAATTCAAATAAGAGACAACTTCGGTTGTAAAATGAAAGTTAAATAAACGCCGTAGTGCTGAGCTCAGTCATTCCTTTTCTAGTTTTTATTATTGGATGGATTATATTGCAAATGGTTCTTTTATTCAAGTCTTTCAGTATATATATTTAGATATATGCCTACTTTCTGTTTGGTCTTAATGTTAAATTTTATTTCCCTCAACTCCAAACCAGATATACTGAAATACAGGAGTTTTTTTCTGACATTGTTATAATTATATAATTTCTTTGTATGACCCACAAATACCAAATTAATCAGGTGTCGACTGATATCAGTTCTTCAACGGCTGATGCCGATATTTAGAGAGCAGGGCGGCCGATATATAAAACTGTAATCGAATAAAGAAAAGTCATGTATAATTCCATCATTCCTGCAGAGTACAATTTAAACACAATAATGCTGTTAGATTAGAGCTGCTGTCATTTACGATGATGTATCGGCCTGGATCAGTACAGACAGACAGACAGAACAAATATTTGTGGACGTTTATACAGTACAAGTCCACAATATGCTCTGTGTTTAGGTCTCAGTGTCCCGGTAGCATTGGTTGTGTGTGTTTACGTTTACCTGACAAGCAACTTCTGGAGAATTATGACTGTCTGTCTGTCTTTCACATCAGAGACCGATTTTCTTTTCAGTTTCCCACCAACACCAACGTTGGTTTCTTTTAACCATGATCTCTGTCTTTCTCTTAACATTTAACCAAGTAGTTTAAGTTAACCTAACCACACGTATTGTTGTTTATTTTGGAGTTTGGAGGGTTTGTTGTTCAGGTGTTCCTTTTATTTAGTCTACTCTGGCTCTTGTCTGTACAGTCGCCATTAGGGAAGATTTGCCTGCAGAAATAAGTGATATAATGAAAAGAAACAAAGATATAACAAAGTTAGATTAATCTCTAATCGAGATAATCTATTATGAAAGGTAGGATGAATGTGTCGGTTAGGATGCATGTTTCAATGCAGACTTATGGTAAAGGTCAGAATTACTCCTTGTTCTCTTGTATCTGATTATATCCAGCCTGATGTGTTTGGACGTGTGGTCAGAGAGTTGAGCAGAGGCGACCCTCAGCTCTGTGAATCAGTGGATCGTAGCGGACTGACGGCGGCCCGGCTCTGTGTTTGTGGTCTGTGTGAGGTCTAGTTCATTAGCCAGACTCTCCGAAGAGGGTCAGACTGACAAGACACGGAGTTTAAAAATGAACATTAATGAGTTCGCTGGAGGAACTGGGAGAGACACAGCGGCGCAGAAATCAGCAATGGAAACACAGAAACTGGACGTCAGAAGGTGAAGATTCACACCGTGAAAGTCTGACAACACAAGTTCAAATCCAGTTCAGGACAAGAATTCCACCCAGATGGCAACCTGGATGTAGATGAGGGTTAAGTAGGGTTAGTTCAGGGACCTCAGATTTTCATGGTACACAGAGAAAAAGTGGAACCCAACATGCACTCTTGCATGTCTTGAAATGACTAAACTGTGATGGAAATATAGAGGAGTGGATTCATACAGAGGAAGCTTTCTCTTTTATATCTTTGTGTGCAGTCAAGCAAACACTAATACACCAAGTCTCACCAGAAATACTGCGTTCACCTGCAGAACAGCCGTCCCAAACTAACCTCCAACACAGGAAGTGCGGCGTGTTAGCTGAGCAGCAGCTTCAGCGCTCCATCTGGGACACAAGGCTGCGTTCAGGCACAAACACTGAGCGTAGGTGAGCCCAACTCTCAATCACTGTGCTGATGCAGTGGCCGCCCACCCTGAGCCATGGTTCTGCTCGAGGTTTCTGCCTCTTAAAAGGAAGTTTTTCCTTGCCTCTGTCGCCTAGTGCTTGCTCTTGGTGGGAACTGTTGGGCTTCTGTAAATATCATCACAGAGTACGGTCTAGACCTGCTCTTTTATGAAAAGCGCTGTGAGATAACTGTTGTTGTGATTTGGCGCTATATAAATAAAATTGAATTGAATTGAATTGAAAAAAGACCGTGAGACCGTAGCGTGAAAATACGGGCTCAAATAGAAACGCATCTGCTTCAGTCAGACTTGGGTGAGACTGAAAGACGTGGGTGAAGCACCTCCCGTGTGCAGTGAACAAGCCGTGAGTCTCTCTTCTAGGCTCACTGGATCCTCTTGGATCAGCATTTCCTGGTAATGGTTAATCCGATTAAACTCTTATAAACCCAAAGATGTTACAGATAAGGCAACATTTCTGAAAGAATTTAAATATCATGCGATGGCATCTTCCATAGCAGCAAACCCTAAAGTGCACTGATAAAAATACAGTTATCAGTAATCAAACATAAACAGGTCAGAAGCTTTTGGCTTGGAAACCTTTAATTTACATATCAGCAGGTTCAGCTGGTGTCTTTAAACTGTATTTAAAGGACTACAATCCGTTCTGTACTCAGCTGGGTTTAGGTGACAGTCCGTCCACCCATCATAACTTAAAGGATCATTTCTGTATTTTGTAAAATGGGCCCTAGTTTCACGTGTGTTGGTGTGGAAATGACTCGTAGGTACAAAAGGTTTTGTTGTAGTGAGGAGGAAATGTCGTGAGAGGCGAGGTGTTGCAGGAAGACGCCAGTGGAAACGTGAGTCAGAGATGGAGAGAGGAGTTTGTTGTGTTGGAGTAACGTTAGGAAATGAAGTCTTGCTCCTCCTCCTCCTTCTCCTCTACAACAAACTCCTCTCCCTCGTTTCCCACTGCGTCTTCCTGCAACAACTCGCCTCGCACGACATTTCAGAGCGTCACTTGCAGGGTGTCCGCGGGGTCTTAAAAGGTAACAAATCAATTTTGCGAAAATTTATTTAAAAATTAAAAAGTTATTCAATTTTGTAGATATTTTTGGTTCGACTAACGTTACTTGGCTTTTATTGAAACACGTTCAACTTCATAAAGCCGACTTTTTGGGAACAGATCAGTCACAGCCTCATCGTGCGCAAACTTTCCAAATGTTGAACTCATCGTTCTGCATAAACGGTTATGTTTATTGACAAGTTTAAAATTAAAGAGACTAACTACCATGTAGAACATTTTTCTTTCACAGATAATAAAAAATAAAGAGAATAAATAAAAATCCCAAAATGAAACAGCTGTAACTGGAATTAATAGTGCTAAAAAGCTACATATAGTAGGCTACTATTATATGAAGTATACTAACATCACATAAATAAAAAACATCGATATCAGCAGATTACTATTATATTAACAATATACTTTTAATATAATTATAGTAGCTCCTCCTCCAGGTTGTGGATGGATCCTCTGCGGTGGACAGATGTAGTCAGGATGCCTGTATGTGCTCCTTCTAGCCGCCGCCTCCTGAGAGCAACATGTGCCCCTTTTTTCTGTTTTACATCTGTTTTACTAAAGTTATTGGTATAAAAATGTACACACAGACTTAGTTTCAGACTTAACCGGTTCCAGCTCAAAGTGGAGCGACATACATGTAAAAATATGCTGAAAAGGTCTTAAAAGGTATTGAATTTTACTTCGGGATTCCTGCATATACCCTGATTTGTCCTTCAAAACATTTTGTACCTACTAGTCATTTCGACTCCAACATATGTAAAAATGGGGCCCATGTTTGAAAATGCAGAAATGATCCTTTAAGGAGATGTTGTGTGCATCGAGTAGTTGTTGGTCAGCAGCTGCTGAACAAACCCAGATCTTTTTTCTCCCACATGTAAATCAGACAGAGTTGTTGTTAATGGAAGATGGAGCTGTTTTCTTTTGATGGAGGTCTTCCAGTCTCTCTCTGCGCTAAGCTACGCTAAACATTTCCTGGACACAGAGCGATAAACCTGATCACACATCTTCTATGAGGACAAGTTCCCGTTGAATAAAAAGACGTGACCTTGCTGTTGCTCGTAGTCAGCTGATGGAAGTGACTCACGTTTTCACACTAAATTTTCCTTTTCAGCAGCGAGTCCACGCTGAGACGACACAGGAAGGTTATGTGTGTGTGTGTGTGTGTGTGTGTGTGTGTGTGTGTTGCAGAGGGAGTGTCATATTGTGCGGAAGATGTTTCCAATTTGGAGACGGCCATGAGCGGGGTAGAGATGATTAGAGAGGAGGAAATTGGGGGATTAGAATTGTCTGCTTGAACTTCCTGAGCGCGGCGTGCTCGCTCGCCCACCTCTCTCTCCCTCTCTCTCTGTCCGTGCATTCGTCCTGGCAGTCTCTCGTCCTCCCGTGGTCATTCTGTGGTGTGGAAAGTGTGAGGACACATTGAGTCCTCGAGCTCCCGGTGTGTCTCAGGCTGTCACCGACCAACGACATGACTCACTCCTCTCACTCACCTTTTACCTTTCCTGCCATCTTTTCTTTCCCTTCATGGTTCCTTTCTTTTCTTTTCTTTCTTTCTGTTCCTGCACCTTTTGTCGTTCCTTCTCCCTTTCTTTTATCTTTCTTTACTCTTTGTTTCTTTCCTTTTGTCTCTACATTTGAAGCTTCCATAGGTGTCATTTACAGTGTGGACGCTGGGGACATGTGAAAGTATTTGTTAAAATGGTTCTGAAAAACTGCTTGCAACAAGAAATCTTAGATAACAAATGAAAATGCTTTGAGAGAGGTTTATTTGCACAATGAGAAACTATCTAAGAAACAACTGTGCACTATCCAAGAAAGTAACCGAAGCTAAAGAAAAACAAGTTGCTGATTACTATATTATATTACATTATATTTTTATATTTTGTATTGTCACCTTACACCTGAATTTTGTGTTTCCATATATATATATATAAAAAACATTTAAACCATAAATTGGTTGGAAAATGTCTCTAGACTGCAGGAAATTCAGTGTTTAATGCTCAAAATCTTCTGGGGGAGGACGCCCAGACCCCCCAAATAATATATCACAGTAGTGAATATTTATTCTGATATATCGTCTTGTTTTGTTCACGTTTCGGGAGCAAGCGCGCCCCTTATCTGAGCCCTCAACAGCACTCCACACATCCCTGTGGGATGGTTTGTGTTTGACGAGGGAAAACAACAGTATCAGTCCAATATTTGTCAGGTTGACTTTCTGTATTCAGTATTTGGTGCTTTGAGACATTTTGGGATCGGACAGTAGAAAACAGCAGTGTTGGTTTCGTCTTCAGATTTCTGTAAACATGTGTTAAAGTGCGGTGCAGCAGGATGACCTGGCCAGGTGCTGCGAGCTGTGACTCTCCCTCTAATGCCGAGCAGAGCAGTCGGCTCTGCAGCTTCTTTTTTTCGGTCCAATAATCGAGCGGAGGCTCGGGGCTGTAATATCCGCTGCTGTGCTGCTGGACTTAAGGAGGGAAAGCTGAGCCTGAGGCGACTGAAGGGAAACCCGGCCAACCTGAGAGAGGGAGAGAGAGCTGAGCAACAACATGGCCTCGACCTTATTTCTTACAGTCAGAGTTTTGTGGTTTCTGTTATCTAAATCAGTGATGTTGGAGAATCCAAGGTGACTTCATGACCCTAACTGTCCACGTAAAAGTACACTGATGTTGGTGATCAGAGTTGGGGTTCCAGTTCATTCCAAAGGTGCTGAAAGATCTTCCACAGCAAACTGGGAAAACTGCTTTGTACACAAACACTGTCATGTGACTCAAAGCTTTGTCTATTGTCTAAAATATCCAGTCTGTCCTCGCCAGAAAGACGTCCGTGCAGGTCGATTTTGCAGCAGCTTATCACGACCCATATTTAGTTTTTTTATTAGCCTGCGACCTCTAGTGGCAGAAGAGATTGAGGTGGATGGATGTGCAGGTCCCGTGTGAAAGAAAAGCTTATTTAAAGTTTTAAGTTAAACGTTTCGTATGTGAGGTTACATCACGTGAAGTAAGTCATGTGACTTATTTTAACCAAAATCACGATCTTTTCTTAAACCTAACCAAGTAGTTTCTTCGACTTAATGTGTTAAATGTCACGCCGAGGTCATGTGACTTACATGACGTACTGAAGGACGCTTGTACTCGTCGTTTTGGGGAACGGTCAGATGTCGTCGTACTTTCAAACAGACATGTGTGTCGTTGTGGCATGGGTTGAGGAAAACATTGTATGCTGGAGCATACAGGGGGTCGGTGTACTCCGACACATTCACAGCCACCTCACGCTGTGATTGGTCGGCCGTGTGAAGCTAAGTGTGAACTTCTCTCTCCGCTCTCTTATCTCTTTCCCGTCACAACTACAGTGTTTCTGGCACCGCTGAGGCCAACACCATGAGCCTGTCTGAAAAGGTACTCTGTTATGTCTATTTATACGATATCATGACCTTCCTCAGTGACGGACAGCCTTCCAGCGTCCTTCAAGTGTAGGTGTTACAACTATAAACACTTTTCCTTCGTGGTCGGACAACACGTTGTACGACCTAGTTCTGAGTTTGTGGAAAGGTGTTGATAGCTGCCTAGACTCCCTCTTTTGATGGATCTAGGCTTGCAGTTTCCTCCTGCTTTCAGTCTGTGCTAAGCTAAACTTCACACAGAGATGAAACTGATATCTGTTTTCTCAGGACTTTACAAAATGCCAGACGTGGACTCTAAAGTAAACCTGAATGAAGCGGTGAGCAGGTGAACGCTGAGCGGTGAAGATCTGTGCAGCTGCAGCAGGAGAGCGGGTTTTATTTCCTGCTGGTGGGGTTGGCAGCAGCTTCGCTCTCTGGCTGCCGAGCAGCAGAGATGGAAGACGAGCTGGACGAGCTTTGTGAGAAGACAGACAAACCGGCCTGGAGTCAGTCCAGGCGGTTATGGAGGTGCAGGAGCGATGCTGAATTCAGCTGCAGCTTTCTGTGAGAGCGCTGTGCCTTATTTTACCTACTGGAGGACTGATTCTGATCCGATACCTAATATGGACGTGAACACCCTCAAATTCAAACTGAAAGACGACGATTTAACCACAGTCATCGTTTTAGTTTAATTTTTAAAAACTGTGCAGGAGCAGAGACCCAGCAAGTGATCAGTGCTGATACTGTAAATGCAAATAATACAGTGCATGCTTTATCCTACACATCCTTTAGATAAAGCCATGCAGCGTTCTGAGCAGACCGGGTGGCGTGCAGCAGATGATAGAACGCTCATTAAAACCAAATACAACCACAAAAGACTTGAAACTTGACATGGACTTGGTCAAAAAATGACTCGTGAGCCTTTCCGCATGGCCAGAACTAGATATAGGAACACCTCCAATATAACACCAAACCTGTGGTGGCAAGTTTGGCCTTTGTTTCCTGTTAGAACTTTGGTGTTGCAGTGCATTGTGGGATATGCAGTTGTTGTAGAATGTGTACAAATTCAGCAGGGCGGGAATTTTCTGGGATTTGAATGGTTTATTTACTGTTAAATTATATTCTTTAATTTTCTGTCTTGACCAAAGAGATGTCAAAAAAAATGTAAATATATACACATACAGATTAAATACAGAGGAATCACTGGGAACACTTTGAATCACCAGATTAGAAGCTTTATTGATGTAAACAACCAGAAATAAAAACAAGGGGTTTGTGTTGACTGTTGACTGCGAGTGTGTTACTGTATCCAGAGAGGATCGTCTGTCTCTCTGGCCTCTGACCTGCTGCTGACGCCTCGCCGTCAACTCGACTCAACCGAGGCAAACACAGGTACAGGATACGCACGCACGCCGCTGCATCATGAATTCAGGTGTATTATTATTCCTAATGAGACACAAGATGAGACTCGAGTTGTTGGAAAGCTTCAGTGCGCACACACACACACCAGGCGTGTTACTACCTGCATACCTGTGAGGACCCTGCACTGACTGGACTCTTAACCTCGACCTGAACCACAGATGACAAAAGAAGTGGACGCGCCGCCGTTGCGTCATCTGTTGTTATTTTGAAGCCTTGTGTTTGGCATTTTGCCTTCTTGATTTATTTTTTTTTTTTTTGGACGGGAGGGTGGAGCTAGCTAGCTAGCTTGGTTAGCAAGGTGCATCTGTAATTCAGGTTATATTAGCTGGGATGCTAATTTTGGGTAGCGACAAACAGGCTAAGAACAAAACGTACTTACAGGAAAAATGAGCAGCCGACTCCTGATGAGCTTTTTCAGCGGTTAAATGTACACAGAGCAGCGGGTAAGAGTCACCTCTGTCCTGATTGACAGGTCGCACTGGTAGCCCCGCCCTAAGGGCCCGTGTCCACTGAAAACGCCCAGCAGGGAGCGCCAGCGGGCATTTTTGAGGCACGCCGTTTTTTCCCACTGCTTTGGTTGCTGTGATGCATAAAATCCGTGGAAGTGATGTTGCCAGTAGTTCTACCGAACTTTACTGGATGTACGAATGTCATCACAGAGTAGAGCGCTCGCTCTGTATGAAGAGAAGGCTGAAGCGGGTAGAGAGAGAGGACGGACTCGCCGTATGTGGGTTCATGAGATTTTGTGGGCGAGGAAACATCTCGGCGAGTACCGCCGTTTGGTCCAAGAGCTGAGGTTGGACGAAGCTCGGTTCCAGGATAGTAACCGTTGCTCCCGCCCCTCCTCTACTGTGATTGGACGGCTGAGTAAAAAGTGACAGTGACGAGCGCAGCGTTTTTCCCAAAGTTGAACATTTTTCAACGCGACTGGAAAAAAAACGCCCGGCGCTCCCATTGCAGTGAATTGAAAAAAGACGCTGGCGTCAGGAAAAAAGCTCTTTGGTGGACACGGGCCCTAAAGCCCCCCCTGCTTCCTGGCCTGCCTGGAGAGGACGCAGGTTTAAGTCGCCCCCTGCTGGCTGCTGGAGAGGACGCAGGTTTAAGTCGCCCCCTGCTGGCCGCTGGAGAGGACGCAGGTTTAAGTCGCCCCCTGCTGGCTACTGGAGAGGACGCAGGTTTAAGTCGCCCCCTGCTGGCTGCTGGAGAGGACGCAGGTTTAAGTCGCCCCCTGCTGGCTGCTGGAGAGGACGCAGGTTTAAGTCGCCCCCTGCTGGCCGCTAGAGGGGACGCAGGTTTAAGGCGCCCCCTGCTGGCTGTTAGAGAGGACGCAGGTTTAAGTCGCCCCCTGCTGGCCGCTGGAGAGGACGCAGGTTTAAGGCGCCCCCTGCTGGCTGCTAGAGAGGACGCAGGTTTAAGGCGCCCCCTGCTGGCCGCTGGAGAGGACGCAGGTTTAAGGCGCCCCCTGCTGGCTGCTGGAGAGGACGCAGGTTTAAGGCGCCCCCTGCTGGCCGCTAGAGGGGACGCAGGTTTAAGGCGCCCCCTGCTGGCTGCTAGAGAGGACGCAGGTTTAAGTCGCCCCCTGCTGGCTGCTGGAGAGGACGCAGGTTTAAGTCGCCCCCTGCTGGCTGCTAGAGAGGACGCAGGTTTAAGTCGCCCCCTGCTGGCTGCTAGAGAGGACGCAGGTTTAAGGCGCCCCCTGCTGGCTGCTGGAGAGGACGCAGGTTTAAGTCGCCCCCTGCTGGCCGCTGGAGAGAACGCTTCAGCACTGGCTTCACTTTTCAGACCTGGAGATTCTTGCTTGACCTGAATCTATTCCTGCCCTTTGCCCTAAAACTCAATTTACTTTTTCTTTGGTTGGCTTTTACTTGTCAGAGATTTTGGTTTTATTACTTTTACAGTATTTAGTAAGTTCGGGACTGTGTGTGAGTGTCTCTCCTCCTCTTCACCCTCTCATTCCTCCTCCTCTCGCACCTTTTTTTGTCATTCTCCTCATCCATCTCCGGCTCTCTGTTTTGTCCTCTTCCTCCTTATGCTTTTCTTTTTCTCTTCATCACCCCCTCTTTGTCGTCGTCCTCCTCCTCCTCTTCCTCCTGCTCCATGTCTGTTCCTCCCTGGAGAAACATGGCTACCAGCCAAGACAGCTGCTTCTTCTTCAGGTCGGTCGGTTGTTGTTGTTGTTTTGCGTTGGTGTGTGTGGTGGACGTCCTGCTGGGAGGAGAAACAATGGGACAGTGGTGATGATATCCCTGATAGGCCTCTCTCATCCCCAAAATGTTTCTTGTGCAGACCTAAACCGACGACATGTCCGCGGCTCTCAGCTCTGAGCCCATTGGTTCCTCCTGAAGATGTAAATCTTTAAAAACTGCTCACCAGATATTTAGTTTCACGTTTAACGAGGCTCAGTGATTTCCTCAAACAGACGAACAGGAGGAAGAAGAGACGTCAGAGTCACAACGTTCACTTTTTGAGTTGGAAAATAAAGGAAACCACCACACTGATCTTTTAATTTGATGTTTGTGTGTTTGCTGGACGTTCACCTGCCCCCCCCCCCATCAGATCTGTTCAACAGGGTGAGTTTTGTGTCTTTCTGCTCTGTGTTGTGGCTCTTTGCCAAGTGAGGCTCAAACAAACCTCCCCCTTCTCTCCCCCCTTTCTCT